>NC_091485.1:54292773-54610273 GCF_947461875.1 Haliaeetus albicilla
GAAACTGAAATAGAAACGGCTACTAAAAATATCATTGCAAAAACAATCTAAAGAAATATCATATGAACATAGGAAAAGGAACTGTGTTTCATGCGCTGCTACTTTTTGAAAGCATCAGGAAACAAGCTGTTGAGCAGTGGAACGGATAAAACCAGGCTCCCAACCTCCCCTGAGCTGCCCGGCCCACTAAATCTCGCTGCCAGTGATGCCACCGCTGGGCCAGAGGCAGGCGGTGGTGTGGCCACCCCAGCTGTGCCTGCATGCTGAGGGGTGGCTGGTGCATGTGCCGAGTGGCATGTCCTCTGCCATCGAACTGAGCTCCTACCAGGTGAGCTCGGCCTCCCTTCCCATGGACAGTGTCACTGATACGGGTGTCTCTTCTCTACCCAGCCACTGGTTGTCATTAAATTTACAGGAACTCTAGTATATATGAGGCATGTTGGCTAAATTTGGTCAAGGGTACCTGGGGACACTGGGAAAAAACAGGCAGACAGGCCTCGGGATTATACAAGTCTCTTGCCTTTATGAAATGCAGACTAAAAATGAATCCAGAGCTCAGAAAAGTAGTGAATGGCTCTGGCAATTGCAGGGTGCCAGAGGCTGAGCCACGTAGATGCAATCTGTGGCACAGAGACGCCCGGAACCTCTGCCAAACGTGGCACAGAGGTGGGCGTGCAGCACCGGAGGAGATGTCCAGCTGGCACAGGGACAGCCATCCAGGTGCAGATCTTCACCTCATGGGAATCTGCTGCTGCCACCTTCCCCTGCTCTCCGCCTGGGCTGTACCTTTTGCAAGGTGTGAAGGTCTTCCACAGGTCAGGTGCCCCAGTGCTGAGAGCAGGGATGCTCAGGTACTTCAGAAGACTCGAGTGTGAAAGTCTTCAGGAACATGCACTATGATTTGGATAGGCAGAAATGTAAAGGCAGACAACAGGGCCTTGATAGTCACAAGCGTCTGACTTACACATGGATATAGACTGGTTTCTACTAGGTTTGGGGTTTTTTTTTTTTGTGCCAGGTATTTTTCTCCAGAAGAACTAGCCTATTTCATCCAGCTGCACCTTCCAGCTCTGCTGCTGCTGCTTTCGTGCTCTTTGCCTATGGTGCGTGCTGCATGGGCATCAATAAGCAGGTATCAGTATGGCGCGCTGGCAGACTCCCAAGGGATCTGCAGTAAGCAGTGAGCACAGTGATCCAAAATCATCTTCTATATTGTGTTAGCAAAGTACAAAGCCCGAGGGCACTGATGCTTGCATAGCTGAACAGGGAGGACCGGGTAAGCTCTAACTCCTCTGAGTCTTTTCTGACAGCACTGCCCCATGGGGCTTACAGCGGGTTTAGTTCAGCAGTCCCCATGCTCCCTAGTGCTGCAGCCAGCTTTGCATGGCAGCGGCACTGCGTCCCTGGAGTGAAAAGGAGGATAACAACAAACTCCACCTCCTACAACAGTGCCACTACAGCCAGGTTACTGATCTTCAACCCCAAGTTTGCTGGCTTAGCTCTTTTGCATAAAAGCAATCCCCCTCCCCGTCTTCATAAGACCTGGCTGGGCAGTTCAGACTTAACAGCTCAATTTCTCCACAGGAGCACATCCAGCATGTTGCCAGATTATAATCCAAAACCTCCCCAAATCCAGGTGGAAGTCATCACAAAAATCGCCACAGAAACTAAGGAGAGCAGCTCCTTAGGAGAAGTATCCGCAGCTACCCTTGGGCTACAGGAATGTGGAGCTGAAAAACAGGGCTGGCTTCCCAGGGCTCTTCATTCTCACTTTCTGAGTAATCCTGTTGATTTTGAGGGTGAAAACAGTCCTGTATTCTGCTCCAGAAGAACCAGCCCCAGTAAGACACAAGTGTCCAAACACGGACTACCCCACAGGAAGCTCTGCTGCTAATTAGCTTTGGCTTTCCTGATTTTCTGTATAATTTTATGTGTTTGCCCCACCTTCAGTTCTTCATGGTAGATGAAGCCTTCTGCCACTGTAGCCAAACGGTGGCTATTTGGGGCTGGAGAGCACCCTGATGAAAGGCTTTCTCTTCTGCATTTTGTTGTCTTGGAAAGGGATTTACCTCCACGTTGTACCCAATGTCCAATTACCCATACCTGTTGCCCATCTCAGCACTTGGATTTTCCTGCCTATCCCCTTTCTACCTTTGTTCTTATCTCAGGGCGCCCATGAAAGCCAGCATTTTTACAGCCAGGACTTACCCACTAATTCCCACTGCCAGGGAGCAAACCAGGGCCCTGGCATGTATCACTTGGTTTATCAGAAAGCAGGGTTGTATGGTGGGAAACCACAGAAGGCAGGAATATGCAACCGATTGTGTGACTCCCTTCCCTGAAGGAAAGAGTTTGCCATTACTCTAAACAGAGCAAGTCAGAGCAGCCAGGCACCCTGCACTCCTTCCACACTATCCTCTGGCTGCACCACAGGGGAAAAAAACATGGTGGAAGGAGATTTTCAGGAGATACTGAGTCCTAGCTAAGGCAACAGGCTGCCAGCACATAGTGCAGGCAGGGCAGAGTCTCGGGCCATCTGCAAGCACCTTTGAGCAACCTGCAGAAAGTAGTTGATGCTAGCCAAAGGGCCGTCGGGAGAACTGAACCCAACTGCCCGGGTGGGTGAAACCCCTCGCTCTGCTCACTGCCAGCGCTGCTCCTGGTGGTGAAGCTCTCTGCAGCCTGCCTTTCCTCCCCTTGCACTGCTCGCACCATAGGCATCTGCAAATCACTTCTCTTCATCCTCCTTTTCCCCTTTGCAAGATAGTCAGAGGAAAAACCCCACCCAAGAGTTTCATGTTCTGTGACTTACCTTTTTTGTTTTTTTAATCTCATTATTGGATTGCCTCTTGCTCAGCTTCCTGCCAGATCCCTGGCTGTTTGCACGGGCTGTTTGGAGCCCCTTGGTCACTGCCCCACTCTCTGCTGGCACAGAGATTTTTGGCCAGGACGTGGTTGCAGAACATTGACCACCAGCTCTCGGAGCCCATCACGGTTTCCCGTGCCCCAGCCCTCTACCTGCAAGCAGCTACCAGGCCAGTGGTTTTGAGCCACAGCCTGTTTTTTAAGCGTTTCTTGTCATTGTGGAGTTTCTGCATGATTTCTTTCTCAGTCACTGAGGAAATTAGCTTTGAAAACAAATGGGAGCAGAGGGGTCTGAGTTTGGTCTTGTATTTGGTGCAGAACATCCCACGACATCAAGGGGCTGGAGCACATTGTGAACTGGAGTGTGCCATGCGCCCACACCCAAGGATGATTTCCATACTGAACATCAGTAGGTATCACAACTAACATGTCAGCGAGGGCATCCGTTGGAAATAAGCTCTGTCCTATATTTTTAGCCCAGTTACCCTTTCTTTTCTGGAGTGGCAGGCGACCAGCCAGCACTGTGATGGCCAGACCCTGCTTCAGATGGGGTTACACTGTTGGAGTCCTGCTCCATATGCCCACAGCTGTAGTGGGCTGGAGGAGATGTGCTCAGCACTTTTCACTCAATCGACAAGGTACAGTCTTTATGCCCTGTGCAGGTGACCCTCACATAGGTGATGGGGATGAAGTTTGCCTTGGTTGTGGAGCCAGGAGTGAGTATCTTAGCTAAATACTGATCTTAGGCTAGGGACACAGAATTTGAAGCAGTCAAGTTAAGTAAGTTAGCAAGTTAGAATCATAGAATAGTTTAGGTTGGAAGTGACCTTTAAAGGTCATCTAGTCCAACCTCCCTGCAGTGAGCAGGGACATCTTCTACTAGATCAGGTTACTCAGATCCCCATCCAGCCTGATCTTGAATGTTTCCAGGGATGGGGCCTCTCTGGTTGCCCTCTCTGGGCAACCTGTTCCAGTGTTTCACCACCCTCATTGTAAAAAATTTCTTCCTTATATCTAAGTTCCCATCTGCTGAGCTTGGCCTGACCCTGAACAAGGTGACATATTTCAGATTACCAGAGGTCCCAAGTTATTGTCCGTCAGCTGAACTATCAGTTGGGACTGATCTGCTGCTCATGCCACCAGTGCTGTGTGCTAGTCTGAGACCCAGAAGAAGATAGGAGCCCATTGCAACCACTCTGGAATACCAGGCTGGGTCTGGGGGTCCATGTGTGTCCCATATCGTGAGGGTCATGCAATGAAGTACTCGTATACATCCATGTCTCCAACTTATTTGAAAAACTGTGCAAGCAATAGGATGGTGCACAGGCTGTTTCCTTCACTGTCCTCCATAAACATAGTTACACTCTTAATGAAGCCCTCCCAATAGAAATTAATAGATGATACCCTCCATTCCCAGCTTTGGTGTGAGAGCCAGCCCACAGAGGCTCTCCTTCTGCCTTTCTTTAGTCCAATATTGTAGTAATGGCACAAAGCCTTTCTTCCAGCTGTGAACAGGGATTATCATAGCCAAGGCTGCATTTTACACCATCATCTCAAGTATCAGGACAACCAGCTAAAAACAATTACTTTCTCCACCTCCGGGCTCTTCCCCTTGTGCTTTTCAGTTAGTTGCACTGAGAAAATCTGCATTTCCTAACAAAAGAGCCTTGTTCTCCACTGCTATTTCAACTAGGATCGAGTGTCAGTGGTACGCCTGCCTGCTGTGTCCCCTGCAAGTGCTCAGCTTGGGGCCTGCCCTGCCGAAGCATGGGGTCAGAGAGCTGACGGGGATTTTCCCTCTAGCTGCTATCCCTGTCCTCGTACGTCACCGTGAATGGGAGCCAGAAAGAGGTGGCCAGAAGCAGCAGTGCCAAGATGCAACTCCCAGGCACTACCACTGCTGCTATTTATAATGTCTCTTGTCTGTGCCATGTTGATGAGATAATAGGATAGCTGTTTTGCTAAGCAAGCTGTATTATTTTCTTTTACCACCGTTATCTCTTGCTTTGTCATCATTTCCCTGCTCTAACAGGAATCCCCCTTTTTTTCATGAAATGCCTCACTAATTCCTATAAATAAGAAGGGTGAGGCACATATTGGAGCAACTTAAAATGTTTGCAGTGAAAACCAGTGTTACAGACCAGAGGTGTACGGACTGGGAGCTGCCCACGACTCACCACACCATCACTCTGAAGAGCCATATCCAGTGATGGCAGTATTTGCCATTTGATGGCTTCTCCTTCATGGGTTGCTGGTGGCCTGATCCAGAGGGTGCTGGCCCCTTACGCTGACTTCTGTGGGTATCTTCATGTGCTTTATACGGGGCACATTGTCACTTTGCTGGACTGAGGCTGGAGCGCTTGGTGCACTGTATGACAGAGCCTGCCAGATAGGCCTGTCTAGTCATTAGTTTCTCTGGCAGCAACAGAGATCAAAACATTTCTCTAAAATCCAGTAAGAATCCGGAAGGGAATGAGATCCTATCTGCAGGAGCTTGCCTGGAGAGCTGAATGGAGAATTACAGCCCTCTGAAACCATTTACAGAAGGTTGGTGCAAGAGCCTTATAGCCAACTAACAGTCCCTGCAGTTTCACAGGCTTTGCCACAGCAATATGCTCTTGCAGGTGGTATATGTCCTAACTGGTGCTTCAGATTCAAAGCCTTAAGAAGAGGGAGGTAAACAGTGAGCCGATGGATATTCAGAAGAGGACCATCTACCGAGGACAAGGAGAGAGGGCAGTCCTTCTGAAAAATGAGGTCACTGGAAGTGTGCCTATATTCATGCAAGGTCTGTTGCTGAACCTGAAGCTGTTCCAGTCCATCACTCTGCCGCAAAACACTGCCTTCTCTTTTGAAAAGCAGAACTATAAATTACAGGTGGGCTTGAACCAGAAGCTGTGATCTCAAAAATTGCGTATGTTTCTGGAAACATCTCATTCATGTCCAAAATTTGCTGCTAGTCCCCGCTTCACAGTATCTCAGGACTGAACGTGTGAGGATGGGCCCAGCTTCCCCCAAAGTTCAAGCTGTGTGGATCTGGAGACCACTCTTATTTCACCTGTACAACTACTACTTTAGCCTGAGACTAACTCATGTTTGTTTGACAGGCTGAATTCAAGCTGCTGATTACAAGCCTACATCCCGAGAGGTCCTTTCTCTTGGAAGCTGCAGAATTTTCCCTGCAGATCTGGGCAGCTTGTCCCCCCAAAATGACGTGGGGTGGAAAGTCGTATTTGGGGTATGCGACTTAAAAGGCACTTTAAGTTGTCTCTCCCAACATTTTGTCCTGTGATGTCTTGTACCATGTAGGTGACCACAGCAGTGCAGGACAGCTTATTTTATGTGAAAAAGCTGATTGCTCCTTCCTTGAGCTCTCCTTCATGCTCCACTTTTTAGACAATTAATTGCCACCCCATTCTGTGAGCAACGAATCGATGGCACACAGATCTGAGATCACAGCCTTTACTGCTTCTCTGGCTTCCTCCCTGCTGCCTCGCACGCTTCAGAGGTTTTAAAAAGAAGGTAACAGGAGAACAGGGAAGGTTGTCCAGAACTGCTGATCAACTTTTGCTGATCTCGAAATGGTCATGTCCTGCAACGCTCATGGAGCAAGGGAGAATGCTGCTGCCCCTTTTAACTCACTTTATTTTCCTGGCAGTACTGCCCCTCTGCTCAGGGCGGGCTGAGGTCTCTTGGGGTCCTGCCATCCCTCTTCTTGTGGCGCAGGGTGGGGGGTGCTCTTTTTTCTGTGTTAAAATGTGCAAGACGAGGACACCTGAGGACAGCCTCACCTCCAAACCATATGGAGCCCTGGAGGGATGTCCAAGATCGCTCCCAGTTGGATGGGAATAACTGAACTAAGCCTCAGCCTGCTCCCACCAGCCCAGTGGTTCATCCCCCAGCCATGTCTCCAAGGCATGTCTCCTCTCTCCGCAGGCACACAGGGTGGCCATGTCCCCCGAGCCGGAGCTGGGCTGGGTGTGAGGCAGAGGAGAGGCCGGCGTTGCCGCTGCCGTGGCAGGGTGTCAGTGTTCCTGGCTGGCTGGAGCTGCCTTTCAAGGGCTGCCAGCTGCACGTGCCCTGTACCGCACTGCCGGGGAGGAGAGGGGAGGAGAGGTGCCGGAGCAAAGGCAGCCTGTCCCCGTGCACCACGCTGTGGGTGCTGAGGGGGCCACCATGTTCATGCCCGTAATCCCACTACCAGCTCATGGCCGGTAACTGAATAACCCCAAGTCAATTTTTAACTTTCCCAGCACGAGCTCCTTTTTCAGCAAGATGACATGGCCTCCTGGGAGGCTCAGGCACTGACGAAGCAGCCGTCTTGCTGGATTTCCCCTCCTGCTGCTGACGAAAACCACCGCTTCCTTCCCTGGCGGTGGGTAGGTGCCTCCAGCCCCCTCCCCACCCTCTTCCTTGGGGCAGCCGAGCGCCTGTCATCCTCCCCAGTGCCCCTCCAGCCCCTGGTAGAAATAACAGGTCCCCATACCATTTGCATTCTCCCAATCCCTTGCACTCCTCAGGGGAAGGACGATGGAAAAAGCTGTCCCGGGTGGTAGGTGCTAAACGCACTGAGAGGCCTCAGTGCAGCGCGAGGTCGGGGAAGAGGGTTTCAAGGCTCTTGGCAGCACGTGGCCATCACACCTGAGCGGTACTTGGGCACTGTCACCATCGGTCCCGCTCTGGGCAGAGATGTCAGAGCGATTGGTAGGCACGCGGCCGCCCTCCATCTCACTTAAATGCTGATTTGATGTTATGCTGGGGAGAATAACTGGCTGCTTTTTGAAAGGATGCTAGTGGCTTTCTGAAAGCAAATGTTACATGTGCTCTGTCGAGACAGAGCAGTGCTGCCTCACTTCTTCTGAGTGGGGGGTGAGCCCAATCAATAATTAGCACTGATTAACCAGGAGGAAGAGGAAAGCTGGCTCAAGTATCATAACCCTGCTCCCTGAGTACTGGAGCAGAGTACTTCAGGTCATGGTGCTCCTCAATCGCAGCCTCAGACACATGGGGTAAAGCCGTTCCCGGCTGCTTTTAAGTAGGGAGTAAGTGTGAGAGCATCAGGGCTGGGTGGGGGGTGCTCTGGGGGAGGAAGGGATGGGGAGCAGGGCTGGGGGGACACAGTTGGTGAGACACGGTCACCCCATGGGGAGCTGGCTTGCAGGGCTGCCTTTGGCACATACCTTAACTCAGTGCTCCCCGGTTCTCAGACATTTGCACTTTATCACTTTAATTCCTCGTTTCCTGGTTTCCAGCAGTCTGACCTGCACAGAGGTGAAGGCAGCGCTGCAGCAGCCCCAGGTTTGCTTGGCTGTTTTTGGTGCAGCACTGCAAACAGACCCCAGTGCTGCAGTGCAAAACCACAGAGGCTCCTCTGACCACAAGTGCTCAGCCCGGCTCCCAGAAATCTGAGTTGCCTCTGCAGGTCCAGCCCCATCTGTTGAGCGGCATCGGATCCGCTTTGTGATAGACTAAGGGCTGGGTATGCAGTTTTATTCAGCAGGGAGCTCTGGTGTGTTTTATCCGGTTGAGATCGATGGCGTTGCTGGTGGGAAGCGCTGGCTGCTTGGGGGAATGGGACTTGTACGCACTCTAAAGAGGCTTATGAAGGAATATAGGCAAATCTTCTGCCCGCCCAAACTGAGAGGCTTTTGAGAGCCCAGTTTTCACCTTTTTTTTGTTGTTCCAGGCCTGGAGTTTTTAATACAGTACTTTGTCACTTCATTATTCGTAGAAGCAAGACATAAGGGTGCTCTTGAACTCAGAGAGACTTCTAAGCCTTACCTGCAGCAGAAGCCACCTGTACCCAGCACCTGGGCAGAGGCTGCCTGAGACGGCCCCGTGCGGCCCTTCCCCAGCACGCCGGGGGCAAGGCTGCTCGGGGAGAGCTGGGAAGAACAACACAGTGTATTTGCTGCAGTATTTTAAGCACAAAGAGATACCAGGCTGTGATTATCTTCCATAAGGATGTGAACGGATGAAACACGGTGTAATTTATGATTCTTATCTTAACATTGTGATGCATGAGCTGCTAAGGTGGCTGAGGATTGAGCATCAGCAGCAGCCTGCAGGTTGGATTGCAGCAGGCATCAAAGCCTGAGGGATGCTCAAGGGCAGGTTCCTCTTGTTCCTCAGATCTGCACGGCATTTGGTGAGGTTTATGTGGAGATGAACGTCTCACCCACTGTTTTCAGTGGGAAGGCTTGCCCCGGGCTTCCCTGGGAGCGTCACAGGGAGGTGTGGGTGGGGACCGAGAGCAGGTCGCGAAACAATCCTCGCACTGCCCTGTGTGCCTCTGTCAGCCTAATGAAAGCCTAATAATTAGGATTGCCATTCTCTTTATTTTTAATTATGAGGTAGCACTTTATTTTAGAGGGCAAAAGTTACCCTGTAATTACCTTGCACGATTACTCGGTTATTAGCTGGTCTCTGACACCGCAGACACCCAGGAGAGCCCTTGGCAGGGCCTACGTGGGCTGGACGGGACCCCTGGCAAACCGTCCCGTCCTCTTACCCAGACCCCGCGGGGACAAGGACAGCGCGAGGCTCCAAGCACGAGCGGACGACCCCCGGCAGTGCGGCACAGCCATCCAGGACCCTTTGGCTCAGCTTCCGTGGGCTGCTGAGGCCTCGCCATCCCGCCTCCCCGGCGCGCCCAGCCTGGCTGCTTTCACCGGCACAGGCGTGGACCGGGTCTGCCGGCTCCGAGCACCGACCGCGGGAGCAGCCTCATGCCGTAGGGCCTTGCCGAGCACTGCGGCGCACAGCAATATGCAAATGGTTGAGCAGCATCAGCCAAGAAATTGATGTGTTTTCGACAAGAAAGAAAGAGCGGAGCAGCACAGAAGGCTGCTGCGAACGGCCCTGTGCTCCTCAGCCATGCGGCCCCAGCCCGTGCAGGTACACAGGGCTGTTCCTCCCCAGGGGCAGGAGGTGGCTTTGCATCCACCCAGCTGCCCTGTGGGCTCACAGCCGTGCTTAAAACATGCCGGACGGGTTAATTTTTCCTTCTGCTGACAAGCCCTGGACAGGTGGAAGGAAACCCTGTTCTCGGCTTAGCTTCCATCGCTGCCTGCTGCCTGCACCCCACGCTCGCTCTGCCGGGCTGGTGGGGGGTCTCTCGTCCTCCCTCTCACCCCCACCGGGTTTGCTTCTCTAGCTGAGCCCTTCCGAAGGCTGGCTGGTATTTCAGTCACTGAAGAAATTAGTAACTGATTTATATAACAGCTTGTGTGACTGCAGGGTCTTCACAGAGATGCAACTGCAAACAACTACGCTATTGGCAGAATAAGAAAAAGCTGCCAAAAAACTACCCCACAGTTAACCGTGGTAATTGCATTGCCAGGCCAGATGCCTCTCTGCTGTCTCGCAGCGGCATCCGTACCTGTGAGCTGTGGCTGTGTCCCATTTTGGTGCAGCTCAGCTCTGCAGCCACGTTAGCTCATCCTTCCCAGGGCCGGAGCAAGCTCCCTCCTTGAAATGGAGCTTCTGGTCTCCCCTATTTCTACAGGCGTCAGGTCGGGCCCTGTCCCAGCAGCACAGTGCTCAGCACCGAGGTGTCTTCTCACCCAGGGCCCGTTCACGCTGGCATTGCCCACCAGCGCTCGCAGTGCCTCTCCTGCAGCCCCTGCATGGGTGCGTTGATGCCCAGCAGACGCAGGAGGCTGCGTGTCGGCAGGAGCTGGGTGCTGCCCGCTCTTGCTTTCCTCCTGGCTCCCTGCTGAGATGCTGGTGGCCGTCTCTCACCTCCGGTCATCGGTGCTTGTGGCGGAGCAGGAGGGACGGTCTCCCCACGCAGGCATGGGTAAACCTGGGCAGAGCAATGCCAGGACAGCAGAGCCCACACCACTTCCCGACTCTCCTGGGGCTGAAGCTCTGAGCTTGGATGGTCCAGGGCTTATTCTGGGCACGTGCGTGTCCATGGGCCACCGGCAGCAGACCCGATGTCCCCGTGCAGGAATGGAAGTCCCACCAGTTCAGCAGCGGTAGGTGGGAAGGCTGAGCAGCGGTGCCAGCTCTCCTCTCAGCAGCTGTGATTTAGTAGTGAAGCCTAAGTAGGAAATAACAAAGAAACGCTTGCAAAATAAAAATGTTTTTCATGTGAATAGAAATGTTTATAATAATTGGATTTTTTTCATGTAGATAAGGCTCAGAAAATGTGTTTTGTCAAAGTAAAATGCAGCGAGCTCTAGTAGGTGTACCCATTTCAGGATAAAAGGAACAGAAGCCGTGTGCTTGATGAACCTGAAAGATTTCTTAGAACTGCAAAAGGAATAAATGATCTTAATCATATTAACTCCTGGGGAGTCGCCTGAATCTGTGAGCAGTATTCATCACATCCCAAACGGTGTAGTTTTAAGCCTGCACAAAAGACACCTTCAGATGATCTCAGGATCTCTTTTTCAGCAGTGTAAGTTATCACTAACATTTAATTCCAATACGAGCGTGTTCAGTTCAGTAAACCTCGGCGCAGGAAGACAACCACTGCTCTTGCCAGTGAAGGAATGCCCTGCGGCACCCGCACGTCCTGGCAGCCTGCCCGGGCCTCCGCCGCGGCCTCGGCCTGCGGAGCATCCTCCCCGCCGGTGAGGGTCCGGCGGTTGACAGCTGGTGAGAGGAGAGGAGGGGCTGCAGGAGCTGGGCCACTCACCTCTGCCACGCAAACTGCTGGCCGGGAGACATGTCCCCTCCTTGTGCCTCCCGCAGGCGTTGGGACAGCACTGCTCAAAGCAGTTCTTGCCCAAAGCCGCAGCAGCTTTGCGTGGCATCTTCCCAGCAGCTGCGATCAGGACATCAACTGATGAAGCTGCTGTATGGTCATGTTTATAAAGCATGGCAAACAATGTCTAAGATTGTACCTTACCCTCCAGCACCGTGTTTTTAAAGGTGATTTCTCAGACTGTCTCTTGATCTCAGGTGAGTGGGGCCACTGAATTTTGCCGTACTTACATCAGTTCAGCATTGTCGCCAGTCTTCTTGATTCGGGAAATCAAAGTTCTTTGCCAAAGGACTTATTCAAATGCAAAATGAATTAGGCTTTTTTTTTATCTTACTGCACATGTACTTCAGGAATTTTGGAATATTAAGAACCCCCAGAGACTCCTTTCTTCTCTCCACTTACCACAGTTTGTCTTGACAAGCAGCAATACCCCTACTTGCAGGCAGCTGCTGGCAACGCCACGAGCTTTGGGGAGTGATTAGAATTAACTCCCCACTCTCCCTTTCCCTCTCCCTTCTCCTGCAGCTGAGCTGGTAGGAGACAGCGAATCCTAGAAAGTGTAAAATTCAGTTTATTCACCCTGGATCCTGGCCATGTGTGATGGAGAGACTTTCAAATGAAAACGCACCGAGAAATGCTGTGCCCAACATTTACGATCCACCCTTGGTCTGATACAACGTATTGGTACCTCCCTACAAACCTCGCTTGGCTTCTATCTCCAGCTCATCATGATAACAGCAGCATGCTACTAAAACCAGAATCTTGCGGCAAATGTTAGGAGATCTCATCAGCACATTGTTTACTGTCAAGTAACAACGCAACACGAGAATGAAACTCACTGATGAAAATCCTTTACATGTATTGTCTATAAGCAGAAAGTTCACCTTCTTCTCTCCTTAGGGGAAAAAAAGACGAAGCAATGTGCTTTTTTACTGCCTAACCTAGTTTCTTTTTAGATATAGAAAAAACTGTAAATATTTTTAGGCTCAGTAACTATTTATACCCTACACAGGAGGAGTGAGTGTGCAGGGCAGGATTCAGCACTGCAGGACCTCTGTTTCACGCAGGAGTGGCCCACGGATGAATCAGCCTGGTTCAGGTCACAGATGCTCACAAAAACCACACCTTTGCTCCATGGGATGGAAAAGCCGAGTACTACATGCTGTTCTTGCACGTCTGCAGTCTCAAGCTCTATGTGCAGGCCATGGTTTCCTAATGGGCTGTGATCAGAAAGGGTGGTCCTGCACTCTCCTGGTGTTGACGCTGGTGTCTTTGTGCCCTTGCAACCAGGGACCTCATCCAGTAGAAAATAAAGATTAGTTTCCAGCTGCATCAGTTTTCTGATTGTGAAACCACACGAAGAGACGCGTAGTATAGCCCAGTCCTCCTGGGAAAGAAAGACAGCGGAACTGTAAATCTTTCCCTCCAGTGTAAACTACAACTTTTGCCATGATGCTTTTGCTTTTTAATTGCTTTCTGCCTTGTTGAGCTTCCAAACCAATTTCTCTGAAAGGCAACAGCAAGACCCCTACTGATTTCAGAACCAGTTAATTCCCCATCAGTATGGGGTGCAGCACAGCAGTAAGGACTAGCCTCCGAAACCAGAGAGACACCCGCTGCGATGGGCGGCTGCGTGTGGGGACTACAGCTCCTCTCCTTTGCTTTGCAGTAAAGATGAGGTCAGCATCCTGGCATGCACCGCTCTGTGCAGATAGCATCAACCTGCTGCAGAGAGCTTTGAATTAATGATAAGAAAAACATCCCCAGGTCCCATTTGCAGGTTTCCCGAATACTTTTTCTGCTTGAATACTTACTCCGGGGAGCTTTGCAAGTCATTTTGTTTTAGTGTTCCGCTTCGTGTATATGACAGGTTGAAACATCAAGGCTTTATTATCTGCACAGCTGCTCTGTTTATTCACAGATTAAGATTTTGGCAAGAAATAGATTCTTGAGGCCCTGGGGTGCCTGCAAGCAGAGGGGTCACTGCAGGCAGGCCCCACGGAGAGGCACCAGCCCCGCCGAGGTTGTGGCTGGCCTGCTCCGCTGCCCTCCTGCCCCAGCCACGTAAACACAGAAGCAAGAGAAACCTGGAGGGTTTTGCAGGAGCTGCCCGCTGCTTTCCCCGGTTGTAAAAACAACAGGGTTAGGAATCTCCCAGCTCCTCAAATGGTCACCTCCAGCCATGCAGAGGGTGCCCTGTCTGGGAGCTACTCACGCACATCAGCTCAGGAGCGCTGCCAGAGCTGCCTGCTCCCAGGGACATGGACTTTTAAACATATGCAGCCTGGAGTTGACGTGGTGGGGAAGGGCAGCCGACAAGGCTGTAGACACAAAACAGAGCAGGCACGAGCCAGGACACGAAGAGGCAAGTCCTCTGACTTCAGCCATCAAAAATGGGGGCTCACATGCCCATCAAAGGAGAGAGGGGCATCTCCAGGAGATCCAGTTTACCCCGTGTCTGTTACAGAGAGGGTCAGTCACCCATGTAAAGGGCTCCTCTCTTTTCTTTTGGCTTTAGAGTGGGCCACAGGGATTACTACCACCCTGTATGTTGAAGCCTGGTCCTGGAGGCAAGTGGAGAGCAGGTGGAGGGGGCACTCCCACTCTGCCTCCTCCATCTACAGTACCAAGTCCAAAGGTTAGATGCTTTACAGTTCGGCACGTTGGCCTCTTTTATGGCTTGATGCTGAGGAATACTGTCCAGGGGTCTTTGTGCTCAAAAATGCTCCATTAGGCTGGATGTGGTGTTGAGTCTGGGGAGCCTGACATCTTTCTCCTACTACATGAACCGGCACACGAGATGCTTGCTGTCACGAGACAGGTAATGATGCTGTCCTACAAGCTAGGCAAAAAGAAAGATTACAGGTATCTCTGGACAGAAAACATACATGTTGCTGCTCTACTAAGAGAGCTCAAGTTCATTATTTACTACAGAAAATGGAGTTTCGGTGTGGATTGCCAACAGCACTTACTTGCAGGCACCAAGGCTTTAGTACTTACGTCTCTGGACAATTCTCCACTGAGGTTACATAGCAGATAGAGCTGCCAGGCAGTCACGGACAGAGATGTGAACTCCAGCATCACATCCAGCCTCGAGGAATTCTGACGATGCACTGAACAACAGCTGAGAGCGTCAGCCCCCACAGGGCATGTGTTTTGTATGCCTCCGTAGAGCCCAGCACAGCATTTGCTGCCATTATCAACAGCAGAAACATCTCCTGAGAGATTTCCTTCTTCTCTCAGATAATTCTGTATCTTCTGGCAATTCTGAGAAGCAACAAACCCTTCTCTCGGTGCTCCCTCCTCAGCTACAGAATAGCCAGACTTCTACACAGCATCCTCAGGCTCTCCGTCAGAGATGCAGCGAAAGGTGGGTGTCAGATACTTTCAGCAGTAGCTCTTAAGTAACTACAAAAATACTTGGTTTTCCACCAACAACATAAGCAACATTTTCACTTTTTGAAAGGTAGATTTTACTTCTTCTTGTAATATGCCACTGAAATTGCATTAGAGTATCTGATAGCTTCTCAATCTGTTTTGTATTTTTTTTAATTGAGTTTTATCTTCAGCTGCATATGGTCTTAGCATAAGGAGTTTAGGTCTATGACAACTGGAAACCTTAGTACATGCCACATGAAAGAAAAGACATCATTAAAGAGGATTTAATATCACAAAAAATAATATTACAATCCGTTCTGTAGGGCTAACAACTAGAAGAAAAATGTATCATCGGAGTGTAACAGACATTTCTTGAATCAAGAAAAGGTCATCTGGCTCATCCCTCTTGGACATCTTATTTCCTTGTGGAAGATACTTAATTGATTCTTTAATTTATCCCAGGAACCTTGTTAGGGAGAGTGTGACGTAGCTTTTGCTCAGCATGTGGCATGAAGTCAGCTCCAAATTCAGCTTACATTTCCTCAAAAATATCTGTGGTTTTCTATAATGTTTAAATTACACCTTGAAGTTTCTTGTTTGAATAATAAATCTGTCTTAATGTCTTAATCAAACCTTTTAACTAAAAGACCTCTTACAAATTTAAGTCAAACCTGGCAGGCCTGCAGACTGAAGTCCATTCTTTAGCTAGGGAGTAGGAGCAGGAGCAAGGCAGGCAGCCACCTTTAATTTCTCTGCCAATGTCTCAGCTGTGACCTTTAGAGACAGCTTTTAGGGATGGAGAAGAGTTTAGTCTTCCTCATTATCCTTCCAAGAAAATGTAATTTCCTATTATCGTACCACAAAACCTAGAGAGCACAAATGACAGATGGTGTGATTGCAGCAGAGAAAGAGTTGGCCTGTTTGGTTGGCCTTTGATGGATGAACTTTGTCATCACCAGTCGGCACTGGATGCCTGCAGGGAATCCATCCAGCTCCTTGGAAGTTTGTCACTTGCAATGCCTTTTCGGGTGGAGGAGGAGCTGACAGGCAGGTGAAGGAGGTTGGTCGCATCATCTTCCCAGGTTCAAAGGAACTGAATTTCCAGGAAACCATTTTGGAATATTGCATAAGTGATGATGATGATGGCCATAAACATATGCTCTCCCGAGGGCTCAGAACTGGTTCTCCATTTCTCTGGTTGACTTGTCATTCATACCATCAGCCTCGGACGGGATTTTCTTGTTCCAAAGCTTTAATGACCATAATGCGTTAACTGACTAATCTGCAAAAATTATTCAGGCGTCCAGTCTATCAGCCTGCAGCGAGGAGATCTTCATGCCTTTGTCTCTGAAATTAGTTTGTTCAGTGTTTCAGAGAAGCAAGTCACAGATGGGGATTCAGCCCTTAGAGCACTCCTATGTTCAGCAACAGTTGCTGAACACACATATTGCCCAGTCAAGGTGCTCATAGAGACGGAAAAGCAGCACAGCTTGAAAGTCAAGTGCAGCATAGGACAGGGACACCAAGCTCTTGAACTTCTTTGGGGAAGAAGAAGAAGATGATTCTTTTTCATTTTGCAAGAAAATACCATATATACAGTATTACCAGAAGAAAGTGAACAGACAATGCAGTAATTGGCTGCCTTGTTTCATCCATTTGATAGGGAAAAGGAAAAAAAGAAAAATCTTGAAATTCAGAGACAGAAAATCCAGATTTTTTTAGTCTGAGTAAAGTTTCTTAAGAAAACTTCTTGGCTGAAACCAGCACAGCAACTTCTTTTTCACTTCCCTTTGTTATCCATCCCAAGGTATTAGTAGGATAACGGAGGTGACTGATGAATCACTGTGGCTCTTTAGAGGTATGAGGCACAGTCTGGTGAGGCTGCAAGCTCATCACAAACTTCATGACTGTGATCCTTGAAAGCCACCCTCCCCCTCCACACATACATTTTCTGCCACCACCAAATGTTCACCTAGGCATCAGTTTTAGCCTTTCACTTGACTTTCAGGTGGTATCCCTAGGTAAGCCCATTTTGACTGGAAGGCATCTTGGATCCTTCCTTTACATTTCCATGGATTTGGAATATGAAATACTACCAAAATATTTAACAAGGGAGACTTCTTTGGAGACCTTTTTCCCCATTATTCCTATGTTTATCCTGCCATAGAAAGACTCTCCGCTGCATCCCAAACATCAGAGCTATTTCCTTCCCCTCCTTGAAAATCCATCAGTCCTTTCACTTTCTGCTTGCCTAATTCCACACCTCTCTCCCCATCTGCTTAACATCCCTGGGAAGCCCCAGGGCTTCCTTAGGCAGTTTGTCTGTCCTGGCAGTTGCTCCTGACAGTGGGAGCTGTGGAAGGCAGTGACTTGCCTCTGCTCTGCAGCCGGGATGCAGTCAGGTGAGTGGCAGGCAGGTAGCTCCCGCATGATGGCTGGAGATTGTCCTTGGCTTGTACATGCTGCAATTGGGAATGTCAAGTCTGATTTTGATTTTACTTTACAAGCATATTCAAAACCTTGGGCCTTGTATATATGGCACATTCAAGAGCAGGGAAGAATTATTTCTGGTGCGTATTATATCACTGTAACAGTCACTGAAGCAAAAACTCCCTTTGCTGACCAACCCCTCAGGATAATAATTTTGAGCTCCTGCAGTAATGGAGAGGCTGTTGAGTCTGTGATGACATGCCCTAGTGCTCTTCAGGCACCGGCAGGTTTTTTAGTTAAGAAAAATCAAAGTTGATTAGGCACTTTCTTTAAATTCCTTATCTGTGCAGCATTTGGTATCTTCACTCTGATGATGATGTAATTTTACAGGTTTCCCTATGACCTTAATTGTGACCTGAATTTCTACTGGGGATAGCATTATACCCAAGCCCAAATTTTAATCAAAATCTCATCACAGTTTTGTAAGTAACATAGACCTGACATATGCTTAACATACAAATAATTAATTTAGAAAAAGGCAGGGAAAAAAGAAAAAAAGATACAAGCCTAACTCTGCTTCTCTCCAAAGGTCACATTTAATGGGCCTAGTCCCATTTTGCAAAAGTACACACCATTTTTCTAGGTCATGTTCCACCTAAAAATTCTCATTTATCAAGTCCACGTGTGAATAGTTTGTGAAACGCCTCTCAGTCCTACAAAATGGCAGGGTCCCACTGAACACACCACTCTAATCATCCTCACTGAAATGCTCAGAGGGCTGGCTCGGAAGTTGGGTCGTGTAATCTCCTATGTGCTTTGAGGTTAGAGTCTTGCTGCCTCACTTCCCTATCTCTCTCAGCACGTCTTCTTACTTCCTTTTGTTGTACTCTTGTTATTAGCATTTTCTTTGCTCACCTCACCAAAGTATCTGTTTGCATTCTTTGTAAAAGAATTATCTTCCAGAATACATAATGTCACAGACTTACCTTTCCTAATATTTAAAAGTAAGCTATTTCTATAGCCCCAGCTGTGCAACCTTCTGGTTTGTTGGGGTTTAACACGCAATGAATTTCAAGCCTGAGAAAATAGACTGGGAAAAGATGGACAAAATTTTGCATAGCACAAAATTTGCTATGCAAAAGTTAGGCTTCTTTAATACTGCTGACAGGCAGCAGGAAGTAAACCCCATCCCTATGTCTTGGCAGGTCAGGACTAAAGTTCAAGCTATGCTAGAACTGCATACAGACCATCAACCTGCTTCGTCTTGGAGGAAATCACTCATTGCTGATGTTTGCTGCTTCAGGTAACAGACTTACACTTCTGTTTTCCTGCCTTTAAAAGGTAAGCACTTCGCTTTAGTAACTGAGTAATTTTTTGCTCTAGTACAAGAGCCTGTCGCGCCTTCATGGCCATTGCTCATGGACACGTGGCAGGATGAGAACGTAGGAGGTGAATGGTCCGGATTCACACTGAAATGCCTTATCATCATCTAGCTTGGGTGAAATCTCAGCTATAAGCATTAAGGAGTCAACCTTTCTCTACTTCGAACAGAATTGTGAAACTGACTACAGAAAGACTGTCAGGTCTCAAAACACACGTATAGATGTTTTGCTGAGGTTTAGTGTTTTCTCTACGAAGCCTACAGCCTGTCACCTCTGGTCATCCCAGGACACACTAAGCAACAAACTGAGGCAACAGTACGTCCTTATCTTTGATCAGAAAAATTCTCATTTATGAAATGCCACTTGCTGGCAATCCAGAGACAACCTCACTGACCTAGAAGGGTTCTCTAGTTCCTTTTGGCAGTAGGGATTGGAATTAGATATGCTGATGCTAAATGGCTTAGCATTAACGGCAAAACAGCTTAACTACCCTGTCCCAGAAGGTTAAACTATAATGAGCCTCTTAAAAACGCTCAGTGCAATGGACAAGCACTAGGCTCTGCAGCACAAGGTTGGGGATCAGTCTTCCCCTCTACTCGGTGTGTGGCTATACAGCAGCAGAAAGCGTCAGTCCAGATAAGCACATTTCTAAGTATTACTTTTGAAATGTAAAAAAATAAAATGATCAAATTTAGATGTAAAGAAATAACCCGATGGAATTAAATTTGACATTCACTTATGAATAAGGGTATTTTACCATAAGGATTTACACTTAAACAATTCTTTCCTCTTTAAGGAACTTAAAAAATTCAGCAGCTTGGGACTTGGCTTTGCAAAGTCACACGTGTTGACAAGCAGTTGCGTCTGCTCCACAAGTCACCTGGGGTCCACACATGCTTGCCAGTCTGCCTGGGATGGTCTGCTGTGATGGCAGCTCAGGTGTATGATATTTAGATTTTATGTAGCTGGCAGTCTAATCTACAGCAATAATGGCATTGTAAATGAACACTTCCAATACGCAGATACCACTTTACTCACCACAAATATGTAGATTCCTGAT
This sequence comes from Haliaeetus albicilla, assembly GCF_947461875.1. Lineage (NCBI taxonomy): Eukaryota > Metazoa > Chordata > Aves > Accipitriformes > Accipitridae > Haliaeetus > Haliaeetus albicilla. The sequence continues at coordinate 54,312,605 of NC_091485.1, forward strand.
TAAATCCTCCAGCTTTAAAGCGCTACAGCGCAGTTTATACAATAGACCGGGATTAAAAGCAAGGAGAAGAACTAATGTGGAGCAAATAGAAACAGTAAGGGAGTAATTCCTCCCACCAAAACCAATGTTTCTTGTCAGGCAAGAAATGGTTGATCAACAGAAATCATTTGTTAAGTTGCTTCAGGGAAGTACATCTCTAGTAAGAAGAAAACCACAAAAAACACCCACCCTAAGAAAGAAAAAAAAACAGAAGGAGGGTGGCTTATGGTTAAAAATACTTATTTTCTTCGACTCTTTTCCAAGCCCTTTTAAACACAAGCCCCAGACATGCAATCCAGGGCATGACATATTTAAAGTTCTGTCCTTGAAACCTTTTCTTTTTGCCCTCTTCCTCCCAGTCAAGGAGTCACATAAAGTAATGGGTCTGCAATAAATCACAGCATTCCAGATCTGCATCTAGTAGTTGAGTTTGGGGGCCCCGTATGTTTCAGCTTCCTTCAAGGCTACTTTCAGCAACTACAATCTAGTAAAGTCTGGAGGTTTTGCCAGTAAGGCTAAGCATCTGTCTAAGCAGCTATGTTAGAAAACCTTTCCTTAAAAAACCCCACTTTTCTGCAGAACAACTCTACCAGGAAGTTCTCCAAACTTGTGTAAAACCGCCTTGCTCACTGCAAGAACCTTGGATGTTTCAAAAATGTGGGTTCTTGAGAGGCCAAGCAAAACTGCACGGCTTACAGAGTGAACCTCCGAAGTCCTTAGAAACTCCTACTTCCAAGCCATAATTGTTGCTGTATTTTGCCTAGGAACAGAATCTGAAATTGCCATTTTCTCTAGTTCTAAAAAAAGCAATTTGCTACGTAGCATGATTGACTTGGCTCTACCCTGTACTTATTTCACTGCCAATCACTGTTAGCCCCCTCGAAAACCAGCAGACGCATCCCTCATCTAAACGCTGGAGATACAGGATGCGTAGCTACAGCCTCACCCCGTGATCCAAGAGTCCTCCCACACCAGCCAGTGCTAACGGGATGACCAATATCCCTAATGTCCCCTCTCATCTCCAACACAAATCTACACCTCTAAAATAGTTCATTCTGCTTCAAGCACCCATTTAAAGACTGCTGTGCTTTGCACCTACTGAAGCTCCAAGTCAGCCTTACTGAGGAGGGGGCAGAAGATAACTTGACCCACAACTCAAACAACTAATGGTAATACAAAGTGCCGACTCCAGTAAAATCACACCAACCCGAGGTGGATCTCTCACCCTGAGACCAAACCAGGAGAGCAGCCTCACCTTTTCTGCTTTCAGCTGGAAACTGAATTACATGGGATAGGAAGTCTTTGGAGCACTTTCCTGTCACTCATCTGTCAAAAGCAGAGCTCGGGGAAAGCAAGGCACAATGTAAAAACCATAGAATTGAGCTTCATTTTTGGATTCATATTGGAGTTGTGTCTTGTCATGAATGCTTCTGAATTTTTAAAAGCAGGTAGTTGTTATGGCAATTAGCACTTGGCAGGTTTAAAATGATTCTTTTTTGCAATTTCAGACTAGGCTACAATAAGATAGAAAAAAAAGAGGAGAAGAATCCTTAAAAAATTACTTTGTTACATTAAAACTGAAGAATAAACGAATCAAGCAACATTTACTGTGTAATTTGTAACTCAAGAGTGGAAAAGAATGCTTGGGTCTTACTCATCACAATTAGCAGTTCCTACTACTACAGCTAACAGGTAATATTAATTTTTCTGAGGGTGGGGTAGGCAAAAAATTATTTTCACTTATATCCACAAGATTAATGCAAGGCCTCTGAATACAACTCAAAGGCTACAGGAATTGTTTAGAATAGTTCTTGCTTTCAACAGGTTCCTTACATGAGTTTTGAGGCACCTTAACGCTACATCAGTAGCAAGCAATTTCCCCTCTTTGAAAGGGTACTTTGAGTAACTATTTTCAGAACGGCTGGGATTCCCTATCTTCCAACAACTTTTAACTGCACCTTGGAAGAAAATAAAGCCACTTACCAGAAAAAAATCCCAAGGGAGAGGGTTGGGAATGAAGCTCAAATCTTGACTTCCAATATATTTTCTTGTCCATAGGGCTGTCCTTCTTTCCCTCCTCCATTCAGAATCTGGAAATACCAGCCTGCCAGGATCTTGCTGAGATGTAAGCTACTGGAAATAAGGAAGCATACCCAGTCACACACTGCCAGCTGCACGGACAGCTTACCAACAGAATGTGTAGCTAATTTAGCTACCTGCCTTCCAAAAGGACCAGAAGCAAAAGGCAAGATGAGTAAAAGGTAGGTGCTAACTGGGCTGTCAGGGACTGCTTCTGCAGCATCTTGGACTTGCACCCCTAGAGTTTCCGCACGCCCACGGTGTCCTTCTGGAAGCCTTCCCCTTCAGGAGCGCAAGGCTGCAGGTGGATGCTAGGCTGCCCTCAGTGCAACAGGCGGGTCGGTTTAAACACCCCCAGCCTCTTTCATTGTTTTGCCTGTTCAACCTGCACTGTCTAGTCCATCGTTTGTAAGCACTATGCAGTTCCCGTAGAAACGGCATTCTGTATTGCAAATGTGTGCGGTGCCAACACTGCACCAGAAGCTCAAAGAATTCAAGGCCCCCATGAGCCTTTTCTGCTCAACAAAGCAGGAGGCTACATTGCAGAACAGGGTATGTGCTGTGTACAAAGCAACACTGCCATGTTTTAGGAGGGTCTTCAATTTTTAGAACAAAAACTAAAAACACATGAAAACATGCTTGTAATAAGAGGAAGCTGACATTCAATACAGGAAATTTTTTTCATCATCACATACTGTAGATTACTCTAGTAGAGGAACGGAGGAAATGAAGGCTGAGGGGGTGAACCTTCTGTAATACTTAAAAGATCAGCTTAGGTACTGAAATAAGAAAAGGCTTTCTTAAAAAAAACAAAACCAAAAAACCAAAACCAAAACCAAAAACCACCACACCAAAAAAATCCAATGACGTCCTATGTAAAGATACCTTCATATTTTGTGTTTAAAGGCACAAGTGTAATGTATTTCTTCTCCTGTATTCCACCAGTCCTCATTTGCTTACATGCTTTTTAATTTTCAGTAATACCTTGATTTCTCCAGGTACCCGGAGTAACTTTACAGAACCCTATTAACTCAAAACTTTCTTAAACAGTTGGATAAAGGTTAAAAAAAAAAACCACCAAAAAAAAGCAGCACTTTCAGGTCATGTTATTTCATATAGCTTAAATTTATATGTTTAGAGTAAAGCACTTTACTGTGCAAGTTGAAATTCAAATCCTTTCAGTAAGGGAAACAGGCAACATCTTTATTACAGCCTAAGTGACAGAACTCACATTTGCTATAGAGTGAGCTATGGTCTTTCCTTTCTAAAAGTGGATTCAATATCCCCAAAGGAATTTTTTAGTCATGGTCTGCCAACTTGCTTCCAGACTGGAATGTAGCCCTTTGTTTTGTAAATGTATTTGATGACTGCTTTTTCCTTTTGACAAGTGCTTTCATGTATTAAAGAAGTCATTGTTACTTTTTTTCAGTGATAATTGAGGGATATACTAAGTTCTCCCTTAGAAAGCCTCATTAACCTTTGCCCTCCATATTCTTCCCTTCTTCCTGTTCTTAATCAGATTCTATTTTTTATTACCTATTATAACAGATTATTAACATTCAATTCTAGGAATGGTGACTAGTGTCCTTAACTACTTTTTCAAAGGTTTAAGATTATCTTACCCACCTTTTCTACCAATCTCAATCCTTAAATTCTGGGACAAAGGGCTCAGCTGCTTCTAGAAATGGAGCATCACATTCTGAATGCAATGATGTATTTTAACTTTTTGTTTTTAAATACAAGAAAAAGCCTATACTGAACTTCGAAAAAGTCAGACTTCTATCTTGCTTAAGTCCACTGCATGTGCAAAAGGTAAGGCAATGCAGTTCATGTTCAGTGACTTGGTTCATCTTATTCTTCCAGGTATCAGACTAACCTGGTGACACCAAGATAACTTTTCACCCAAATAACAGTATCTAGAACTAGAAAATACTTACACTGTGCTTACAGGTGCAGCTCAATCAAGAAAAAGGCCACTCAAGCTTCCCTCATGTTGACTACATAAATACAAGAATATTTTAATACAGTTCAACTATTTTCCAAGAGTCTCAGTTCTTGTCAGAGATGTGATACTGTTTGAAAATTAGTCTCAATTTCCCTGTGACTATTTCAGTTTCAAACCAAGTATCTACAAATGCCATAGTTACTCTGTGAATACCACCAATGCAGACTTCATTGGGGATGAGGAAAGGAAGACCATCATTACTCTGGGGAGCCCTTCCACAAACTGAGCTGTAGTGTCTGAACCCTCCTTCTCAGTTCTCCTTTAAAGAGCCAACAGCAGCAAGCTATGGGTTTCCATCTAACTAGACCTATTCCAAAGGTCAGCCCTTAAAGAATTTTGTATGCCTTTTGCCACAAGTCTGGGGACCATATGTTTGTTAAGGTACCTCCAGAGTTCCAGCCAGACAGCCAGAAAACTGTAGGCATCTAAAAGTTGTAAACTAATTAATTAGAGCAATCTTAAAATCAGATAATCAGATATGAAGTACTCAACCTTGACTTCTGTGAAATTAAGTAAATGCTCAAATGTGTATTAAGATTTTCCATAATAAAAATACTTCCATATTGGATTTGTGTATAATACTGCCATTAGTCTAAAAGGGGTGGGAAGACAGATGACATGAAATCTACACCAAAGGTAGTTGAAAAGTCCATTCATAAAACTTTTATTCCACTTACATCAACTTAATACACATGTTCTGAACAGTTATGCTTGGATTGTTCATGAAAATTTCATAAGACATTAAACAAAGCTAGCCATCATCTCAAGTTATTTCCCTGTTAACTATTTTTACAGCACATGCATGTTAGGCAAGTATCAAAAAAAAAAATCACAAAAGCAAAAAACCTAAAAAAGTTAAATACATGGGTTTTTGTTTTACTGCTGTGCTCGATATACAGTGTCATTATGGATATCAAGCAATTCATTTTTTACTGCATCTTTACTTGTACATTTGTTCTTAGGTTGCTTAAACCATTTAAATACAAATAAAATGTGTAGCAAAAATAATGAAAGCAACAGCAGGTAACTTTACAAATAATGGAATGTGAACCGTTTCTCTGTCCTTCTCTAGAGAAAGTTGATTGGGTTATCAAACTGTCTTAAGGAACACTTCAGCTGCAATCAAAGATGTACACTTGATTGGTATATTCCACAGATTTCACATGTTGACTTGACATGCAATATCTATGGGACATCAGTTTATTCACAGCCATGCGTGCTCCAGCTTGAATATTCATGCTAACTACACCTGTGGCTGCAACTGATTATCCCTTTTTTCCATCGTGACAGACCAATATGCAAGCAGTCATCTTTGCTTGACATAGAAAGCTGTTTTAACACTGGCCTTGTGGGAAGCCACAATGTACCAAAAGTACTATGCCAAACATGTAAAACTTGTATAAAAATTTCACAACCCTATATTGGCCACCTCAGATGAAAACAGATAAATTCCCCAAATGTTAACTGGCTCTATTCCCCTAATATTAAACAAAACCACATGGGAAATATAGAAATCCAAATAGAAGTAACATAAACCTGTCAAATCGTAAACAAAAACTATTTGTGGGACAGCATGGATGACAAATGGTCTACTGTGTAAATTTCAGAATGAGGCAGACGGAAGTTGGAAGGCTGGTTAATTCTCCCCTCCTTCTCCTGCTTCGGCTTCATCTCCTTGGGTATCCGATGTCCACAACTGGTTGGGAAAGAAAACAGAGTAAAAGATGTAAGATATTAACATTTATGACTAATAATTAATACAGAATTATTAGAAAGAAAGCCTACTTCTTAAATAATAATTTTGTAAGAGGTCCTAGTAAGCACCATGGAAAAAAAAAAAGCGCACATTAACACGAATATTTTTCTTGGCTATTACAAAATGGAAATCTAGTCCTAGGTGACCTGACCCTATGCTGTGTTTAATGAGAAAGTTCAAGAATAGTCAAAACCAAAGTCTCATATCCACAAGGCTTACTAAAATACAATTACAGGCAGGCAGGAATCAGACCTACAAAAAAAGATACAACAATCAGGAACTAATACTTGGTTTCCTGTGGATTTGTACTTCCTCCTCAAGCGAGCTTCACACATCTTTCCAAAGGAAGAGTTTCAGTAAAGGTCTCTCTCCACAACAAACATTATAGTGAATGCTACCTTTTCTCCAAAATGGGCATCTGAAGGTTTTTTGGTTTTGGTTTTTGTTTTTTAAAAACAAAAACATTTCACCGAAATCTCTATGCCTTGGCTCTATTCAGTCAATCGTGCCCTGATTTGCAACTTTTGGAACACAGAGCTTCCAAACTTGGAGGGCATGGCAAGGATGGAAGAAAATCAGGCTAAACATGCAGCATGCACAAAATCTTATTTTCAGCTCCATAAAATCATACTAAGGAGCCATATATCAAGATTAAGTACCAACTAAGGAAACTAAGCATCAGTTCCAGAGCAACACCCAGGACAAAGAAATTATTTTGTGAACCAAGTATTTCGCCACGCTGGCTGATTCCAAACTATTACCAGCCCAGTATGATTTGTAATCTCTCACTTTATGGAGTTATAGCAGCATTAACCGAATCCTTCACGCTCTGTAGCGTAAGGTAGTAAAACCTAAGAATAACTAATTCTCTACCTACAGTGTTATACCACTAAGGTCTCACAAGATGCTTTAAAAAAATAAAAAATAAAAAAAATCCATCATCATAAACATTTTATCCTTTCCAGGAGTAAAAGACAATAGAGAAACCAGCGCAAGAACAGTAGCCTTGTTCTTGCTCTGAATACACAATATCTGCACTAAATGTTCCTTGCTGAAGGCATCAAGCAACAAGTTATTTTACCGAAGACAATTATACTACTACATTAGTCTCAATTTCAGTGCTATTCTTACAAGGAACAGTTAGTAAGAACAGTTTTATCAGAATTTTATCAGAGCCTTCTATCCTAAATCCTCACCTCTAGAATATCTACAGATATGTACATATACATATCTTTTAATGTAATGAATAAAGGGCCTGACTGCTATGAAAGGAGGATTACCAAATGAGAGCACAGTTTAACAAATCTGCTGGGGAAAAAAACCCTTAGGGGGAAGCAATGCTTTTTTTTTTTTATCAAAGAAAACAAAACAGTTTCATAACAGAGCAAAGAAGGAATTATCTAGCAATCCCAGTAAAACAGATTTTGACTGGATATGTTAAACAACCCTCTGAACAGTTCTCTGCCTTCAGTCCCTGCTGAGAATGAACACAGACTCTTCTTCAGCCATATAAGACTCAATGTAAAAAGAACCAACAACCAAGGAAACTGCTCCTGCATGTAGCTGATCATCAACGTGCTGAATCACTGTCAAAAGCCTACCTCACAGACTGTAACAGACTTGCATAACTAGCAAAACAGACCTTTTTCATGTTTAGGAAATTCATTGCAGTCTTTCCCAGTCACATATACATCAAAAGTTATTTTCTACCTCAAGACCTTGTGGACAAACATGGAATCAATGCACCTGTACGGGTCATGCCAAGCATTTAAGGCAAGACATATCATTCATTCAAGAGTATGGAAACCTGCAGCTGTCCACAGCTTTCTCCCTTATAACAGAAAGCTCACATCAATCAGCAGGCCTACTACTGTTAATTCACACACTATGGTAGCTCAGTCCGAGTTTTGTTCTTGTATGAAACAATTTGCTTTCCAACTGCTATGACAAGCTTGACATTATTTTTACTGGGAAGCTAGCAATTAAAGTCAGCTTCTATTCTCTATTTCAATACCACTCATTCAGAGGACAGCTCTTGAGCAATCTCACTCAAGGGGACAGTACACATAGACATTGAGAGCGATGCCAACCCTGTATCTGTCTCCATTACAGAGGTTGAGAAATCTCTTCCATTTGTTTTGTAAGCAACAGCTGGAACAATCACAAGTAGTTTTTTCAGTAGTGTTAAGTTGCCATTCTAGTGGAAAAGGTTCCAAGGAACAGGGAAATAAAGTGTTAGAAATAAAAGCAGAAAATACAGCAACTCCAATTTTATGCAACTGTACAGCTTTACTTCTAGTTATGTTAAAAGAAGTCCAGCTATTTTGTAAAGGTCTCTGATATCAGATGCACAGAATGTGAACAAGGAGTACACCTGGCGACAAGAGGTGCTTCTTATTTTTTCAGTCCTTTCTTGCAGCTCTTCCCCACCAAAAGACCAGGGAGTGAACTATGCCATTAATTACACTATAGTATGTTTGCTTATTTACTGTTTCATTTGCTTCTGATGTTTATCTTTGCCAGTTTTAAAGTTCAAAGTAGGTTACCCCCCCCCACAAGATAAAGATTTTGATTACTCTGACAGAACAACACAATCTTGATCCATAACTTACACCACAGACAGCTGAGTCCAAGGAAAAAAAGAATTAAGACTGTTGTTTTACAACTGCCGTGGAAATAGCTTGGCTAGCACTGATTCCAATTTCAGTTTTACCAAAATTAAAACCAAACAAAAAAACCCCCAAACAACAGGTCCTTAAATGGACTTGTTAGCTTTGTTTGTGGTTTTCATGTAGGATCTATTCGTTGCACACACAAGCACACAGAATAAGCTATATGAAATTTGACGTAAGTTTTGAAGAGGCAACTGCGACTGTATTCTGAAATGCTGATTAACAAGAGGTAATAGCTTTGCTAGTCACAGTCCAAACTACATTGCTTAAACATGCTAAATTCCTTGAATAAAAAACACCTGAAAAATTTGGTCAATTTGTCACCTGTCAGAAAACCATGTTAATTAGCATGCAGACAAAAAAAGACTAGGCAGGAGAAAAAGATGTAGCTTAGAAACATGATGTACCATAAACTCATCTGTAAGTAAATGACAGACAGGGCTCCACAGCTAAGAATGAACAGGACAACTCTGAGTGCCACAAAGACCAATCCTGTTAACAATATGCAAACTTTAACGATACTCACTGTCAAGTTGTCTCTCAGTAACTGCATTATTAGCGTGCTGTCTTTGTATGACTCTTCACTTAATGTATCAAGTTCAGCAATTGCTTCATCAAAAGCCTAGTGTTATAAAAACAAACAACTCCATTGGCTATGCAACAAAAGGTTATGCAAATAATTTACATGGAATTTTTCCCCCCCTTAGACTTACCGTTTTTGCAAGGGAACAGGCTTTCTCCGGGGAATTGAGAATCTCATAATAAAACACGGAGAAATTCAGAGCCAGACCTAATCTGATAGGATGTGTTGGCTGCATCTCTTTTTTACTGATTTCAAAAGCTTCTTGATATGCTTGTTGTGATTGCTCCACTATCCCTTTGGGGAAAAAACAAACACACAAAAACCACAACAAGTAAGTAATTCACATACTGTATTCAGACGTACAATCAGGACTGTGTTCACGCTTGCATGAACAAAGTATGTTAAGAGTGAAAGCCTGTGAATGAACACTTTACCTAACAAGTCACCATTTCATGAAGATTTTGCTTAATTACATTTTTAAATTATTAAAAAACCAGGAAGTTGTCATTGACCAAATCACAGGTTTGAGACTCTCCTTGTCACACTGTGACTACTTGTATTTACAAAGGTTTGCAGTAGTTTTGTAGCACTTAAGGAATATAAAACCCACCACCTATATGAAAAGGTACAAAATTGAAGTTTTAACTACACACAGGTTTGAAATAGTACCACAGCTTCAATGTCTTTAAACATTACAAAGCATTACAGATCTACATTTTAGTCACAGAAAACACTGATGACCTTTGCCTACCATGCTGAACCCTTTCAGTACTAGTCATCTGTGAATTTCCATTCAAATTGATTGGCAAAGATAGCGTGGCATACCTCAACCCAAATTAAATATATATTTTTAAAAGCTTCCAACAGTTCCATTTCCAACGCAGATATGGAAAGCATTTTTACCAAACTTAAAGGTTCTAGTACCTATAAACTTTGAAGTAAGGAGAAAAATTAACAATTGGGCTCTTTTTTAGAGATTAATCTTTTGCCATTCTCTTAATTGGATCAATTGTACAAGTTATAAATGCTTGGAGGGAAAAAACCCAACTGTATTGTGTATACTAAGGCTGAAGAGCTCAACAGTTTCCATTCTCACTGAACGCACTTGAACTTATGAGCACACTATGCCTGCACAAGTCAGAGATCATGGCCCAATGCAGCCCACAAGCTGGACTATGCCCTTGATGACTGCAGGAGGCAAGAGACAGCTAGACACTGAGCACAAAGGGACCATTGTTCCTGCACTCTCCAAGACTGTTAATAGCATCTGAGAAAAAGGTGGGCAGGAAGTCATTCAATTCAGATGCAAAAGCACTCCAATCCTAACATTTCTGGATCTCATCAGAAATGCATCCAGCATGATCTCCGCAAGAGCCACCAGTCACATGTATTAAAAAATAAAGGAATTTTAGGCTAAGGACTCAAAAATACATCAGTATTTAAGTCAGAAGTACTCAAAGTCTGAGAATAACTGAATACCAATATTCAGGATGTCTATGCAATCTCTATTTGTTCACCTTTATGTATTCACAAAAACTAAAGCATCATATTGTCCTCTTCAACACAGAAGAGGGAGGACACTTGCTATGCAATTATTCAACACTTTGTCCTCTCTACACTTATCACTAATAATGGAGTGCTTCAGAAAAATCAGACAACTGCTGTAACACCTTGAAAGCGATTAGAAATTGGTACATTATAGTTGAGAAGAACCAGGTTTACTCTAAGTTAAATTTAGAAATAGCGAGAAGTGTTTTACTCTTCTCATAATGGAAAAGCCTTAGAAAATGGCACCGTTTATGAAAAGCAAAACAAGCAGCATGAAAAACAAGTAACTTTAGGGAATGAAGCTGAGCATTTTATTATCATTTTTCTTTAACATAAATAACTTTAAAAAAAAGCATATTTCTTCTCCTTATTTGAGAAAACACAGTTACCTTTTGAGCAGTGATTCGGGGAACTTAGTGTAAAATTTGATGTATTCTATTAATTTTTAAATCAGTCACCCAGTATAAAAGAGTTGCAAGATTTTTAACCTTGAATTCTTTCAAAAGTATTGTACAGTTCCAAAGTTCAAGGCTAAAATAGTAGGTACCTGCTTGACATTCCTGTCCGCTAGATTGCTGTAAGAAAACCCCAGTTGATAAAATAAACGATCTGGTTTATGAAGATAAAAACCCAATTCCTAGAGTTGGGAGCTTTATGCTGTTGCTGTATTTACTGCAAAAGGCTGGAAGACTACTGCCCAACTAAATGGCCATTATTTCCTAAACAGTAATTATCAACTGCTCTTTTTCAAGGTCACAGACAGCATACAGGAAAAGCCTGTGAGATGAAACGCTTAGGGAGGGGGGAAAAAAAAAACAAACCACCCACCAAACAAAAAACCAAACCAAACAAATCTTTAGTTTAGGAGCCATAGCAACTATGAGCTAGATGGGCTTTCAAAAAATTTTCTTCACCTGGAAACTCACTAAAAACTGCTCAGCCAGAAGACTGGCTTAAATAAAAATGAACTTCAAAACTACATTAAACAAAGATTTTCACAATCTAATTTTAGAGGCTGCAACTTAATCCTCAACAGAAAAAGAAACTTTGGGACTCAAAATATTGTACCTTCTATGCATGTGAATAGAGATTACTAAAAGGAAAATATAATCACTCTGTACAGTAACAGATCTGAAGTCCTGGTTACACATGCAATTCTGCAGTCACCAAGACTGCTTCAGTTTGCATGCAGTAAGCATCAGAAGTCAAAACAAGGCCTATTATACTAAGTCTTAGTATCTTTATGCAACTCCCTGTTATCCAGCATACCGGGGAAACTGGGCTACCCTATGTAATGTGGATGTAACACATATGCTGCAAAGCTAAAGCAGACACATCTATCTCCTATTCTAAGTCTGTTTCACCTCAATGTAGTTTCAGGGAAGTCACGCAGACATCTTTCTGTATCATACTGGGAGAGCTTATTAGCTTGAGGGCAGCACAAGGCCACAGGGGCACCACACATTCAGCAGCACCGCAAGGAACCTAGCAAGCCCTACAAAAGGGCAGAGTGCTACTGAGCATCAGCCACACAGCTGAACAGTTTTCCAATAATCCCCGAGGGTCCCAGGTCCATGCATTCAGATTGTATGCGCGCTCCCAAGCATCCCATATTTCTCTAGACTGAGTGCAGGCTAAACTGAGTCTGCAAGAAAACAGCTCAGGGCTAGCAGAAGTTACCAGATTGGGCTCTGTGCAGAAGTGCACTGCTCTTCAGGGCACCTGCCACCAGTCCTAAACGGGCTCCAGGAAAGGGCTTAGCACTGTTTGCAATGAGCTGTATCTAAACATAATGTATTGTTCTGAGTTGAATGTGACTCTGCATGGAGTCAGCATGTTGTTAGGGTGTCTCTTCAACTACAGCAGGTAAGCCACCTAATATATTAAAGTGCCTTATATTAATTTTTCTAACTAAAGTTAGGTGAAGGCAACTTACCTGCAATTATGACAAGCTGCTTATATGAAGACACAAGAAACTTGAGGAAACAAACAACATTTGGACATTAAACTACCATGGTTATGGAAGAAATTTTCCTAACAGTAAGATTAGTTTTATTAATCCTTTGCTTCTCCAGGTGGTTTCTAGTCTCTCTGCTCACTGAACCTATGCAGACTTTTTGTATTCTGTAGAAATGCAGGAGAAACAGCACGAATAAGACTTCATAAAGCTACAAGACTTTGTTCCCCTACAAAGAGGGAAAAAACCAATATTCAGCCAGGCAGAAGATGATAAACCTGTACTTCAGTGAGAAACCAGATGCACGCATAAGTTGGAGCTGATTTCAAGATTTCATGACTGAACATCTGTTCCCCGCTTCAAACAGCAGAGGTACATGGGAACTTTCATAACTCATTTGAAAGCAAATGATCTATGATTTTTCTTCAGAAAACAGGAAGCCTATTACTAAAGAAATTTACATCCAGATCAGAATTATTCTAAAATTAGTCGTGGCAACACCCCACCAAAAGCAATCTAATTTGACAGTATTTAGCCACAAGCTGACATACAATACCTTTCTTGTCATCTCCAGCAGCAACCTCAGCCAAGTAACGGTAGTAGTCTCCTTTCATTTTCAAATAGAAAACTTTACTTTCTGCTTGCGAAGCATTAGGGATCAAGAACTTTTCCAACAGAGACTAAAACAGAAACAAAGAACATAGTGTTTTGAACATACATACTTTTACAGTGCGCTGAACCAACAATTCAATTATATTACAATCTATTTCAAAGTCAAGACAGCTTTACTTTTTTGACTATTGTCTTCACATCCTATATAGCATATTCAGCTAAGCAGAATGTGTTCTGGATCACAATTCTAGGTACAAAAAGGAATGCTGCATGCTGTGACTTCGATGGGGAGAAGGCGGCTGTGTTAATTTAGCAGATGAGTCTTGTATGACCAAAGGAAGGGTTTCTATAAGCCATTATACAGTACCCTGACAAAAATAAGGTAAAGAGTCCAGGCAGAGGGTATACAATGGAAGAAAGTCTGCATCCGCAGAAAATAATAAAAGGATCTGAAGTATCAGCTGCCAAATCAGGCAATAAGCAAGCCTTGTTAATCTAGCTGCCATTAACTGGAATGCTGTACTGGCACCGCCAGCAAGAAACTGCAAGGTGAACCTGGATTCTCTCAGATTTTCAGCTGTCTGGAAATGCAAGTCAGCTCTGTAGCACTGAAAAGGATCCTCTATTTGACTACATGCTGCCCTAGCAGGTGTTTCCTATATCTTCCAAAGCAAAGGTAGCTCTCTGGAGTCACTCCACCAAATCCTCCCTGTAGGCTCCCAGTTAAGACCAGGTTTTTCTAGATCATTCTAACTGCTTATTAAATTAACATAGCAAGTTCCCAGCTGAGGCAGTCATGTAATTTAGCAAAAGTTCTATTATGATGAAAAGAAAAGGAAAAAAGAAAATCACTAGCTCCAACACATTTAGTCAAATTAAGGTACAAGCTTGTCAAACTTCCTGATATTGAGTGCTTAAAGTCAGACTTTGAAAGAAAAGCCAGTTATTTAAAAGCCAGAAAAAGTACAGAAGTGCTCTTGAATACTCAAAATTAAATCAGAAGCTGTTACATATACTTGCTAAGGCTACATAGCAAACAATTTTTTAAAAGAGGTTTTAGTAAGAATTTTTGGGTGTCTTTTCTGCCCCTGTAAATTAGATGACTGACATTTCAGTTTTGCTCCACTGTTTTTAGCTCATATTTCAGATGACATCACAGAAATGGACAACCTAATTCAGTTCCAACCCACAGAATGATGGCTGCTTTACAGTAGTTTCCTCTAGACAGCACCCTGCAGGTTAAATGAATATCTTACACAACGTATTCCAGCCATACCATGAATATGGTAGGCTGTAACCACCATACTGCGACACAGGCACCTGTGATACCTACTCCGCTTAACAGGCCAACTGACAAAGCTACAGAAAACTGTAATTCACAGAAAGAGCAAGAAGAGTAAACAAGTTTGGTTTGTTGTTTGGTTTTTAATTAAAGTACTGCTAATTCATTTATATAAATCATGACTGTTTACCCTGGTAGACTCAAACTTGTGTGAAACCCCTCAAAACAACGTGACCTATTATGGCAGCTCTCTCTCATTTGTATCTCAGCAGATAGGGTAATGAAGAAGTCCGGCTGATGGAAACCGAAGTCAGACAAGGTTTATGCTCCAATGAGATAAAAACCTGTTAGTGGACTTTCTTTATTGGTTTCAACATAATGGAAGATATTTATTCAATCACCTTTAATATTAGATATTTCCAGTATTGTAGGGGTTGGCATAAAATATTCATTTTATAACTACGCAGGGAGACATCAAAAAATACTGCCTATCCTTGCTTCCCATCTGAATGACAGCAGAGGCAATCCTTTGGCAACAACTGGAACACAAGCAAGTTGGCGGCAGAAGTATTTTTATGGAGCCAGTCAAATGGGCTGCCGAGCTGCCTCATGCCAAGGGCACCTTTCTGGAGGGCATACTACTATGCAAGGAGAAGGGTTCAGAGCCACCTCTGCCCATGTGGCTGGAATGAAGCAGAAGGCCATAAGGTATATGGGTCACACACTTCAGCTCTCTGTAACTACTTACGTGCTCTGTTCTCACCATTGGAGAACGTCAAGATTCACAGCTATGACATTTTTCATGAGTGCCAAGAAACTCTGACTTCAATGACAACTGAAGGTTACCAGGCTCCTTATTAGTTTTTCTTTGTAGGACTGCAATTAAGTCAGGTGTGTCAGTCTGCACCTACCCTTCTGGCACCATGGGGAGTTGCCCTCCTTCTGTACCCTCCATTAATTGGTCAGACCAAAATATTTTCAGTGATTCTAGAAGCAGAAATTATTCATCATCTGTATAGAAGGTTGTTTGATTAAAAAGAACAGGTCTGCTTACTCCCATAGCAGCAACCAAACTTCCAGGCTTAAACTTCACTTAGGTCACAAATGAGGTAAAGTTGTTTGCAAACACCTAATTGAATGGCTGAATTGCACCAGCAGACAGAGAAGAGGAAAGATTACCAATTGAGAAAGTCTTCCTAATCAGATACATACTATTAGGGCAACAGCAGCTCGGACAGTGCATAAAACTTGTATTGAAAAAGTTTTAAACCCATGTTGAATTTAAAGAGTGATGAACTAAGAAAATCCCTTTGAACAGCTATTCATAGAATACAGCCTATGCAAAAAGGCTCTGATTCCAAGACTGCACTGGTAGCTTGCTCATATCTGGATGAAAGACTCTATTCTACACAAACAACATGTAGGACTGGTAGGCCACATATCTTTGGGAGAAATTTATTAATGCCAAATACTTCATAAACAGCAACAACAAAACCTGAAAGCAGATTAACATTTAAAAGCTAGCATGTGAAACTACTGAAAGGACATCTCTCCCCTATTATTTATCTAGTACTATATATTCAGTTTCTCCGGTTTGTACCAGTCTTTTTATTTCACGATTTTTTTTTTTTTTTTTTACTGGCATGAGTAAACACAGAACACTCCTTTAAAGTTAGCCTGAAGATTCAGAGTACACTGATTTATCCTAGAAAGTGGCTGGGAAAGCCACAATCTGCATGGAGGTGGTGTGGCTACAGAAATCCATACAGATGAGACTTACTAATAAAACTACTGACCTTTTAGATTTCAATTACAGAAGATAACATAAAAAGTTAGGTATAACCAATCTAACACTTTGTTATCTGCTAACACATCTGCTTATGGGGAATACTGTTTATCTTTTTTTTTTTTTTTAAAATAGCTTTAACTGCAAGGCTTTTCTGGAGGATAGAATTTTTTTCCACAGGGAGGAATATCTTGATATTTAAGTCCTATTGAGGGGTTCTGTTTGTCCAAAGCAGAAGAAACAGGAACATGAACTGTTTCAATAGCACCACCAATATATGCCTACCTTCTCTCTCCTTTACCAGCCGATATGATAATGTTTATCAGTATAGAGCTGATCACCGTATGGGCCACTGAAATGCTAACAGCTAGTCCAAGACTGGGGCAATTAGCTGTTCTGTAATTACTAAGTTTGTTAGGTGATCCGCATCGCTGCAATGCATACAACACCCTGACAACTGAAGTCCATACAGCACAGGTATATTATAGCTACATGGTATGTAGCTAAGCCTTCGTTCTCATTCGTGACATTCCTGCTATCGTGTGAAATTCCCATCCAGTTTTGATATATGCTACAACTCCATGGGCAGTTAATAACAGTGCCTCAATCAGAATATGGTAGAAACAGCTTTTTATACAAAACCAAAACATTACTCCCTGCCCCCTAAACCCCATAACTGCTCAGCCGTAATTGTCAGAGGTTTTAATTTGACAGCAAGAATCTAACTGCTGTGAAACAAACCACAGCATTGTAGCCAATTAGGCAGATGCAGCAGCATCTTAGAGCACTTTTCAGCCCAAACCTGTAACAGCTTGTACAAGTGCTTCTAATACTTTTCATAGCAAAGTCATACACAGTATTTCCAGAAAGACTTCATGGAAAATTATTAAGTTTAAAAAAAAAAAGAAACAAACATGCATGTACTAAATTTGAATATCAACTCTTACTAATATGCTGGCCGTTAAAAGATCAGGCTTCAACACTTCATGTCTGCAATTGTGATTATAACTAAGTTAACAGCTTTCTGGTACTCCAGACTGGGAGAGACACCACATTCGAACTCAGGAGATGTCAGCTATGCTCACACATACCATAGATAAGAAATCTCATGAATTTGGTACATTCCGCCACCCCCAGCAAGTATGCACTAGAGAATAGTCATTGTCTCCAAAATAACAGAGGCTGCATGCACACAACTTTATTATTCTACCGGTGAACTTCAATCCTGGCTTATTTTAAACACTGAACTGGAAAGAGATTCACTTTCTTCCTTCTTACACGTGTTCTTTTGCCAGAGCAAGACACAGTCAACAGATGACATCAAGCACATTGCATTTTGAGCCCATTTTGATGAAGGCCCTATGGACTTGTTCCTGTGGTTTTGCAAGACAAAGTCTGAAAGGTAAGACTTATCAGACTCAGTTAGGGGTGTGAAGGAAGCATAACAAGTAGTAATTCTGTGTAACAAAAAAACCTAACACCCAACCCTTTACAAAGTCTGCCTGCTTCTTACCGCACGTAGACATGCTTCAGTTTGTCAAGTCATGGTAAGAACTTTAGTTGAAGACAGGAAGCCAACCCATAGACTTGAATAGTCCTTGCCTGACACTTGAAGCCTAAAACTACCCTTCTTTTAAAAGCATTTGCTTACATCTTTGGCAAATGACTTGTGTGGGCCAGAAGACTATTCCCAAATTCATCATGAGAGTATTAAAATCAATGCCTCAGTTCTGTGTTGTTGCTTATAGTTCTGTGCATATTTCCCTTTATTAAAGGTTTGGTCTCAGTACATGTTATTGCCTGGGAACTTTAGATAATTATTAATGCACATGAGGATTGCATCAACAGCTCAATTTTCTATTTAAGATACTTCCCTCCTGACAAACAGGAGAATAAGAATAAAATCACCAGTTTCTAGAAAAATATAGTTGTAAATGAGCAGGTAATATACAGTTAAAGTACTGAGAACAAGAAACTTTGTTTTTAAATACCAAAAATTAATTATTAAGATACATTGTTGAGTAAAAGCTCTAGAACTATTGGAGAAACAAAAAGATACTGCTCTCGCACAAAGGAACCAAGCTGCAGAATGGCAAAAATCCAAAAGGATACACTGATAAACATTAGGTAATTTAAACAGTATCAGCTTTGCTCAGAGCTAACAAGGCAGGCCTTTTGTTTTCTTGCAGTATCAAAAGACACCTGACATAGTTATGACTTTATTTCTTGTTTTGAAGATAAATTACACAGGAGTATTAGCTGAACTTTAATTCACACATCATCCATCTGTGGTATATGGCAAAGGGATGAAAAAGACATGGAAGAACTCTTTGTTTTTTAAATTCATGGAAGACGCGAAACAGTGTATCTTTTTTTAAGCTCAGCCTGAAACCTATTTCACACTAACTGACAATGGCCTACTATTTTCATGTTGCAAGCAGCATGCCTCTATCTTTTTCTGTGACATTATAAGAACACAGAAAGGATTGTACTGGCTGACAGGACTCTTCTGTCTACTAACCTACCTGCAACACTGCCCAAAAGAGGATGCCATTAGAAAAATACATAAAGAAAGCAAGAAAACATCATGCTTCCCTTAGCCTCCATCAATGCCTAAGGATTTCGTGAGCCAGATGTGGTTTCTCTGAATGTAGTAACCTTCAACAGGCTTCTTGTCCACATTCCATACATTGTGCAAACTCCTCTTACACCAACATAACTTTAATACCCACAATACACTATGGAGAAGAAGCTGCAGATACCTGACTAACTGGACATGAGAAAGCATTACTTTCATCACAAATCTACTCAGTTTCATATTAAAAAAAAAAAAGTTTAGTTTATAAAAGCACCGGTGCTCAAGTTTGCATTTCTTTTAGAAGACTACCAGATAACCTCAGATTATTTTAAGAGTTTCAGTACCATTTCCAAACAGGAATCAAAAGCCACCGCTGCACTTTCACACCATCCAGGTAGCTATTTACTTTGTTCCCTACAAAGGAAGAAGGTGAACAGGGAAGGAGGGAAAGAAAAATAAGAAAGATGTGATGGATATTAAGAAAAGGGGCATCCAGCTGAAGCACTGTTAGAACAAGCAATAAAATTACCACCTATTGAATCTTAAGATTCAGCTTTCCAGATACATCAAGATACACTTACCACCTGCAACCCCAGAGAGTACCAAGCTCCTCTTGTGTTCCAATGCTGCTAAGGCAACAACCCTTCCTCTGTGGCAGGAGAGACAAAACTACCCAGACTACCGTTACAATGTTGACTTGCTATATTCTGACTACCTGCGCAGCTGCTCATGAGTATTTGGAAGAATTACACATATAAAGTATCAGTGGTACTTAGGTAGACATTCAAAATACTGATTCAGATCAGTGATTTTGGTATGCACTTTGTGGGAAGGGCTACACGTACCTGGTTTCAAGTGGAAACCACTAACCAACCAGCACAGCAACGTAGCACACTTCTGTTTAGCTATTCCTTTACAGACATATTTTGATGACAAAGTTACTAAAGTAGGCCACCTGTGTTGGTCAAGTTCAAGACACCTATCATTTCCACAAAAAGCTAGCAAGTGATTTTCCATGCATGTGTTTTCTGCCTCAGCACCACAGTTAGGAAAGTTACTTGGGCTATAAAACAACACATGCAATTAGCTCCACTGCACAGATTGGCACAGACGCTACAAAGGGTTTAACCAAACCATTTGTGGCCAGTAGAAATCTTATTTACAAATGTCTACTTGAATTGTTGAAGGAAAATGACAAATATTTGTATTTTTAAAGGGAATATTTTTAGACAATCCCTTCCCAAACCCAGGCTGTTTTGAGACAGGCTCATTATGCTGCTTCTGATTACAGTTCTACCCAGAGCTCAGGATAAGGACTCTGCAACTGCTGCCTCATGGGTGACCTCCAACCCTCTTGGGGTAAAACCAAAAGGGCTGTTCTGCTGTCAGCCTTCTACTCCAGCCAAAAGCAAAGCCTCTTTTTTTAAAGTTAGCTACAGATTTCTATCTACTCATTTGCTCACTAGAACAGGAATACAAGAAAATCTGTCAAACACTAGTGGCTACTGTGGCATTGGAGATTATCTCTGGTAAAACATCTGCTGAAACGGAGGAAATGAGGCCTGAGTAATAAGATAGTAACTGAAAAAAGAACTAAAGGACTAATGGAGAAAAGGGAATCCTGTATAACAGGAAGAATGGCACGAAGTTTTAGCTTATGCAAAAAAATACTACTAAAACGGTCTAAATGTGTTTCTTTACAAAAGAGAACAAAAGCAGTATCACATATGGGCAGGTGGAGAAAAAAAAAATGGAAGTAGGACACCCTGAAAAATCATCTTCATGCTGACATGCGTGCTGGGGGATAGAACCAAGTCAGTCAGAAGTAGGTGTATGCACTAAAACACCTACAGGGTGCTTAGAGGAAAGATATGGCATGTACGGATGGACACACCACCCGTCTGCATAAAAAGAAAAGGATGGGAACTAAGGCAATGAGGAGCAGCATCTCAGTTCACACTTTTACAGTCATACACATAGCTCTCCTCGCAGATCTACCCTTCCCAACTTAGACTATCATGCCCTTTACTAGCTTGTTCCTTCTACCACTTTGCTTTCCAATTAGTATTTATGGCAAGGGAAGCAAATGTGCTTAATATCAGGATATACTCCTTGAGATTATTCAAAAGACTTTTAAAGTCTTTCATGCTAGGCATTACAGGTTTTTACCAAAGTATGCTTAACACGTGACAGTAAAGGAACCAAATTCTGAAGCATAGGCAAAACCACCTCTCAGTCAGTAACCAGCTCTGAGAAAACTCATACGAAAGGCAGCAGCCAGTAAGACACTTAATAGAAATATAGTTAGGATTAAAGTATTTAATTTGTTGAGGCATTGCTATAGATATTAATACACAAAACAGTTTCCACTGAGGATCAAAACCAATATGCAATTTTTTACCTGTTTTGGGGTTTTTTTTGCATCACCTCATTAATTTATTTCTTGAATATTGGGAACTTGCAACAAAAAAAAAGAACGGTGCCAAATGCATCGATCATTATTCTCTGAAGAAACAGAACAACTTCTGAGAAACTTGATATAATACAAAATGGAAGCCAACTGAGCTGGATGTGAATTTCTGCTAGACAGGTAGGTCTAAGCTATAGCTATTGTGGCTGTACTCCAAACCTGAACACGTTCTAGCTGTCTTAAGACTCTACAGTTTTGGTCTCTAAAGAAATGTTATTAAAAAACCCCATGAACATGATGTAACACTTTTTATCCTTGATAAGAAACAGAAGTAGGAACCATTTATCTTTTGCAGCTTGCACTGTGAGCAGATCTGAAACCTTCTGAAGCAGACTATTTACCCATTAGGAGTTCATTATAGCATACACTGTTAATAAAAGCATTTTATTAGCAAAAATGCCATTTTAGTGATGTAAGCATACTCTGCACTAGGAAAATCTGATCAGCTAGAGATCAGATTCCCATTGTTAGATATTTTGTTACCTGCATAATCACAAAAGGTAACAATATCCAGAAAAAAACCCCACCAAACCACAACTGCTCTCCGCCTCATTTGAGCTGCATTAAATCTGATTAAAATAAAAAAAAATTTACTGTTCATCTCAGCAGCAGCATGTCTTATTATTAAGTCTCATTAGAAGAGGCATTACCAAGCTTCTGTCAGATTTCAAGTAAAATAGGCAACTACACAAAAGCTGACATTAAGTAAAAAACAAGTTCAAGAAATAATCGCAATCTTAATGCTCTTCAATCAACTTTAATAGCCCAAGCTTTCTCAAACTATTTCAAAATGGCAGTCAACTACTGCCTGAATGGACAACCAACTTCAGGTTCAGAGCCAGGAGCCGCTGTGTCTGCCTACAGTAAAGAACAAATAAAGTGTTTTGAGAACCTGCTTCAGAAACACGTACTTCTGTCAAGTGCATAGTAACAAGACAGAAGTTTCCAGATAAAACCAGAGATTGTGTGGCATCTGTTTATACAGAGATAATGAACTAACTCTGCTCATATTCTAAATTTTCTATTTCTATCACTTAACAGCTTTCACAGGCACAGTAAAAGCTGGTATCTTAATGCAAGGTTTCTACTCTCAGCCTTCTAAGTAACCAACCAGTGAAACAAACACACTTAGCAGCTTCACAAAATTACAAGTACACGCAATGAAGTTCTTGCTTCAACAGCATGGAAGGAGGAGAGTACCTGTCACAGCTGACTGAACTGATCAACTTACTTTATTTTGCTGCTTAGAACTGCATTATCAGCAGTAAGTGCATAAAGTACTTGAACACTGAAGATTGTCAAATGAAGCAAGCTGTTACTTGGGATGCTTTTGAACAGTATAAGCACTATGTACTTTCTTTTTTTAAATCAAAGCCAATTATTAAGCATTAATGCCAAGTGAAATTAATGCAGCAGACTATTAGTTATAGTAAAGATTTGTTCTACTTCCAATAAATGCAAGAGGATATAGATACATGTATATAAGTGTATACACACATGTGAATAGCTAATATAAGTATCAGAGGTAACTGCATGTTTAAATATTTTTTTGCATTTATGCAGAGCACTGTAGCTGATTTTATGAAAAATGGGTGCATTAAAAACATGTATCAACATTATAGATGCACTTCTTGCTAAGATTAATAAGTACTAGCTCACCTTTGCTCCTGCAGCCCAACCACCAGTAAATTACTTATATATCCTGGAATCTAAAATTATTTCAAACACAAGCTGAAGTTTCATGCATTTACAAACATTTACATGAACAATGTAGCATAAATAAAAACCAACATAAGTCATCTCATGTTTGAACTGATCCATGAATGATGTTTCAATTCTCCAAGATTCAACAGCTTTTCAACTGATTTGCTTTAAAAAAAAAAATAAAGGAAATTGCTCTAGTTTAGGCAGTGCTTTCACTGCAGGAAAAAAAGAAAAAGAAAAAAACCAAACAAACTAAAAACCCAACAACCAAAAAAAGAAAAAAAACCCAACCCTGAAGGGGTGTAGCTACAACCAGGGAAGTGATTAAAGGATTAACAGAGTGAAATCATGAGGTTGATGCAAATTGCCTCAGCCTTCTACCTTCAATATATGTGAGCAATTATACCAGCCAAACCCTAACTGAAAAAGCTAGGCTTGGAGAGTTAATCAAAAGCTTAAATTATAACCGTCCTGGGAAGTTAGTAAACCCTGGCTACATTTTGCTGTGATATATAAAAGCTCATTCAGAGAAGCATTTGTGAACCAGAGGTACTCGCATATTTTCACATATGCCACTAGCACATTACCAATTACCATCTTTTAATATAAATTTTAACAACTTGAGATGACAACTTGAGTTCTATGTCAAGGTTTGGGCTCCACAGTACAAGAGAGACATGGATATATATACTGAAATGAGTCCAGCGGAGGCCACCGGCATGACTACAGGGCTGGAGCACGTGATGCACAAGGCAAGGCTGAGAGAGCCAGGTTTCTTCAGCCTGAAGAAGAGAAGACCAGCAGATCTTACTGCTGTGTACAACTGCCTAGAGAAGATGGAGCTAGACTCTTCCTGGAGGTCTACTATGAAATGAGGCAGCAGAAATGTTGGAAGATGAGAAGTTCTGATTACACAGGCTGTCCAGAGAGGTTGTGGAATCTCTATCCTTGAAGATATTCAAAATTTGAATGACAAGACCTTGAGCAATGTGATCTAACTGGATATGTTCTGAGCAGAGTTGAACTAAATTACCCCCCTTCCAACGTAAATTATTCAAGCAAAACAAATAATAAGGACTAAGTTTTCCAAAATAAAGACTTTGGGCACCTAACTCCTAGATTTCAACAAACTAATCACCCCCCTTCTGTGATCGACATTCTGCAAATAGAAGCTTCTACAAACGCCTCCCCTTCTTTTCCAAAAACATCAAATAAAGGACACAGCTCTCAAAGACAGAAACAAAGTGCAGTCAAAAATAAAAAATTAAGCAAGCCTGAAGAAGTCATAGAACTGAAGGTAGCAATTGTCAGTCAGAACACCGAATTTTGTTAGTAACAGGTATCTTCACAGCATAGAAGGTTGTATGGTATAATCAGTCACGCAAGCTTATAAGCAATCTACTCATCTGCTTGTTAGCACCACTGTAAGTTAGCTGTGCTCTTTGACCATCAGGAGCACACGCTGAGCATAAAACAGTTGACTTTAAAAAACAGAACAAACAAAAAAACCCCAAACCAAACACCTGTGCATGTCAAAAAGCATATGGCTTCCTATAGGAGAAAGGACTAAATTTCCTAATCCTGTCATTAAGAATTAGTGCAGAAACCGGTTTTATAGATGTTAACATAGTAACCTATTAGATGTTTGCAGGCAACTAGAAAATAGTCCCACAGTAATTTGAGTATTATGGCAATAGGCATTAATTCTGTGGTATGTTCTTTAAAAAGCCATTTAGATGCATTCTGTGTGGAATTACATTCCCTTCCCCTAGTGAACTGCAGCCCCATGACAGGTTACTAAACCTTCTCCTACTCCCCCCCCCCACAAACCAACATACATATGAAAGAATCGCAAACCTAAAGTCACTTATTTGAGATTTAACTGCACTGTCTCTTCTCACTTCTAAAAAGTGAAGCATCCATAACAAGTGCAAAGAAATCTAAATAGTGTAAGCACACAAGGAGTACCATTTTATGCTTCTGAGCATGAAGTTAGAAAGAAGTAACATGGTGAAGAAAGCAAACAATTCATCTTATTGAGAGGGTCCTAACAGCACCGTTAACCTGCAGCTTTTCTGGTAGGGAGGGAGTGGGGAAAAGTGCTGTGTAGCACCTATGTGCAACAGTAACTCCAGAACACTGAAGGGCAGCCAAGGTTTCAGGAAGCTCTCTAGACCTTAAGGGATACAACCAAAAGGGAAAAGAAACAGTGAAACAGAATGCTTGAGCACTGCAAGGAAAGAGATTTACTTAAGCTATGACTGTGGGGGAACTTGGGGGAGGAAGAGACATAACCTAGAAGACTGGGCATGGGGGAAGAACATGGGACCTGTCACTGGTACACTTTGAAGGACATGCAGGGGACTATTGCTGTGTGTGCCAGCCTAGGAAAGAGATTGTAACTGTCTAGAAATACATTCATACTAAAGTGAAGATAGCCAGTTGTGTTTTAAATGATTAATTTACATTAGCTCATGTCAGAGACTGCCTGAAAGCTCCTAGTAGTTTAGAGCTCCTGAGAACTTCTAACATGCAAGCAGTATCAGATGTTAGCTATTTATTCAAAGACCTCTCCATACATTCTTCTCTATACTTCAGAATCCTCATTAGCTGAAAAATGCATCTTACTACAGATTTAATTTGAACCCCTTCAGTTACAGCTCTGTTTCCCATTGACTGCAAAAAGCATTTTGAAGAACACCCACACCTGTTGGATTAATAACAATTTTTATTATGGAAATTACAAATAAAATATCATTATACTGGTGTTTTAGACAGACCCTCCCTTCTACTATAGAAAGTGAAACAGGATGTGAAGCACACACTTAGCTAACATGAGGAAAAGTACTTAACAAAAAGCTTAATTTCCTGTATCAATAGGAAATTTCTGAGGCTGGAAATTTTCTATAATACTCAAGCACATTTAAGATGCTCAAGTACGGCAATGTACTTCCTTCCCCCCCCCCCACTATATTATTCTTGAAGAATTTGGAAATTCAGTCTTTATTGTTACAGTGCAAGGAACTTGTACTCTATGCACAATGTATCACAATTATTTGCAGTTTATCAGCACTACCGTACCAACTCCAAATTAGAGTCAGTTATGCTACACCTGAATATACTCCAATGTATATCTGACAGAATTGGTGCTGGACCAAGAAATTTTAGGTGTCTCTTCTTTGTACAGCAGCACTCTGAGGCTGCAGCAAACAAGAGGACGAGTTCAGCTGTTTGTAGAGCTGTAGAGGTAGTCTGCGGCAGGTTCAAGTGAGGGAAGATTTAGGAAGTGGCAAGAATGTAGATGCTGGCTTTTCCTGCTGCAAGGTCAGTGTAAAGGAGAAAAATTAACAGTCAGATCTGACCACATAACTGCTAAAATTTTTATCATCGAGTCTAGTAAGTTACGAAGCAAGAAAAAAGTCCAGTATTAATTGCTCTTACTCACTCCATAAGTTAGCGGAAGAGCTGGGAACAGAACCCAGGCACAGTTTAGTATACTCTGTGTCTACCGGATTAGAGGAGCTATTTCTTCCAACCCACTAGTAATTCGATTCCAACAAATGAGGGAAGAGAGCGAGAAGCTGCAGAGGAGCCAGCTTTGGCTACATTCTGCTAGTCACAAACACATTCTCTTAATTGGTTTCCTCCCTTCACCACTGAAGTTAGGACACCAGTCCCTTCCACACTCAGCTGTGATGTAACACCCCAGGGTATTAAATATTACTTAAGAGCCTAGCAGGCAATTGAAGACACAACAACAGCTCAAACAGATTCACAGTCTTAATAAAAGATACAAAAGTTTCGGAGCTGCTTTTGTACTGTAATTGATAAGGCTCGTGACTGAAAGCTTCGAGTTTGTTAACACTTCAGGTCTTATTAATGGCACACTTCACACCAACCAAGATTTGGTAAGCCTTGTTTTTCACTTCTGTGAACAATCATAGACTAGGTTATGCTATACAAAAATTACAGAGGACCTTCTGAAAAAAAACCCCAACCTAGTTCTAGGTTTGCATGTAGCATTGTGCAGACTCCTGTTCATAAAAAACAACTAAATATGTTACCACAATTCTTTTTTTTCTGTTAAAGTAAAGCATATGTCAAATAAAGCAATATGGTCAGCCATGCTTCTACGCGAATAAGAATGTATATGAACAGGATATTCCAAGAAAACAAGAATATTTTTTAAATATAAATCTAATTCTTCAATGCAATCAGCAATGCCAAAAGTAGTGCATGTCATTTGAAAGCATTTTTAAAACCCATCCCTTGAATTAAAAAAAAAAAATAAAAAAATTGTTTTTTCTTTTTAAACCTAAGTCTAAAAAAAGTAGTTTTATTACTCCTAATCACTGTCTAAGGCATTGTTTCTTCTGGACAGTAATTTTTCCTTAATCTACTAAGAAAAATTGCACCAGCAACACTGAAGATTAGTAAGACATTAGCTTCCTAAAAGTAATAACATGTCAAAGAATAATGATTTCTTTGGATAATGTATGTGTATCTCATTAAACACAAAGAGAGACTCAAGTCCCCTTACGAGATTTGGAAGATTTAACAAGATTCCCCACCTGTGTTCCCTCCTCACAGATACTTTAGCTGCTGCAGCAAACTCAAAAGCTGGGGTTTTTATTTAGTTTTTGTATTTAGCATGTACAATAAAAACTAGTTTCACCTCAGTCTGGTTTCCATTATCAGAAAAAAATTGAAATGCAAACACCAAGTTCTTCTAAAAGGAGGTTTCTAAGCCAAATGACTTAATTAAAATGATTTCTTAAACCCAAACGTAGTTTACAAAAGAATTTCGGATCACTCTGAACTAAAAGCATCTAGCCCTGAGGACTTTCCCATTAAAATCAATTAATTAATTTAAAAAAGAAATAACAAGAAATTAGAACACCAGATTTGGATCCTTATTTCCCTGGCTTAAATAGATAAGCCACCACTTAACACCACAAGAACTAGTAAATCAGTTCTTTCCTATGCGTAAGTTTGGCAATTCCATTTTCATAGTGGCAGTTTAAGAGTTATCCTTACACAAGATAACAAAACATATGAAACTGGGTGTGTTACAATAACCATGGAAGCCAGCCTAAACGGGAAGCCAAGACTCAGGAGTTACCCATGCCGACTTTTACACACCCTTGGAGAACCAGTCTTCTAGCAGCAATCACCACCCATGTCATTTAGTTATCTTACACAGCAAGCAAAATTTATGCTACTAATTGATCTTAATTTTCATTTGACATCAGATCTTCAAGCACATACTTAGCTATTTAACACTTCCCTCATATCACATGTCATTCTGTCACCTCCAGGTACATGACCCCTCGTCACATATGGGATGACACACCAGCAGGGTCCACACTCCAGTGGACAATTCTATTGCTGACAGTAACATCTACCTCACACGTGGTCACAGGTCACTGGACATCCATTATAATCGTGTGCTCGCTGAAGCACCGCAGGCGTATGCAGTTGAAAAAAACCCTGACAATCTGGAATAAGCATTTGGAAGAGGTCTGGATTTCATAAACCAGACTCCTAACGAAAATATAGGGTTGTTCGCAGGGTACATGCACATTTTAACACAACTACAAGCCACAGAAAATGCCTAACTTGAACACCCTTTTAGTTTGCTACTAAAAATTTTAAGTTTAAGAGGGTATCACAGCATTTCTACTGCCTCTTCCTGCAGACAATTTTCTGCATGGCTGAGTCATAACTAACATTACATCATCTTACCCAGGGAGGGGCACAATTTCCGTAGAGTAAGAACTACCTCTTACAACTAGAGCAGCATATTAAAGTAGCAGAAATCAAAGTGATCTAGGATACAAATACTGCACTGAGGGGGAAGGGTGGAGGAGAAACCCCAAACTAAACCTATATCTAGTTCAGTCTCAGAGAAATAAGTTGATTTTTCACAACTATTACTTTACATACAATAATGTTTAAACATGTCTCCATATTCATTAGCATTCATAACTATGATGATTTGTATATAAATAATCGATACATTAGAAGGAAAGAAAAGTCAGACATTTTTTAAACCTTGTCCTTCAGAAATAGCATAGGAGACCACAGCTTTACTGCCAGACTAGAAGTAGTCCCAGAGGGCCCAGCACCATTTACCCCATAACTCTAAGTAAAAACGGATCAACAGTTTCATTATTTCTCACCAGCACATCATTGCAGATGTCTCTTAGCTCAGTCTCAATTTTCTCTCTGTATTCTCGAGCCATCTGCTGTTTTTTCTCAGCGCCTTCCGTCTTTTGTTCAATACTTGAGACGACTCTCCAAGATGACCTACGGGCTCCTACAACATTTTTATAGGCAACAGAGAGAAGATTCCTCTCTTCGTTGGACAACTCAGCTCCTTGCTCAGTCACAGACTTCATGCAACTTGCCATGTCATCATATCTTTCAGCCTGCTCAGCCAGTTTGGCCTTCTGCACCAGCTCATTTTTATCCATGCTGATATTTCTAAAGAGGAAAAATAGCGAGGCATTATTCAGACATTGATCAAGGACAAAGGTGTTTTAACCTCATATGTTCAGACCAACCATTCTCTAAGTAGTTTGGAACTGTAAGAGGTACAACTGAAATCCAGAACACAAGGCATACAAGCACTCAATGCTCAAACACACGGATACGTGGATTGAAGAGTTAAAGTCACTGATTCCTCCTGAGAAACTGTTGACTTTTAAAAGTATGTTATCATTTTAATAAACGCAAACAAAAGCATCCAGAGGTGAACTGAAAAGCAAATCATTCCTATCTTATGCACATCAACGATCCTAATTCTTTGCCATCACTCTCTCATAAGACTACGTTCAAGCTGCAGCATCAACTGCATGCAATTATCAATACAACAAAATTGACAAAAAAAAAATCCAATAGTAAGTTTTTCACAGGAGAAGACCAAATAAAGGCTAGACAAACAGTGCCAACTTTCTGTGCCTTGACAGAATCTTACAGTTACATGCAGAAAGACTTGGCATACGGATCTGCAAATCAAATCCCCCACTGGATATTACAAAGTCAGAATGCACCAAATATCTAAATTTCAAGGTGTACACCCTTCGACAATGTTAACTTCCTTTCCCAAAATGGGATATGCTAGATGTCCTGAGCCAGGTACTGCTGCTCAGCCTGAGAGGCTCTGCTTTCAGAGACAGAAGGAAATTTTACTATTTAAAAATATTACTTCAACATCAGTATTTGAGATAGCATGACCTGGCTGAGATGCTTCATAACCTGCATCTTATCCGCACTTTGAAAAAAAAAAATTAAAAAAATCGAGTTCTGGTGAACAGGGGTTTCAGGTTTTTTTTTTGGTACATCAGGAAAGATTACTCGTCCCTCACCCCCCACCCTTTTATGTATCTTGACTTGATCGGTTTTGAGGCCGTGGCAATGTGCTTTGGGATACACCATCCTTTAAAGTTTGACTAGATTATTAAAGCAAGAACCAATTTTGGTCATGTACACTTTATGTGTTTCTGTATGTTCCATACACAAAAATCCAGCATCTTAGTCTTTAGCCATTAACCGTTTTGTCATTTTGCGCGAAGTTACCGCAAACAATAGCGGCACTATCTTCCATTTAGGGATAAATTAAGCAAGTTCTAACATTCCGGTCACCTGAAAGGGAAAGTTTTAGTAGCTCCCACCCCCAACGCCGGGGCACAAACTCGGCGGCTGTTCCGCAGCGTTGGCGAACGCGCGCTGAAAACTTGACCGCACCGCGAACGGCGGGGTTAAGGAGCCATTTTAAAGCAAGGTTTGGGCTGCGGCTATTTACCACCCGGCGCGACCAGGGCTGAGCGCGGTTAAAACGCCAGCCCCGACGCCAGTCCACCGCGCTGCCCGCGGGCTGCTACGGCGGCATCCCTCCTCGGCGGCCAGGCCGCCCGTCCTTCCCGGCGGCCGAGGGCGACCGCTCGCAGGCGCGGCCAAGGGCTGGGCGCTGGCCCGGGCGCTGCCCGCGGTTCCCCCGCACGCGAGGTGACAGCAGAAAATGGAGCGGCCCGGGGGAGGAGCGGGGCGGCGCGGCGCGGCCCCCCGGGGCGAGGAGGCACGCTCCCGGCCGCCCCTCCCCGCGCCGCGGCCGCCGCATCCGCCCGCCGCGGGGACACCGAGCGCCTCGCCGGCCGCCTTTGTCATGGCGGATGGGCGCCGGAGCCCGGCCCACTTCAGCGCGCGTTAATCCCGCTCACCTCCGCCCAGCGCCGGGGGCGGCGGCGGAGGAGGATGCCGCGTCCCCGCCCCGGCAGCGGCCGGACGAGGGGAAGCCCGCGGGCCCGGCCCCGGGGGACGGGGGGGGGGGGGGGGGGGAGAGGGGGCGGCGGCGGAGGAGGAGCCCCCTCCCGTCCCGGGGGAGCCGCCGCTACCGCCCGGACCCCCTCGGCCGGGGCGGGGGGAGGAGGACGGGGGGAGGATGGGTGGAGGCGGGGGGGGGCCGGGCGGAGGGGAGGGAAGCGAGCCCGACCGAGGGGCGGCCGCTGCGGCTCTTCCGCGCCCGGGCAGCGCTCCCGGCGGGAGACCACACCCAGCGGCAGCCGCCCGCGCCCCGCGCGCCGGCCCCCCGCCCCCGCCCGGCGGAGGCGGCGGCGGCGCCCCCCCCCCCACTTCCCTTCGCTTCCCCTCCCCACGCGCCCACGGGCGCGGGGTCGCCCCCGCCCGCCGCGCCACGGGCGGGGCCCTCACCTGCCGCCCCCTCCCCCGCCCCGCCGCCCCCGGCGGCTCTTCCCTTCCCTCCCCTCCCCTCCCCCCCCTTCCCTCCCGCCTCGCCGGCGGGGAGGGG
Source organism: Haliaeetus albicilla (assembly GCF_947461875.1). NCBI lineage: Eukaryota > Metazoa > Chordata > Aves > Accipitriformes > Accipitridae > Haliaeetus > Haliaeetus albicilla. The sequence continues at coordinate 54,344,485 of NC_091485.1, forward strand.
CAGCCGCGGCCTCACCTGCGCGGCCCCCGCCGCCCTCCGCAGCGGCCCCCGCGGGGAAGGCTGCTCCCGCCGCCCCGCTCCCTCCCCGCGGAGCCGCCCTGCCGCCGCCGTGCGAGGCCGGAGGGGGGGGGGGGTGGGGAGGGAGGGCTCCGCGCTGCCCGCCGGCCGCCTCGCTCGGCCCCCCGGGGGCGGGGGGGGGGCCAGGGGGCAGGGTCCCAGGGCGGCCGCCCGGCGCGGGGGCCGGAGGCGGGGCGGCGCGGCGGGCCCCGTTACCTGTGCGCGGCGGGAGCGCGGCGGCGGGTGTCTCGGGGCGGGCGGCCGGCGCGGACTGTGCCTGTCTCGCGGCTCGCTGCGCTGCAGCCTCTCTCCCAGCGCCACACACGGCGTCTCCGCCAATCACCGCGCCGCAACGCACGGGCAGCGCACCGCCCGTGACGTCAAGCGGGGCCATGGCAACGGCGAAGGCGCGAGCACGAGCCCGCGCCTCCCCCGGCGCGCCACAGGGTGGAGGCCTCGCCAACCGCCGCGGGCGCCGGCGGCGCGCGGGCCGGCGGGGCACGCCTAGAACCGGCGGCCCCGCCCGCGGGAGCGCGCCTCTGCCCCCGCACCCCCCTCCCCGACTGCGGAGCCGAGCGGGGGGGGGGGGCGGGGGGGGGGTCGGCCGCGCTGCGGGGCTGCCGCAGGGCAGGGCCGGGCCGGGCCGGGGCGAGGCCAGGCCAGGCCAGGCCAGGCGGCGTCCCGCCCCCTCAGCCCCGGCCCCTGACGCTCCGCCGGCCGCCTCGCCCGGCCCGCTCCGGCCGCCGCCCGGCGGGGAGCCCCCTCCAGCCGCCCCTGCCTGCGCCGCTGGTCGGCTGAGGAGGTCGGCGGTGGCGGAGCTGTCCCCGGGCCTGCGGCACGGGGCGCCGTGTGGAAGCCGGGGGGGCACCACCTGCTGTGGCCGTGGGTTGTGTGGGGGTGTCACACCCCCCCACCCCCCGCCATTTACCGCGCACCCCGAGCGACCTCTCCCGGCTTTGTGTTTATCACGAGGGTCGAGTTTTTCCAATTAACCCCCCCTTGCCGAGTGCCGCAGGGCCTGGCTGAGCGTCCAGCACCGTTCCCGTTGCAGGGCCGCGACGTGGGGCGCCTGTGACGGGGGACGGGGTGGTGGGTGAGCTCCGGGATACGGAGGGCACGGGGACGGTACCGAGGGGACGGGGACCGTCCCGGCGCACGCGGGTCTGAGTGATGGCCTGCGTGTGCCAAGCAAGGCGTCGAACTGTGTGCCGGGAACCTAGTCCTGGACCAGGGGCGGGAAGGAGGTTGTGGGTTGGAAAGACCCAGAAGAGGACAGCATGGAAGGAGAAGGAAGGAGAAGGGGAAGGAGCCCGGGGAGGGGCAGCAGGGCCCCCGAGAGACCCTGCCAGGGGCCGGTGGGGTGGACACGAAGCCGGGGTCTGCAGATGCCAAATGGTCCTTTTGCACGTCTCTCCCACGGAAAGGCAAACGGGCATTTTGGCCGGCACCGTGCAAACGTCGATGAGAAGGTGCTGACAGGAGTAGGAAGGGTATTAAAATAATAAACATTGCTGTTGTTGGAAATGCTTTTTTTGAAAAAGGAGTGTTCCCCAAAGGTGTTCAAAGCCTGCGTTCGCTTGTCCCCTTGTTGAACGGCATGCCCCAGCTTGAATCCCTGTCTCAGGTATGTGGTGTCCTGACCCCTCGTATGCTTTCTCCTGGGCTCTGGGATCAGCAGTGTCTCACAGAATTAGAAATAAGGTGGAGAATAATAAGATTCGATATATTTTTTGAAAAGGGTCAGGCGGGGTAGAGGGGGTAGGGAGATTCTCTCTGCCAGACTCACGTATCTGGCAGTGCCACGGAACAGGAGCATCTCCAGCGGGAGAGGGAGATTCCCTCCCAGGGGCTTGCTCTAGGCTCTCGTGCCAGAGCATTGCATTGAAAAGGAATAGGGCGGAGTGCTCACCGGCCTGTTCCTTTTCAATGCGATGTCTCATATAAAACCTCAGGCTTTTGTCACGTGGTCGGTTACTGTATCCCAGCTGTGGAGTCCTAACTGGAAATTAAGCGGCGGCAGCTTTCTGAGCGACTCCTGCTCGGATCACAAACACTTGCTTGCCTAATTGTTCAAAACAACTCACGCAGAAATAGCCACAGCACAGGACGGACATGTATTTATGTAGACAAGAGTCATAAAAATCTGTTGGCAAGGCAGTATGTGGGAATAGCAGAGGAAGAGTGAGGTGCTCGCTTCTCGGCAAGCAAGAGGAAGTTACAAATGTATTTGTGTTCTTGACAAGTGACTGGCTGGGACCAGGTTTGTATGGTACCAGAGAAAACAGTGTCAACAGGTTCTGCGGCAGATGCGCTGCCTTCTGCCTCAAGGCTCCTAGTCTTGCCTCCGTGCCTCTCTCTCTCTTTTCCAGGCACTTTGGGGGTAGCTTCTCGGCACATTCCTTGTCTTCCTTCCACCCTGCAATGAAGAAGTGACTGTAGACCTGAGAGTGTGATAAAGTGACCAGAACAGGGGGGTTTATTTCTAAATCTTCAAAACAACGATCCTGTGTTTTGACTGAATATCAGGAAGGTGCTATTTTAAGCTTCACATGACAAAGTTGACTTTTTAAGAATAGGTCTTTTTTAAATTTACCCTTAAAATGGTATCATATAAAGAACCGTTAGGTTTTCTGTGGTGGCATTTTACCTATAGGGTTTGTTTATGGATCTCTTACAACCCTTTCTCATGGCCTAAGATGGATGTTGGGGTCTGTCATAATGTACGTTTCTCTGTGTAAGTTTTGTCCAGCAACTTCTGTTATCTTGGACATTGATTTAACAGTGGGTTTTGTTTGTTTGTTTTTTGTTTTTTTTTCTCATCAGTTCTAGTGCCTTCCATTTACTCCAAGGTTTAATGAATTTCACTCATGTTCCTGTGGAATATTGCTGGAACATTTGTGAAGAGAGCTAAAAAAAAAAGCAAAGTGGGCAATATCGGGTAGAACAAAGCTCACCAGAATTTGCTAGCTGTGTCAGGTGAGAACATCACCATTGCTTAATTTAAATGTGAAGAAGAGTATTACCTCCTTTTTACTTCCCCAATGATGCATTGTTGGGGTATACAGACACAGATGAGTTCGTTTTTGAAACAAGCATCGTAAGGCCTGGGTTCATAATGTGTTCCAATACACAATGGTTCTTCATCTTGTCTGTTTTTATTTTTTACCATTATTTTCCACTTTAGGAAGCAATAGGAGGAGAGCTTGAGAGCTGTACTTGAACACAGATGGTATGATGGCACAGCATTTGCTGCAACTTGCTTCAAGTTATGTTACAGAGTTCATTTTTAACATAAGCTTTAAACCTTTATTTTGTAGAAAAGTCTCATGGAAATGGCAACCACCCAAATATAGACTATACGTTTTCAGAGGTACTTGAATATTTTGTGGTAACATGATGAAAAATTAACTGATATAGGAATAATCATAATCCTTAAAAGTGCATAAAGAATCCAGACTGGAGCATACGTTAGATGAACCACAAGTACATATTGCTTTTTGATATCTCCAGGAAATATAGGGGAACCCCTTGTGAAGTAGGCTGCAATACTGTAGGCAGTGTTAATAGTTTTGTGGAAGGAAAACATCAGCCTTTCCATTCAGTCCTTTCCATTATTTCTGGTTTTGGAGTGAATGGAATGTCTCCTGCAGCAACCCTAATTGCCTCTAACCTTAGTTTTTGTTTGCTAACAGCCCTGTATGTCAATAGGCGATGCACTCGTTCCCCTTTAAGTGGGCTATTTTTGCCAAACACCATTTCCACTCCTCTGGATTTCATGAACGCTGCCATTTGAAACAGATCCAAGGAATTAGACATTACTCACCTTTGCATATGCTGTCTCTTGAACAGATACTCTCCTGCTGTCTTCTATTCTTTTATTTCCTGCACTTTTCCCCCAGTGTGGAAAGTTTTGTCTTGCTTATTGCAGTTTTGACCAGGGAACTTGGTCTCTTAAAAAGATAGGCTTTAAGCAGTTTCCCTTTTCTTCAAATGCATTTTCTCTACTGCTCTCCACACAGCTTTTTGTTCGATGACTTGCACTTTCACTATCTCAGACTGTCAGGCGTACTTGTCGGCAGCTAGGAGCAAAACCTCATTTGTAGAGTTAGATACATTTGCATATAAAAGTACATACATGTATGTTTATTTACTGTCATTCTTACTTTATTTTCTTATATGAGAGGAAGAAGGGGGGGGGGAGAAAATTACCCCACATATTTTTTATTCTCCCTCTAACACAGCATTTAGTTCTTTCTTCTTCCCTCCCATCCTTTCTCCCCTAAGTGCTTTGTTATTTTTCCCTGTGCTTAACCATATTTAATTAAAAGTGGATGGGTGGCAAGGTAGGGTTATCCACACACTAGGAGAAGATGGCAGGGCTTTTGGGGGGTTACTGTCACACAGGCCAGGGAAGGCAGTCCAGGAAGTCCATAGGAATAGCTCTTAAAAGTCGGTGAATGCTGTCAGGACTGGAAGGTGCAGCTGTGGTTACTCTTGGTGCTAACCAGGCTGCTGCTAGAAAATGGAGATGTTCTGATTGACTGTTTTTTGTTTGTTTTTTTTTTTTTTTTCTGGGAACAGGAAAATGAGGAAAGGCAGCCTAGCAAAGGGCATTTCTCTGGAGACCAGGAGATGATTCTGCAAATCTATGGCCTGCAGGGGAAAAAAAGAAGAGTTGGCAGCTCTATTTTGTGCTCTCCTGCTGTCAGGAGCTACTTGGTCAAAATCCTGACTGTTGTGACTTTTACATACCTTTCTGTGCTGATTCTCAGTACTACAGGTGCTGAGATGTAGCTTCTCAGGCTACATGGTTAAACTGTATATAGAAGTATTCTTACGCAGCCTTTGTGTGCTTCTGTAGGGCTTTGAGCTTCTTGCCCCCCACTTAGCAAAAGCAAGATTGTTGGAGTATTACCACCTTTCTGGAATAAAACATGAACATTTTTAGGAGTATGTCCTAGCTATCTTTATTTCTTTCCTTGGCCACAGCCTGTGATTTACAAGCAAAACTTAAAGCTTTGCACAAGGGAATGAGATCTTTCATTCCTCCCCTTTGTAGTCTGATTGTGCTTTTGGATCAATTGACACGCTTTGTCCACAGGACACTCTTGTAGGTTGACCCAATGGAGAGACTTTAGTGAAGGATGGATGCATTTTAGACTTTTCTTTTCTTTTTGTTCCCCCCCCCCCCCCCCCCCCAGTGCTCTAAAGTGAGTCAGATTCTGACTCTCTGTCAGGTGCCAGTGATAAAACATGTGAATTGTGGATAAGGCTGCTGTTTTCCATCACTGAGTGGAAAGTAGTTAGAGCTGCTGGATCTCATGGCCTTTCTCTCTGCCTCATTGAAGATGTCCTCAGAACCCTCTCTAACTTCCTCACCTGTCTGCCCATAGTCTAGTTTTATAAAAAAATGACATATTTAGCTGAAGAATCAAAGTTCCAGTGAGTCTAGCATAAGTAATCCTGTACCTTGGATTAAAATCCTCAAATGATTTTGTATATGGACTCGTTTAAGTATACATAGTATATGTCTAGTATAGTATATATATAGTATATAACTAAGAGAGTGAGTGCATGGTTGGAAGTGTCCCCAGGGATGATTCCTCAGATTCGACTGTCAGTAAAATCCAAAGGTGATTTTCACAAAAATAATTTCAAAATGTTTGCAAACATCTTGTCACCAAAGTGACAAGTATCCAAGAAGGATGTCAGGATATCCACCAAATAAATGGCATAGAAGGGATGAATTGTAAGTTATTGCATTCCCCAATTCTGAAAAAAAGTAAAGTAAAATGGCAACTTCCTTCACAGAACTTGTCACCAAATCCTGAAGATAAATCAGCACTGCTCTTTACTTCCTACTAACCTTTCTGAGAAAGGAAGCTAGATGCTGTTCTTCCTTGTTTAGAAAAAGCTCCTGAAAGGTATGAAAGGCTGTAAGTTTGCACAGGGGTCACTAAGAACTGAATTTAATCTCATAACCTTTTATTTCTGACATTTAGTATATGAGATGGGGGAGAACATCAGGACATGGCTGCACTTCAAGGGCTTCAATAACTTTCAGTAACCAGTTAGCTGGAAGGAGAGTTTGAGAGGTCTGGGTGGCAAGGCTGTTACGTATGTATAGGTTCATATATCGATCTCCTTTGGTTCCTTTCATTGTAGTGTTTAAGTGCGTTAGTGACATATTGAATGCAAAAGTGTGCAAATTCTTGAGTTGCTGAGAGCTCACTTTGAAAACAGGCACCTTGACATTGCTTTGGGTATATCTACTTTCCCAGGGAAAATTCAGTTTGTTTCTGTACCTGAGCTGATTTTACAATATTAGATGCAAACTCAAAAGCTGCACGGAAGAACAAAGTTCATCACTCTTGAATAAGGTTGATTAATCAGACTATTTTGAGATGCAGCTAAGGAACATTTTAGGGATGCTGCTGCAGTCATCAGAACTGTGAAGAAATCAGATGAAATATCCCCAGCATCAGCAACAAAAAGGAGATTTAACATGAGTGTTTGAAAACACTTGGCTAGACAGAGGCCTGCAAGTGGAATATGTATGGCTTATATAATATGATTTTATTATATTCTCATTCCTAACTGATTGCCCAATGCTGAGGTATTTGTGTGTGTTCCAAACATATACTGAAAAAGCGTATCACATATGTTTTCTTCTCCATTTCTCCCTACAGGAAGCAAGATGGATGGTGCCGAAACAGGCGTGCTTTGCCCTGGGATGCGTGAAGGCGGCTGGCCACCTGCTCCGCTGGGAGCACCGACTGAACGTGGGTCCTCCAGATCTGGAAATATGAATTTGAGTGAATTTAATATGGTTTTGATAAATTAAGTGTGCATTGGTCTTATCCCAATCCTCCAGACAGGACTGAATTACACCCTGAATTCCTGAATCTGGAGTAATTCTGTTGGTTTATAGATGAAAACAGTTATTTTCTTTTTGCAAACAATAGCCATTGGGATTTGGGAACTTGGAACTCTTTTTAGCTTGTATTCATTTCCGTTATGTGTAACTCCTCTTGACTGAGCAAGATAATACTTAAAAAGTGTTACCAGAAGAGACAGGATGTCTTGAAGCAAACTTGAGACTAACATCATTCTATTATACCTACTTTGATTTATTTTTGGACTTATTTTTTATTTATTTGCGCTTACTAGCTAATGTTATTTTAATGTTGATTGTCAGGAAAAAGGCTCCATAATGTCTTGTTTCAAATCAGTTCTGCCACTCAATTTCAGAGCTTCTTGTCTTGTATGCATTTATCCTCAGCTTGTCTCTTATTTTTTAAATGATAAATTATTTATTTTCTTTACATTCTTTAGAAATACACCATAGCTGTTAGAGTTGAAGGCATCAGAAAAAATGCTAAGGTGCAAGTTACCAGTCTCATAGGGTACACCCTGAGGATTTCTGGAGGACCTCAAAAATGAAATAGCGTAGCTGCTATAGGATACACGCAAACTCTCACTGTAAACATTTGCCACTAAAAGGATCAATGGGTAATGTATTGAACCTCTATTTTTACAAGGTAATCCAAGGAATTATTCATACAGTGAATTGTGTATTAGATGATCATCTGAAGTTAAAAATAGAATGATACAGCATCTCATGGGTCATTTTATGAGGTGGTCTAAGAAATGACGATGTCTAGAGCAGAAAAATCTCATTAATCTCTTACTGGTATCTGAGTGGTTCAATAGAGGTATGGGTGAAGGAGAACTTACTAATATATTTTATTTAGATTTTCACAAGCCCTTGGTAAAATTATCACAGCAGGTTACTAAAGAAATTCAAGATGTAGCTTTACAAGGGCAACTTAGGCCCCTAAATACGTATTTAAGTAACTTTATTCAAGTTATAGGCATTAATAGCATTTCTAATCTTGAAGGTTTGCTTAATGCAGTAGGAACTTAAATTTTCCACTGGTAAAATCACTCGGTTCCTTTGTTTTTGCTGCCGAGCATGTGCAAAACCATCTTGACAGCTCCAGGCTGCTAAGCCCCGAAGAAATACATAAAATAAGCATTTTCTTGCAAGTTTCCTCACAACTGCCTGTCAACTTCAGTTTTGCATCCCAGCAACCAATTTCAACTCATTTTATTTTATACTGACTACATTTATCACAATTTATTTTATATTCTTCATAGAGTATTGAAAGAGGCTCTCAGGGCCACAGATTGCTGCTGAAATGTTAGACAACATTTGGCATGAGCAGGATCAGAAATTAAAAACTGGCATTTTTTAGCCTGGTTGCCTTTGAAATGAGGTTTATGAGATTGTGTTGTTTATCTCTCTGTACATTCAGCAATTCCCCTTAAAAACTTTGGGACCCAATTTCAACCAAATTTGAAAGATGAGCTGAAATCTCAAAATAAATAAGGTCTGTGAAAAACTGCAGCTGTACAGAGGACAAAGCGCGTAATTAAATGCCTGCACTGTGGAAAAGGCAGGTGGAAGCCAGCCTTTATATAGTGGTTGAGAGCCGCCAGCCTGCCAGAGTATGCTCAAAGGTTTTTGATTGAGCATAGTGTGTGCCCTATATGGAGAGTGGGTTTCAGAGGAGAACCTGAGGTTGTTATGGCAGAGAAGATTCAGGAGACAAAGAACACAAGTCCATGAAAACAATCAATCAAATGCCACCTTGTTTGTTTTATTTCTTGCAGAGCAACTCGATTCTCTTGCCCTGCCTCTTCTTCCTCCTTCCCACCCTGAACATCTTTTTTTCTCCCAGAATCTCCAGAGTCTGTTACTATCTTTGTATTCCCCTTGCTTTCCTGGCTCAGCATCAATTCCTGTAACTTAACTGGCCTAAGAATTCTGTCTGATTTAGTAATGAGGTCTCAGATATACCCTGGTGGGAGCCAGTTAATGGCTGTTTCTTCATCCAGAAAGTTCAACCAGACTGTTAGGATGTGCTCATGTCAATAGCTGTAACAAAACTAATTGGTACTGACCCCTTTCCATCCTGACTGGAGAATCTCCTGCTTTGATATTTATACTCATCAAACATTTGTGGATTCTTATTGTGCCCCCCTGCTGGCTACCTGACATTTTAAAGACCCAGCAGTTGTGTGGTGGGACTAGTGAATCTAGTTTAAAAGAAGCTAAGTAGAACTAAGCAAATTATTATTTTTTAAATCTATACACACATTTCAAATAGTATATCCAACCCAACATTGCAATGTTTTTAAAATATTCCTATAAGGTATGGAGGCCTACAGCTGTCCCACAGGGTCTGTGTTAGTCTAAAAACCTCTGTGAGTGTTGTATATTTTACAAATTAGCTTTGCTGGAGAAACAAAGAAAAATGCCTTGTCTCCTTTTTGTCTTTTCTGTCAGGTTCTTCCTCAAGATGGATACCTTATCTAGCATGGAAAGGTTTTGTAGTTCTCTTGTCAATTCTCTAAACAGGACACAATCAAGCTGATGTCAAAACAAAGAATACACACATGCATAGTACTGGGCTGTGATAAAAGCTGCTCTTCTGCACAACTTCCCAGCTTGTGAAACCTGCCTGGTTTTGCATAATAGATAAGCCCCAGGAAGTATAAAATTAGTGGGAGTGCTTGCAGTGTGGCCAAGTTACAGTTTTACAGTCGTTTAAAGGTCAGCAGCAAATTGCCATCTACACCCAGTCCTGCAGGATAAGGCTCTGTAGGGACAAAGCTCTCACGCAAATATCCACATGATTTGCCTGTGGCCATTTGGAAAACCTGAGGCTGAAGAAGGGGCTGAGATCCCACCCTGTCACTTGCAAGCCAGGGTCAGAGTTACCAAGCCAATCTTTCTTGTCATTTATCTAGGGCAGACTTTGAAACCTAAGCCTCGAGGAAAGATTTTTGAAGCAAAAACTCCAGGCCTAAGGTCTCACAGGGCAGGTACTCTTTTTTTCCCAACTTCTGGATTCTCTTTTTCTTATTACTTAACTGAAAATGAGATTTTGATGAGAAGAAAATTAAACTGCTGAAGGAGACTACCAAGTTCATGGATGTTATTATCTCATAAATAGTTAATGTCTCACTTCTCAGTTAAACATTTTTATTTTTTTTTTCAAACTTGGCAAGCTTCTGGTGAGGATAATAAAGAGTGCATCTAGGCTGTAACCAAATGATCTCTATGATACGATAAGCAGCATGCAAGCAGCAATAATAGCAGTAGACTAACTTCAGAATGCTGTGAGTTCCTCTGAACTTCACCAACAGATTTGTTGATCAGCTCCAGATTCTACAATGTCATTTTTCTTCTTCAACAGAAAAACTGTCACCGGAGCTGGTTACAGCTCACACCTGCAAATGCAAAAAGTTATATGGAGACAACCGTGCACAGGAATACTTGCTAGGCCATGGATTAACATGTGTACCAGCGCCAATTTTCAGAGAAGATGGTTTGCACAAGGAAAGCTCAGAACTCAAAAGCAGAGATTGGGTGCTCTTCTAAGAATAGGTGGAGGGACAAGATTTGGGGAAAAAAACTAAACCCAAAAAACCTGCTGTAGAAAATGCTCCACCTGCTGTGAAAACAAAAAGGAAGGAGGGTAATAAAAGAAGTATGAAGCATATCTAGTTTCAGAATTTGGCTGAAGAAAAAGGAGCAGTAAAAAATCACTACTACAGATGAAATCCGTAGATAGTCTTAAAGGATGGAAAGATCTGTACTGCATCCTGCAACTATCGGAAAGCACATGGGGGGTGTGTGGGGTGTTAATAGGCAGATTATAAGACAAGGTGGAGATTCAGACATGTCCAGCTAGAGCTATGCTTGATGTTCAGGTAGGAAGTTCTTGAAATGTCCTGAACTCCACAGAGCATGCTTAAATCCATGAGTCAGTGTGGTATATGCTACAGCTACTCAGCACTGACCAGGAAGCTCTCCGAACAATTTGTTTGCTCCATCTTCTACAGATAGCTGGTGATGAGGCAAACACAGTTAGGAGTTCTCTTTCTGATGAAACTTTTAAGCTCGTGGCGCACAGGCACTTGATCTGCAATACCAGACGTATCCCTCAAACAGCTGGACGCAAACGCGGGAAAGAATTTTCCTGCAGGTTCTCGGGTAATGAGCTAGGCTGATATACCTGTACCTCAGCTGTAAATGAAGCCTCTCCTGGCACTTACACAGCATGCCACTCCCGGGAAGATTTGGGAGTTTGCTAGGCACGTCCTGCCTCTGGCTCACGCAGTCCCTGGCACCACTCCGATACCCACAGAACAATTTATATCTCCGGCATATCACCTCTCCAAGTAAATAAGGCATAGAAGCTCAAAGGATGTTCAGAGGGCTCTTCAATACATTCATTTGGATATACACGGCACTAAAGCACTCCTTTTCTATGCCTTGGTGTTTTGCCACGAACCAAAAATTCTGCCCCCCCCCCCCCCCATGATCTTCCTCCCACAGACCAGCCTTGCTGGTGATTTTGGCCTGCTCCTCACTTCCCCAAGCACTCCCCAGCGAGCTTCTTGCTCTGAAAAATTCTCCCTTGGCAACAATAGCTCCTGCTGGGTTCCTCCCAGTCTGTGGTCATGGCTACTGGGGTGTGAAGTGTTCTGCCCACCTGAGTCAGAAATGCTCGGCAGCTCCGCTTGACAGCTTAACAAAGAGCAAGTCATCAGTTGAATTGTACACAGCCATCAGGACTGTCTCAGTGGAAAGGGCTGGATGTAAGAATACCTGGCCCGAACGCTGTAAACTCTCAAATTATTTTTTCAGCTCTAACAGCCTGCAAACTACTTCAAATTTATGAATCCATCCTGCATGTAATTTAAAAGTGCATTTTCTTCAGAGAAAAAATAAATTGCAAAAATAAAAATGTTTCTCTACCTAAAAATGATTTTGTGTTATGTTTTGGGAGTGGAAAAGAATCCCCAAACTAGATTACAAAAATACACAGGCTATTATTTTGATTACAGTTGTTCTAACTGAATATTTTTACGGATCTGAAAATGTTCTAAGGGATTTAAAAATAAAGGGGGCACATGTTTTTTTGCTCCTAGGGCTTTAAAATCTAAATTCTCTCTCTGTGTTTGCTAGAGATCCTTTTCTCTGCTTCTTCTATACCGAGCTTCCTAAGTAAGATATGGTTTTTCTTGGTTTTTTTGGGGGGGGGAGGGTCTTAATTAATCTGCATGAAACACTTTCAGAGAAGGCTGGCTGCTGAGCTCACAAAACCATTGATACTGCAAAACCAGCATTTGTGAGAGAGACATGCAGTACCAGTGGGGGCTTGTTCTGTAGCCTAGTGGGGGGCATCTTTGCTGGACCAAGGGCACGTGCTCTTTTTGTGTCACACCTGTTGCATCTTCCTTTGAGCATATGTTCGTTACTGTCAAGTTAGTGATCCCGCACAGTTGGCTGCCTGCAATGCCGAAGGGAATGTCTTTTATCAGGTTGGGGGGCATTAACATGTGGTTTCCTTGTGGAGATGAAAATGGCAGGTTTCTGCATATGTTTGTTTCTTCCCATCTTTTTTTTATGATGAAGAAAGTCAAGGTCTGATTTGTTATCTATAGGGTAGTTTTGGTCTTTTACCATACTGCTTACTGCTGCAAGGAAGGTGCTAGGGAACCCTGTTACTCTTCAGAAAGGTAATCTGAGCTTGTTTATTTTACACAGGAATAATCACCAGATAAGACACAGAAGTAGTCCTTAGGGCATGGAGCGGAACTAGATCTCCTTGCCCTTGGCTGCGAGCTCTGGCCAGCAGAGCAGCAGGCTGCGATTGCTCTCAGGATCAATGTTCTGTCATTAATTTTTGGACAAATACAACAAATTTTTAGCAGGAGCTAAAGGTCCCCTTGTGGAGCCTGATAGCAAGAGTGTGCCCTGAAGAAATGGGTTTGTCTTCTCTCAGGTGGAGAAGTGAATTGAATCTGGGTCCCCCATATCCTGGGTGAATGCTCTTCTCACTGAAGTGCTGGGTTAAGGTGATGGGGAAGAGAAGGTAGGCCACTTTGTTCACTGTTTGAAAGGAAAACATGATACCTGCTTGCTCTTCTTCCAGCTCCATCTTCAGAAGAAGCAACTGGCTCTTAATCCCCGGCAAAGAGACATCCTTCCCTGCAACCTGGATGCAGGCAGAATGAAGATGCACCGCTGAAGAGATGGTGCAGGAGATCTGGTGGCCAGGCCTGTGGACGCTGCAGCGACAGCACTTTCAGGAGATGACTGGCACAGCTCCAGTGGGGCTGCATCGTGCACAGCAAGTAGAAGGTGTCCCTCTACGTAGGCAGAGAGCCTGTCCTCTGGGAAGTACCAAAATCTTGCCAGAACTTGCTATGAGGTGGGTGGGGAGGAAAGGGAGGTTTCCATGTTTTACGCTGAAACGACATGCATATTTACAAGCCTCTGTGTTCACAGTCTTTCCTCCTGTGCTCTGTATAAACAGGAGTCAGTCCCAGTTAGAAGGCAGCTGCGTATGGGATGGGCTGTGGGTTGTTATTGTTATTTCCATAACACTTGCATGTAGAGATGTCAACCTGTGCTGAGACCCAGTTAGGCTATAAACACAGCAAGCTGGAATCCCTTGGAGAAAGAGAAAGATAGATGACTTGCCTGCAGTCAAACATAAGTCAGTGGCAAAAATAGTACCTGGTCTCTGGACTGAAAAACCAGCATGGAATCAGCCTGGTTTGTCTTGGGCTTCCTGCAGCTCACAGATGGATGTGAATACGTTGGGCTGAATTGGAATCTGTTAGATCTAATTGAGCCTTAATTATAATACATTAAACAATTAAAATAATGAAGATCAGGCACAATCAAATTTCAAAACAAAGAGATTTAGCAAGATTAGACTGTTAAAACTGTACAGATGATGCCATTAATCTTGGAGAAGGTCCAACATAAACGATACAGTATCTAGCCAGCTGGGAAGATGGCAAACTGGAGGTAATATCAGATTCCCAGCATAAAGTGTAGGGGAGTAAATGGATTTTCCCCTTCCATTTTACATCTTTATTTTTAGACAAGAGCAAAATACTGAACATATCAGAACATGTATATGCGTGCACATATAACATAGGTGTGATGGCTAGGAGCCATACAAATTTGTGGACTTCAAGGAGGCAGGGAGTTCACAGCTTGAAACAGTTGGTGAATTACATACACCACTGTACTTCCATTTATGTTTTTAAGAGTTATTCTGTTATTTATAGTAACTTTAGCACTGAGGAAGCTGGCTTTGACTGACAACTCCAGGAGCAGAAGTTGTTCTTTGTCCGTAAAAGAGGTACAGCACTTCAGGAGATGAGAGGAGGCTTTGGGCCCCATGCACATTCCTTTCCTGGCCTCTCCAGAGATCTCATCATCACTGTTATCAACAGTAATGCATTTATGACACTTTGTCATTTGTGAAAAGAGCCTGCTGTGTTGTTCGCATGAAGCCAGTCTCCCCCCAGGAAACCCAGAGCTGCTGGAAGGTCCTGGAGCCCAGGCACAAAGCCATGGGGAGGGAGTGCTGCAAAACAGCCCAAAGCTGCTTGTTGGAGGCAGAGCATGGGGAAGAACAATATGTAACAGTTGATAATGGAAAAACAGGTGAATGTGACCAAAAGCCCGGCCCGCAGTTCACAGGTAAAATGATTTTGCCAGAAACGGAAATTCTTTTTAAAAAGCCAAAGAACAAAGACATTTGAGGCCTCCTCTGGGAAATAACGATGAGCAATCTAAACTGCGGGTTTTCTTTGTATAATCGAACACTGTATTCCTGGAGGGATCTTTTTATTTGGTTCTTTACTCTCTCTGATTCCTCTTGACAATGTACACAAGCTGCAGTACAGAAAATAGAGATAGTCAGAGAGAGATAACACTGTACCGAGAGAATTTAATTAATAAGTCCTTGTGGGACTGTGGGTAACTATGGAAAGAATGGAGGAAGATCAGCAAAAAGAAATCCTCCTAATGTCTGAATGCATTAAATATTTCATTGAAAGAAAGCAAGAGAGGCACCAAAAGGAGTTTATAATTCTTGGAAAACCTATAGAAAAGAATATTAGGCAATGTATTCTCTTTTCTCTTTCAAGTTTGCTTTAGACAAACTTAGTACTGCACCACTTTCAAGGAGGAGAATTTGGGCCAAGGATTTAGCAATAGACATCTGAAGACCTCAGAAAATCATGGGACTGGGGAAACAGAACAAAAGAAAAGACTCACTCTCTTTTTCAACAACCACCACCTTTTACAGTTCTTCAGGAGACACAGGTGAAGTCCTGCATGGGTGAATGCCATGCACACTGAGATGCAAATGCTAGACACCCACTGCTCCACAGCAGGCAGCAGATAGACAACAGCAATGCTGCTTAATTTCAGGCTGACCCAGGAATGGAAGATTTTTGGCATACTGATCCTAACCTCTCTCTTCTGTCCTGTCAGCTCTTACTTCCCAGTGCTCTTGGGCTGGCTGAATTTGGTCTGCTAATGGCCTTTCTATAGTTCCCTGCCCTGGTACTTGTGTTGAAGCTGGGCTTTTAGGTCTTTGGGTAGATCTTGGAACTACAGATTAAAATCACATATCCCTGCTTTTATTAGAAGCTTTGCTGAGGTCCAGAAGTTGCTGGAAGCCTGATACTCTCCACCATTTACTGGCTGTGAATTATGTATATACTCATATTTTTAATTTCCTTTCATTTAGTTGTGTGTGCAGGACCTCTGTCATGACCAGCAGGGAACTCTCCCCTGGGTACAGAGGCAATTCAGCATCTGTGCCAACCCTGGCTTGTAAAAGCCTGGCAGCTCTTGACAAACAAAGCCTAGAAATGTTGCTATTAAAAGCATTTATTGAATAAATCCATATGTGACAAAATGATAGCTGCTAAAAGCTGTGGAATTGTTTTTTAATGGATAAATCTTATTTGAAAGGTAAAGCTGAGCTGCAAAATCTCAGAGAACAGTCACCTGAGGATAGAGCTTTGAGCAACGTGGGAAAAATTAGAACCACTATGAACAATATAGAGGATAATAGATTTGAGAACTTGTCTGCTTTGAGTGGGAGCTTTTATGTAAAGAAAAGAGAGGATAAGCCTGGATTTAACTTTGGTATTTGAATGCTCTCACAAATAGAGATAGAAGAACAAACCCTCATTCCCTTTAGTAAGCCTGCGGCAGTTAGAAACAAGAGGACCCCTGTTCTTCTACGCAGGGGTCAGCAGACTGCAAAGGGGTACAGTGGGCAGGCTCTGACCTCCCAGTGAGCCACACAACTGAGCTGCAAGGCCCCTGGGTCTGCCTTTGCACCTTAGCTGCATGTCGCACCAGCCCGTCAGTCTGCGCGCAGCCCTCGTGCTTAAGGGAGCTGAGCTCAGTTGGTTGAAATCTCCCTACGACGGGGAGCAAAGGAGCAGCAATTGTGTAAAGGCTGTTGCAACAACTGACGAGCAGCTCTGCTGGAAATCCAAAATTGCCATGGGAAAGGATCCTATTTTTGTGTCTCTGCTTAAAGTGTCTTTGCTTTGGCCTTGCTTGGGCAATCAGAACTTGCTCTAAACACCAAAAAAGAAGAAAAAAAAAAAAAAGGTCATTCTTTAAAAAGAAGCATCTGGGCAGTATCTAGCCATAAAAATAAACCAACATTGACTATCATCTGAATTGTTTCTTAGGATGCTGAAAAGAATCTGTCATGATGGGCTTTGGGCAGGTGATCGCTGAGGGTGGGTATTTCCTGGTGAGGGATGGGGAGCCATTCATTGGAACTGGCAGAGGCAGATGTGGTGACCTAGAGGTGCAAAATAGCCTCTCTGGGAACGAGTGGTCTCCAGTGAGGACAGACAGCTCCTGTGACTGCTGCTGACATACATGAATGCAGTATGGAAACACTCAAACTAATTCAGGAATTTCTTGGCACACATAATGTCCACATTAGGGAAATGTTTTACATCATTTGAGAGATGGCCTAGCTTGTCCAGTCTCTTCAAAGAGATCATTGGAGAAACTATGAAAACAGTATATCAGGATTATAAAGGTTTACCGGGAGATCAGATAGAAATGAAAGGGAGGACAGAAAAATGTTATGGAACAATGAAAACAAATAACATCCGAAAACATAACATCGGAACTGATCCTGCAGAGAACGCCAGGATGAATATCGCATGCAAACTCATCTTTAAGAGGATATTTGGGAAGTAATGGGTTCAACCTAGCAAGGAACAGATTTTTCAAAATCAGACATAGGAAAACAGTCAGAAGCACCTACTATGTTTGGAATATTACACATGCAGGTGCAAGTGCCCAATTTAGAAATGAGTCTCTGACATTCCTGCTTGCAGTCTGGGAGCAAGTGAATGTTTGTGTGCACCTATTGCTGTAAATCAGTCTCATCACCTATGAATATCTTGCTTTTGGAAATGTCAATATTTTCTGGGGGGAAAAAAGTCCTCTCTTCAGTTTCTTCCCAAAATAGGATGCCTAACGTTGGTAAAATTGTAGACCTTTTGTTTCAAGATAGGTCTACACTGGCTTTTCTGTAACAGCAGTTTTCCCATCTACTGCTTCCTAAAGTGGTTGTGGTAGAGCTGTGATATATTGTCAAAGAATGTCATGTGCTCAGTGCTTGCAAACCATCTTTTTATTAGAAAACATCTTAGTGAAAAAAGAACCATTTTCCAAAATTGGGGCTATTTAAACTTTCAGAAGTGTCTAGGATCCTTAATTTCTACCTTACTCTTAAAAAAAAAAAGATGGGTAAAACACAAAAACTCAGTTCAACGCTTTATGCAGGGGAGAATAGCTCGAAAATGGAGAACAGAAGCACACTGTATTTAATTCACATGTAAAATCCCCCCCTGCATTACCAGTGAGCCAGGGTACCACTGCTATATTCCAGTTCCTGAACTAAAGTAGCTGTATTCCCACGTAAGTAAAGCCCAGCTCTGCTGTCTTGTCTCCCTTCCTCCTTTGCCCAGTGGTTCTGTTGTTCTGGGGATGCACGTGGGATGCCTTGCTCGCTGCCAAACCCAGCCACCCCATGATGGTTTCTCTCTCTGGAGGAGAGGCCTTAACTCCAGACATCTTGCAAAATGCTCACTGTATGGGATCCCACTACTGGGAAGAGTAAGATGGCTTTGTGATATAGAATGGAATGGAATGGAATGGAATAGAATAGGAATAGTTCAGGTGGAAGGGAACTACGATGATCATCTAGTCCAACTAGATATTAGACATGAGCCAAGCCTTCTGCAGGGACCGGATGGTGTTTTGCCACCGAGTGCAGATGTGCTGCAGATGCAGACCCACAGCTCCCCAGGGGAACGGACACTGCCCCACGCACCCCACGCCAGGCCGGGCGAGTGCTGGGCACAGGCAGCGCAGGCACAAGATGGCGGGCTGTCATGGCAACACGATGCATCAGCCCTGGGAAACCAGGCTCACAGCTGCAGTGGCCAGCAGAGGAGCGCAAATAGCCAGGGCAGCAGTTGCTGTCAGGGGTAAAGGGAGAGCCCCATCCTGCGACAGCACTTCTGTCTTCACCCTTCCTATCTCTGCAGCAGAGGCAGTGGTAACAAGCCTGGTTTTCCGTCACAGTGCTGCCCTTCCTTCCTCTTTCCTGCGGCAGGAGCAACCCAGCCCTGGCCCCTTGTCCTCAGGATGGCAATGTTCAGTGCCGCCAGCTCTTCTGAGGAGCCTTCCGCTGGCTCTGCCTTGAATTCCCCGTAGCAAAGGGCAACATTTGAAGCTGGGGACTCACAGCAGCCTGTGGTCCTAAGGCAGTCCACAGGAAAGGTATGAAAGCGTCCCTCATGTGAGGTCTTAGGGAAAAGTCAGATGCTTCAGCTAAATTAAGATTCAGAGCTTGCAATCAGGTTTTGCACCAGCAGAATAACCTCACAGCTAAGGCAAGGTCAGTGAAATCAGAGAGCTCGGCCTGTCTCAGCCTGCAGGGATCTGAATGCACACATCCTTTGGGAATATGGTAACCACCAAACTGCGCTGCTGCCCGACTAATAGAAGCAGACGTCTTCACCGCAGGACCCGCTGAGGAGCTGCCGCCTTGTCCTCCCGGCCCTTCGCTGCCTCTTTCTGAGGGAATTTAAGCAATCTGAGCCAGCCTTGAACCTGTACTATGAACTAGAGAAAGCACTGGACTCAGATGCCTTTGAAATCACTTTGAGCCTTGCATTGCTCTATTTCGCCCAACAATTCCCATTTGTATACTGTGACATTTAAGTCTCCCAGACCCTTGAAGCAGAACAGCTGGGCAATTATAAACTGCATTTGTTGTTCAGCTTGCGCCCCCCTCCCGTGAACTGAACCGTGAAAACGGAGCTTACACGGGCTCTGCAGTTGTGACCAGGCAGCAGCATTTATAAAGCTCCAGGATGAGGCTTTATGGCCCATCCACAGTGATAGATGCAGAACTCCTGCAGGTTGTGCACAAGGCTTGATATTCAGATAGTCAATCTGATCTCCAGATTCTTCCTTCCACAAGGCAAAAACCCATTCTCAACAGAGAATGGCTGAGCTGAATTTCCGATCCAAAAATCCTGCTTGGATCTCTGTTTGCAGATTCCCATTCTTCTTGGCCTCTTCACAATGGAGGGTGCTGTGTAAAAGTTATTTATTATCAACCTCCCCGGGAATGGAGTGTGACTGGTTATAATAATCCCTTGTATTTCTTAAACACCTTATACCTGTTTTCATAGCCCTTGGCTAACATTAGGACTTCAGCCTCGCAGTGTCTGGTCAGGAAAGTCAGCACTGTTATCCATGGGTTACAGGCAGGAAACTGAGGCACAAAGTTTTTAAATGGCCGCTGGGATCTCTGACAGCTGTGTGAAGTGGATCCAGATGTGAGGCATCCCAGCCTCAGGTCTCTGGCAGCCCTCTGATAACAGAGCCAGCAGGAAGAGATGAGTATGAAGGATTCTGCCATCCCAACAGTAGCACATTTTGCCAGCTTTTGCACAGATACGGGGAGCTCTAAACAAGACTGATGGGTCTCAGGGGCCGGGGCCTGTATCACCTTCCATCACTGTTACTCTGGGGTAATGACTGCTGGCAGAGCTGGGTGCTCAGGTAGGGACAAACGATACAAACAGCCATCACAGAATTGCCTGGTGTTGTCTGTCAAGAGACCTTGACATGACCCAGAAGATACATTTCTACAGAGCCAATTCCTTTCCAACCACAAAGGCATCCTTCCTTCCCTATGCCTCTCTGTCACTTGTTTCGATAGCTGTGGTATTTTTCCAACATGAAATAAACACACGTAGTATAATTTTTTCCCCCAGCTCTCGAGTTTATCTAACCCAAACATTTTTAGGAGCTGGATAATGGAGCAGAATGCCAACCTCAAAATCATAACTTTTAAAGTTGGGTGAAAAATTAAAACAAATTAAAAATAGATATTAAATTTGAGAGAGGCTGAAAAAGTTCTGTTGGAACTTGGAGGGGTTTCAAATGTTATTTTTAACCATAGACATTTAGCTCTTATGGGAAACAAAACTTAGAAGGACAGATATAATTAGGTCAGATATTGAGAAACTTATTACGCTTTGCTACAGATGATCCCAGGAGAATGTAACTTAAGCCCTTTTTTTGTTTTAAGATTCAATCATGGTTCTTCACTTTTTTATGTACAATAAAGTAGGATAGAAATATGCTTTGTATTACTAACTGCTTCAGCATGTGAAGCAATGAATGTTTGACAAGAAATCTGAGGACAGAAGGCAAGATTTTTATTTCATTTTGTACCAAAATACATAACATTATGCTAGCATCTGTGCCTGCTTTTGTTCACTGTGTAGATACAATTGATTTGCTGATGATACTGGTATCTCCTGAGATTATCTGATGCTCGGCATCTCCAAAGCACCACTGTGCAAATATTAACTACGCCTTGCAGCGTGATTACACCAGAGACATTATTCATATTACAAGTGGGGAAACTGAGGCAAAGAGTGCCAGTTGTTTGATCAGCACCGAGTCTGTTTCACAGATGCAGTCAGGACTCAAGAACTTCTGCCTTCTGCTCCCACTACTTCTGCAGAGAGATCCACCTTCACACGAGAACTATGCATTTCATACATAACCAGAGGAGAAAAGCCTTTATCAAAAGAAGGAATGAGCCAGTAGGTGGCTGATAGAGAGTACTGTTAACACATGGATCTGTCATTACTCATAGCATTTATCATGTCTGTTACTGTGAGGCACTGTTCTTTAAAGTAGGTGTCTAATTTGAGGAATACTGGTTTTCCTAGCAGCTACAGCGATCTGGGGAGGGAGACTTGGTGAGTTGCCTGAAGTGAGATATTGCACATCATTTATTGTAAAGTCTGCTGAGAGAAAGGTGGAAGTGTACTGGAGTCATGATAGGCAGGTCCTGGATACCAAGTTTTCCTGGCACAGCCCCACTGGCTCAGGAGTAGGAAAAACAATATTCTCACTGACAAAGACTTGCTGGCACCTCTCCTGAAACCCACAGCCAAAGCAGACAGGCGAAAGAGCCTTTTGGCTAGATAGCTTGAATTTTTCAGGGAGGTGGTTTAACTGTATCAGCAACAGGTCTCCATTGCTAGTATAAAATGTTTCTCCAGCCAGCAGGGGATTTCTGTGTACAGTTATTAGCAAAACTTCTGTAGTGTAGGATCAAGATGCAAATGTCTACAATGACTGGAGCAATGTGGATTTGGAGTTTGGGTCAGACACTTCATTACTGGTGAATGAAATAGAAGGAGTCTCTTCTTGCTGCTAGACCGTGTTGAGGCCACGAGTGGTGGTAAATCCGAACAACAGATTTATCTTGAATCCATCTTGAATCTGAAGTGAAGATTAGCCAGGTGCAGTGGCAGGACCATCTAGACCTAAGCACGTTCAAGACAAGTTGATCCAACTGGTTCTAGCGTGGAGCAAGACCTGACATAGCACTGGAAGAACATAAGATATGCCAGGAAACAGAATACATCAATATTTCTTATAGTATTTTTGAAAAGCATAGGTGAAAGGAAAGCATGTAAGTTCCTATGGTAAGTAAAAATCTCATGCTTGGCCTAGAGAAATCTTGATCAGAACAAAGTGGTGGAAGGCAACTGACTCCTGTGCTGCATTAGAAAGCACGTATTTGTGGCAACGTGAAGGTGTCATCCATCCCACTGTTGCCAATATTCGGGCATTTATTTGCTTTCTATACTTGTAGACGGTAGAGATTGCAGTCAAAGTTTCCCTGTCTGCCACAGGAGGTATTAAGGTTGATGAGCTGTTCATAATTATTGCTAATGACTACAAGGTAGTGATATTGCTCTTCACCTTCAAGGTAATAAGTGGCAATAAGCTCCTGGAATAAACACTGTACTCTTACTTTCTAATGTAAATTGCACTCTTATTGATGCAATAAACTGCAACTGTTTCTTCAGGCTGTGGAGGACTTCCAGTAGGTGATAAAAGCCTCAGTCATGTAATTCTGTTGGGCACTAGTTCCTCATAGTACTTTGCTTGCTGAGCTTGCAATAGGGGCCATACAAAAGAAACACATTCCTTATCTGCAGCATATGAACTGTACAGCAAGTTTGTCTTTTTCCATGTATCTCAAGCAGAGCTTGGTTGTTGTCTCTCAAACATACCACTTCCTATGTGCAATCGCAGAACCTCACTGCCCTGAGAAATTCAAGTCAGATGAGTTGTAACTCAAAGCCCAGAAGTAACCATTCCAAGATAGGGAACTATCTTGGATAACCTGTTAAGGATAACGCTTCTTGGTAGCACCCAGACAATAAACTGACTTAAAGTTTATTAAGGTCAATACTGTCTGAGAATACACGTGCCTTCCTATGCTGAGTAACTCTGCAGCCACACTTCTACAACAGTCCTTTCTTACCTGCTGCTTCTCTGCGTTTCTGTTAAACTCTCAGTCATCTGCCAAGTCTACCTATCTCAAGCCTTGTCAAGCCTTGTAGAGTTCTGCCAAGACCGTAAATTTCCTTACTCAAGGTACATTGGTTAAGAAGTTTGGTTGGGGTTTTTTGTTTGTTTTGTTTTGTTTTGTTTTCCTGAGGGAGCTGGTTTAATTTTTCTCAATCTGAAAAACCTATCCCAACAAAATTACTTTTTTGCTTCCCTATCAATAGTCAACTTTTCCAAGCATACAAATATCATTGGGATGTGTAGTGTTGCAAACTAATGACTGGTGTAGCAGTAACAACTCTCTCCTTACACAATGGCCGAGCTTTGAATTTGACATTTGAGTGTTCTCTGCTGTGTGCAATAGTGCCTGCATCTCTAGAGTAGTGGCAGGAGAGTAGACTATGCAGAAAGGAAATTCTGCTTTAGGTTTTTAGGGTGCTCAGCTAAAAGATATTATCAGGCAAACATGGGACTTCATTCTCAGGCTTTGACAGGTGAAATCGTATTCCTTTTAATCCTTGAAACATCATATTTCTCTGTTAGTATTCAAGGCAACCAGTAGGATGGCTACTTGCCTTTTCTATTTTTCAGAGGAAAGCAAAACCAAATTCTTCCTGGTTTGATACCAGAGAGACACTGTCTACTTGAAATAGAGCCAGCTTTTGAAAATGAGTTAAAAGTCATCTCCTTGCCAATTTTTGTGGGTGTTCATCCTGCCTGGGTAGCAAGAAAAATCCTGCAGGGAATCTCATGAATGTCAGTGCAAGCAGGTAATGAAGAGCTAAGCCCCTGCTAAATTTCTTTCTTCCTTCCTTTGAGGAGGAGGAGAGGGGAAGGCAGATGGTAACTCTTTGCTGGAGCACTGTGCGTATGTCTGTTTTTGAAGCTTTACCTCCATAGAATTGATGTGTTTGGCTAAAGAATTATATCCTTGCTGCAGAAAACAGGAGCAAGACATCAGCATGTTCCCTGACTGCATTCCTCTGCGCTGGGGAAAAAGTACTACAGAAAGCAGGGAGAGGAGAGGGTAGGAGCTGCTCACTGCAGAAAGCACTCCCAGCTAGAGGAGAAAATGTCAGGACTACTGCCAACGTACTGATTGAAAGGTGTTGGGGAGCGTTGCTCAGATTTACCAAATTGATGTGATTTATTGTGCTTTTCTTTCATACCCCTCCAAAGATGTTAAGTCTGTTCAAATACATTTTTTACTTTATTGTTCACATTTGGAGATGTTTCACACAATGAGGCCCAGGTAATATAATGCAGTTTCCCAGATTTCTCCATGGAAGCTCAAAATAATGCTTAAGTGCTTTTTTGCAAAGACCCTCTAAAAATTGAACGCAACCCCTGCTCCATCAGTCAGTTTGTGGCAGAACAGTAGGAAAGCGTGTTTCAACTTAGACTTTATAGCTCCATTGAAATACATTTTTTTCACAGTAAAAACATAGCTTAGGACTTCTCAGAAAAAAAAGAAAGTCTTTAAGCAACTGTTAAAGTAATTTTTCTTAATTAGTCTCTGATCACGTTCTAGGGAAGACAAAGCAGTGCATCCTTTTAAATCCAAGGGAAATATTTCCTAAATTTGGGGGGCATAAAGTGTTTCTACTTCAGCCAGCTGGGGAGTTTGGAGTCCACCGCATTGCGGGGAGGAGAGGTTGTTAACAACATATTTAAGTCTATGCTGAATGCACTGAATTGTGTTTGTTTCAGCAGTCACCCTTCTGAAAACATTTTATTCCAACAGATTCAAAATGAAACCTTTGGTTTTTTCACATCTAAAAGCCTTTTCAAGTTTTACCTACATTTAATTTAGCAAAAATCAGCCTATCTTCCCCAGATAAAACACAACACCTTTCGCCCTTGTGCCCAGTTCCCCCATTTTGTTTCTTTGCTGGTTTTCCACTTCAGCCGTAGGGTTGACAAGCTCTTGATCCAGGCCAGCCACAGACCTTACCGATCTTCATTTCTTCAGGTGGACACAAAACGTCGCTTATTTGTGAAGTTGAGAAAAATGGAGGGTTTTCACCTGTGGTGGCCCGGCAACATCTCTGCCCTTGCTGGGACACTCACGGGAGCAGAGAGCATGCTGTCAGGGAAAGGTTCGGGGAGGCCTAATTAGCACTTCAGTTGGGTGCTGGTTAATTGGGTTAATTGGTGATCTGAGCCTTGAAGCACAGTGCCGTGGTCAGGGCTGGCCCTGAGACCGAGGCCTGGAGGGGCGCAGGCAGGTCCGGTTGCCGTTACCACCCCAGGACGGGGGGAGGGCAGGGCCCCACCGCCATCTTGGGGCAGCACCCGTGTGCACCAGGACATGGCAGGCTGGGCTGGTGACCAAAGCGGTTCCACTTGGCAAGGGAAGAAGCTCCTGGAGGGGGAGGTGGTGACAGCCATCTTGTTACTGGGAGGAGAAAAGCACTGTGCAGAGTGGATCGACACAGCAGGGCTGAGCGAGGCGAGAAGCCCCAGGGGTATTTTTAGTGGAGACAGGAAGGACCTGGCGATGAGGAACGATGGGCTGTGGGGGTCAGAGGCCTCTGAGGAGCAGAGGAAAGCGTCTGCCTTGCTTGTTTAAATGGCCTCGGCATGTGTGTAAGGACCTCTCCCTTGCAACTTCTTATATGTATGGGAGCAAGAAGTAAAACAACTGTTCTCGAATTGCTGTCATGCACACACAGAAAATCAGTTAAAATGCTAGAGGGATGCTTCTTCTGCCTCCTCTCCTCTGCCTCGTGATGTATTGCTGGTGTTGCCCTCTCCCTACAGAAATATATGGAGTTTTCTAGCAAACTGTGGGCAGAGGTAGCTGGGGAAAACCACAGCATCCAAAGAACAAATCCAAGTCACCCCCGGCACCCACCTGTACAATGTCCGCCACGTTGCTGTGGGGAGGCTGTCTTTACGTTTACACAGTGGGAACATGCAGAGATGATAACAAACACACCCGTTATTACCATCACCTCTGCCCCTCACATGCCCCTGCCCCTAAGGCCCATTCAGCACCTATGGCACTGGTTTAATGCCAAAAAATGCCAGCAGGTGTCACTTCCATGGGACACTCCATGAACCATGGCATGAGCACCAAGGGGTATTTTATCCCAAGTAAGCAAACAAGAGTCTAATAAAGAGCATGATCATTATGCTTGGGTGCTATCATTGGCAGAAAAGGTGTATTAGTGAGTGTCTAGTGAGTGTCCAGGCAGTCACCAGAATCTAGTTTCAGAAAAGATCTGATGCCCACCACTGCAGAAGATACACATGACACTGGAAAAAGGCAGGCAGCCAGTGCCTTCCAGGTGGGGTTTATATCAGTTCAACTGCCCTGCAGCGGACAGCAGGGAGGGCTGGAGGTGGAGGCCAAAGGTATACTGCCAGGCTGTTCAAGGAAATGGCAGACATGAAGTCTCAGTT
This sequence comes from Haliaeetus albicilla, assembly GCF_947461875.1. Taxonomy (NCBI): domain Eukaryota; kingdom Metazoa; phylum Chordata; class Aves; order Accipitriformes; family Accipitridae; genus Haliaeetus; species Haliaeetus albicilla. The sequence continues at coordinate 54,370,787 of NC_091485.1, forward strand.
AAAGGCAATAGAATAATCTTTGTATCCCTGGTGCTTCCGGGTAACGTAGAATACTTGGGTGAAATCTGGCTAAACTGATGCCAGGCAGTGTTTGTCTTTAGATTACATCTGTGCTGGTGTGGAAAATGGTGTAGATGTTTCCAGACTGGAAACCTGCTCCTTTGAACCATCTTGCACCACAGTGTGCCTTTCAGGTGGTGAAGAGCACCTGTGAGCTTCCCAGCTGCTGTGCTGGAGCCAGGCATGGTGCAGCTGAGGAGACACAGGCAGGACTGAGCTATCTTTGGCATGAGACCCAGGAGGAACAAAATGGTTTGAAGCCACCTTTTCATGCATCTTTTTGCGTTGCTCTCTCATCCTGCTCTGAGCCAAGGATATGAAAGGTGAAGAAAAGAAGTCCTGGAGATGTCTCATTTCTTCAGTTTTATGAAGTCAGGAAAATAAGAATTCTTTATTTAATTCTGACTATTCTGCAATAGTTTACTTCTGCTTTTGTATGTATTATACTGCATACAAAGTCCTCAAAATCCTTGCCTGTTTCTTTCTGTTGGACATAGCTAAAGAAGACACAGGGAAGTCCCAATGAACCCATGCAGCTACCTTGACCCATTGCTTCTGCTGAGATCTCAGCAACACACGCAGCAGTCACGGAATGCCTATCCTGCTTTACATTCAACCCGTAGCTTATTCTGGAATAACTTTCATGTGTAGACAAGCCATGACAAGGCTGCAGTGCTAACCACCCTCTCTTTCTGTCTTCAGGAATTCTCCCATGGGAAGGCAATGCTTTATTTCCTCTTTAAAGCAGTGATTCGTCCCAGTATCTTCCACAGCTGCACAAAAGACATCAGGATTTGTGCAAAACGAGATGGGCTGGAACGAGAATAAGCAAATCAAACTCCCTTTATGTGAAGGTCCCACCTACCATTGTAAGATGGATCCAAACCAGAACCTTGAATGAGACTCCTCTTTAATGCCAGGGAAATTCATATCCAGGTCCAATTTAGAAACCTAGGAATGAGAGGTGAGGTAATATGACACTTTCCCTCAGGATGGCTGTGCGAAAGAATGCAGGAAGAAGGAAAAATTAACCCTGTCTGCATGCAAAGTGAGCCACATCCCTCCCTTACTCAAATCCTGGGGGAAAGACTCCGTTTGCATGCTCAAGATTTGAACATTATTCCTGTGCCCTAGGTAAGAAAGGGCACTACACAGTTCTAATGACTGGGATCTAGGGGAAAGTGGAGTTCATTATCAGTATTGCAGACTGATTATGCTAGTGTGGAGAATGCATAAAATAATAAACATTTTAGGAATGTCTGCTTTCATTTGATGCAAGAAAGTTAGCAAATAAGTTGCACTTAATATTTATTACATTTTTACAGGTGAGCGTTACCTACACAGGAATATTCGGTCAGTTGTGTAGCACTGGATTCATAGTGCATGTTGTACTATCATCTGCAACTAGATGCAACTAGAACTCAGTACCACTAACACTTACTTTACTGTCCCTTTTATTATGGTTTCATGGCATTTATACTATGTTACAGAAGTGGGAAAGTGATTTTGGAGGCAAATACAGCACTCTCACTCAAAAAAACCAGTCTCACTCAAAGCTTCCATTAAAACCTTTTTTGGAGAGGGAAGAGGTGAAATCTGAAAGAAATGAAATTTGAAAAAAGAGCCTGGGGCAATGGCTGATTTCCATTTCAGCAGACATCAGAGGTGGGCAAGGGAATCGCAGCTGTGGTACCATCTGAAGGCTGATGCTTTTAGTTCAGTAGCACCTAAGTTTTGTTCACTATTTATATAGAGCCAGCACCTGTGATGTTCTGGTCTGGAGGCTACAGGAGTAACAGCTAATGCAAAAAGGTAGTACCTGCTAATGCAAACAAATCCACTACAGATACACATACCTATTTGCTTGACAGCGTTGTGCTTGCTGATAAAAGGCAGATACTTGGTCCTGAGTTTGCAGAGGTACTTAGTGAATGATGAAGAAGTGAAAAGCTCAGGTGGGAAGAGCTTCTGACATTAAAAACGGGACTTGCACACTGCACGAAACATTCCAGTATGGAAGGTTTAAAACATACGGTGACTTTACTTACTCCTACCTTTTGGATCAGTGACTATTGCCTTTAGCTGGAAAAAACCCAAGGCAAAACACAGCCAAAACCGTGGAGCTGCATATGGTTTTGACTCAAAACTGTGCAAAAATGCAGCCTTTCAATGGTTTTGGGAGTTAAAACCGTAACTCTCTCCTTCCATGATCTGCTTCATAATTCCCACGAGGAAGGATACCCATCAGGAAACTCGGTCCTGCTGCCCCCCCTAGATTGGCCTCGGTTTGTTGAGAAGGGCTGTGAAGCAGTCAGGGGAGCTCAGCTGAGACTTTGTGCTGGAACAGTGAACCCCATAGCCGAACGCTTGAGAGGTCTCAGGTGGTTCCATTTAGAAGTTACAGTTTCTATCAAATTAGTTATAGCCCCCCACGGGCTTAGATCTAGGCCAGTTTTAAAATGATCGCAGAGCCGATTATATTTAAACATGTACTCCACTCACAGCTTGAGTGGTAGCAGTGCAACTTCTAACCAGGTCGATGACTAATCAAGGGCAGTTTGTACTAAAAAGAAAAAAAAAATTGTGGCACGTGTAACTTTTAGATGGGGCCCAGTGTCACACACTCCACCAATATGGGGCTCAGCAGCTCTGGGGTCAGTCTGGTCCCAAGCTAGTTCTGGGCATTATCCTCGTGACTATTTAAGGTCACTGTGGTATTTTACCCAGTTTTAAGTATTAAAAGGCCGTATGGTGTTACAGCTATCTGACTGTAGGATTAATGGTACTGTTTATATCACCTTGAGGATGACACTTTCTCATGCACATTGGTATAATGATACACACGCAAGTGTCTCCACAGATAATTGTCTCCACATATAAGTGCTATATATCAAGCCCTTGTGTGAAATTGCCCTGGTTTCTAAAGATGTGATGGGATTGACATTACCTGACTTCAGTGTTTTCCATGTCTCTTGTCTCAGTTAGGCAACTGGGTTCCCTTTGTAGTCAGAGAGAAACAGGCACTTAAAAGGTGTTTTGCCTAATCTACTTGAGACATTTGCACGAGGACAAGAGGAATCAGGTTCTGGACATGTTGATTTCTCACCACTGACTATCAGAGGAGTCCAGCGCTTTGCTTTGGTGCTGCTGTCCCAGCACCCCAGCCTCCTGCTGCCTGTGTCACTCACGTCTGCCTGCATCCCTGACTGATCATAGCTTCCACAGGAAGCACATGTGGGCAGCATAGTGAGCCCCATAGTGTAATCCTGGCTGATACACAGAGTGCTGCAACCAGAGATCCCATCTGAAGGTGGAGTAAGCTGCAAGATACATCTGTGGGAAAGCAAAAGGCTCAGGTGTTTGCCATGGACAGCCAAGAGACCAGAAACTCAATGACCCTGAATGTTCTTCATAAACCCAGCACAGGAACCACCCAACACGCTAGTATGCTTTGCTATGATTTCTTCCTACTTTTACAGACTTTTTTTTTTTTGTCTTAACTGTTTAGTGAGGAAGATTTCTCTTCCCTCATTCTCTTCAGGCCTTTCAGTCTCCACATCTTGTCTATCCCAAGACACCACCTTTCAAGGTTCTCCCTGCACCCCTAGCCTTGTTACAGTGGCAGCCTGCAGAGCCATTTACAGCCAGGGCCAATCCCACCCCACACTTAGTTGACCCTGCATGGCCATACCAGCCTTTTGCTGGAAGATGACCGGGGCTGCCTTAGCACCAAGCTGCAGGGAAAGCCAGGACACGAGGGAAACTGGCCAGCAACCCAAACCTACCCTGGGACTGTGTACAAACAGATCTGGCAAGGAGCCTGGCCTCCCAGGAGCTCCCAAGGAGAAATACCACGATGAGCAAATGTAAAATGCGAAGAGAGGAGTGTGAAGGAAACAGCCGAGCTTTTCAGATGATCTGAAGCAGAATCTAGTGGGTGTTTCACTCCTTTCGGTTCCCTCTGAAAACCCTGCCTCGCAGTGATAAGATCACATGGGTGCACAAGCCAGTTATTGCACAATTTTGTTCCAGACGGTTTAAGAGGCTGTGCGGTTGTTTTTTAATATACACTGCCCCCTCTGGCTTTCCTCTCTGCTGCTGCTTTGCTGCCAGGTGCCAATCTCCTGCAGGAATCGGGAGTGCAAGCGGGAGGGGAGCAGGGCTGCAGAGAACGGGAGAGTGGCATAGTTTTATGGATCACGTCAGCTAGGACACATGTCCTCAGGCAGAATGGGAGAAAGTGGGAAGATGGTGGTCAGAGAAGCTGGCAAGCAAGTGGTGTCATTTCTGGAGCACAGGAGATGTAGGAAGATTTTTCTGCCTCAAAGTGCAGTTCACATTCCTGTAGCTGGCACTGCATGGTGACAGGGTTCAAATTATTTGACCTCCATTTATTTTTGTTTCTTTCATGGTTTTGCTTAGCAATGTTAGCACTTATACAATCTCTAGCAGGCTCTGATATTAACACCTCATTAAAATGAGCAGGGAACAGGATTCACACTGCTATGGCTGCTGTGTTTTCTTAGAGACAGGTGTTCTCTGAGATGGCTGAACAAAAGTAGATTTTTATGGGGAAAACTATCTTTATAACAGATAAGGCTAAGAATAGACAAACTCCTTGGCTTACACCCATCTCTCAAAGAGACATCCAGATGGGAATCCTGAGTCCAGTGAGTCAGACTGTGCAAGATGAGGGGGCAGAGGGCTCCTTCTTTGCAAATCTTCTTGGCAGATAAGCAGGATTTAGAGAGCGTTTTCACTCCCTGAAAGCTCCCTGTGATCCTGCTCCAGGGTGCTGGGGGCACCCGTGCAGCAGGTTATGGCTGTGACAAAGACTGCAGTTGTGTTGTTCCTCAAACAGTACAGCCGTCAGCGCATCCCTCACAGGGGGCTGCACATTGGTAGGGCCTTTGAACACTGGGAAAACTCCTCCAGGAAGGGAATCGTGATGGCACTATTCCAGAAGAGGAAATTATGTAGAGATACGCTCACATGTCTGAGGAAGAGGGCCTGTCCCTCCGATGGGTTCAGAGAGGTTTTCTGCTCAAACAGGAGAAAGAAGGTGGCCCAACCAGGCTGAATTTGCCCCTTTCGCAAGGTTCCCAGTTGCCTCCCCTTGCTGGCAGTTGGAAGGGTGGGCAACGGCCAGTACTTCTAAAGCAAAAATGGGCAAAGAACAAGGTGGTGGGATGACTCTTTGAAGCTGCCTATTTGATATTTTTTTCCCACATGAGAAGCACCAACCCTTACTTGACTGGATATGCCAAAAATGAACTTTCTCTTGAAGGTGTGGTATTTCTGAGCCAGTACAGAAGAGCTGGCCAGATAAACACAACACTGAATTTGGTATCCTTTTTTTCAAAGTGTTTTTAAAGAAGTAAGGATCACTGCCTTTGAATTAAGTGGTTTTAGGAATCATCCCTCAGGAAGGAACTAGGTCATCCAGAAATGCCAGCTGACCACTGCCAGAAACAATTTCTTTTAAGGCAGTACTTTTATCAGTGAAGTGAGAATATAGAAAACCTCAGTCTTACAGGTTGACAGGTAAGTGAGATATCTGTTGAAGTTCCATCACTACAATAAAACACAGCTCCCTGGGGTACCATCAGCAAACTGGATATTCATTAACCTCTGTATATAGCTGCATTCGTGTGAATGCCAAATAGGATGAAAGACCTACATTGTTGAAGAAAAACACAGCCACACTGCAGAAATTTTCTTTAAAGCTGTAAAAATAAAAATATATATTTTATATGGGTTCACCTACTCTTAAAATCAAAGCCTAAAGGAATGTCTTTGGTGTTCAAAGAAATGGCACAATATGTATCTTTCCCTCACTGCAGGATGGTAGGTTTCAGTATTGTGAACACTTCTAGTGCACAAAGCTAAATAAAAGGTATTGCATATCTCTGTGTGTGGGGGATTCATTCTTGATTCACATGGCAACTTAATTTATACCATCTTTGTTATGTGAAACAAATCAGACCAGCTGTTCAGTGTCAGCAACTAGAAAATGCAGCTTCTGAGATTATGGAAACCGGTATTGCTGCTGTAGTATGCCATCACTGGTCCTATGGGAAGATGTTTTCTATGGTAAGGAAAAATAGTACCTATGTGCACCATTTATTTTTAATTATTTTACAAGGAATGCTCTAAAAGAAATGTCTGTGAAGCAAAGCAGTCATGAAAAGTTGTCCTTGTTTTTTTCCCTATTATTATATTGGCTAAGGAGGAGAGCAACAGTGGTCCTTCATCTATTCTTCTGAGGTGATAGTGTACTTGGCATACCATGCATGGGTAAAGGATCACTGCTCTTTGTAAAGTGTTTTCAGATGCTCTCTGAGAAATGAGATATTATAGGATAAAGTGTTAATTCTATCTGATCTTGCTGTTATTCCTATAAATTCCAGAGGCAAATCAGTCCCTATCTATTAAGGATGTCATTTCAGCGTTTGGTAAAGCAGCAAATTAATACTGCACACTGGATGACTAGTTCAAGAGGTCTGATCATCTCTTTAGTTTCTCTGCTCATGGATTTTAAATTTTCAGTATTCAAGGATGCTGACAAACATTGTTTTCTCCAAAGCTACTCCTCTGTAATGTCGTCTGTATAACCCAGTGCAGCACCATGAAACAAATCTACCTCTTTTGCATTCATAACATGACTTTTTCTTTCGCTTACATTCTGTGTTCAGAATGACTAAGGTCCTGATTTATAACACAGCCTGATACCTGTAGAAATTAATGGAAGTGAGGCATCTGTCTGCTTTGTGGCTCTTGATCTGGTTCCTTAATTTTCTGGTTAGCCTCATAGAGATCAGCTGCTTGTATGGGAGGGGACAACTGTGTGTCTGTCAGGAGCAGTGATACAGGGGAGAGAATTGGTATAGTTATGTAAGATGACAGAGTGAAACTTCTGGCAGGTATCAGTTTCACAGGAGAAGTAAAAAAGAGAAATGTCTAAGCATCCAGCGAAACCAGATACAGATGCTCCTGTTATCAGATTTTCCTCTAACGTTTATAGCTCACTTGTAGTGCGTCAAAGACAAGCTCTTAGACATGAGCACAGACTTGGACCTCATCAAATGCCACCTAAAAACACTGTGGATACGGGGGCCAACAGATGGAACATATTGTTCAGATGTTTCCAGAGGCCCTCGCAGAAGCCTCCCCTGGGCAGAGCCAGCCAGATATTTTCGTCAGCTAAAGATATTTCTGACGGAAACCTGTCTAAGTGCCAGTAAGTACTGGCATTTACCCGGCGGCAGATCAGGCAAACAAACAGTGCCCCCGCCCCTTCCCCATGGTACTGAGTTGCAGAATAGCTCTGTCTGTAGAAATGGTTCAGGAACCTCTCTGTCCGACTGGAGCTGGTGAACATCAAACCCAAAGTTCACCTGGCTGCCCTGGCCTCTTCCATCTCCCTCTGGTGCTGTTGGTGACAGATGAATGTCTCTCCATTTCCCTCTGGAAGCTTATACTAAACCCTTCACTGAGCTGGTTATACCCTTGCTTATGATCAGCACTAATACACAAACTGAGCCCTTAGCACATGGGACCAGCAGGGTTAAACTCAGGAACAACCTACCGCCCTTGCTTTTGGAGGCCAATGTCCCCTGCCCTGGTACCTGGGTGCAGGGGAGGCACTAGCCTCTGATGGATGGACTTCTTCTAGCTATAGCACCCCTTTCTAGAAGCACAGCTCCTTCCTTCAGTTATGCTTTGGAGCAAAGTAATCACCTCTGATCCTGAGGCCATGCGTATGCTTTAGACTCTCCACAAGATCCTCCTCACCCCTATTTAGAGATACATGCATACTGATACTCTGCAATGTATTTACCAACACCGTGGTTATCAGAAGAGGACATCTTACCCTACAAAGAAGTAGAACCAACGCAGCATGAAGGAGTGGAGGAGAGTTTTGATTTACCAGTTGCAAAATTGCATTGTGTTCAACCGTGAGGACTAAATGCAGAAATTAGCACTTCCCTATGTAAGTAAGATAATATTAAAGGACTAAGCACTTTCCTACATAAAAAAGATAATATTAAATGTTAGTAATTTCATTAGATCTGTCATATAGTTCTCCTAATTCTGTACATAAGAAATGTGGCCCTAATTGCAAGTACTCTAAACTTTAGCAGAGTAAAGCTATGCCTGCTCTAGGCTGACACTTCTGTTTAGATTATGCAGTGAATTATGCTTAGGCAAAAACTGCATTAAAATGCTAAGTGGAAGTTGACAAACCATCAAGATATGTTTTATGGGAAGAAAATGTATAAAATGAGTAAAATTTATGCATAGTTAAAACATATTTGCCAAATGTTGAGGAAACAGGGGAAATACTAATTAATAGTGCTTTTTTACAGCAGAAAATTAATTGGAATTATTCAGAGTCCAATTCTGCTTTCCTTGTGCTGTGACTAATCTAATTGAGATGAATAGGCTACTTGTGGAATAAGAAACTACTCAGCATGACTAACTTTGGTGGAATCAAGCCCTCCGTGAACATTATTAACCAGTTTTGAAATACAGTGCTCATTTTGTGTTCCTCTACTGAAAGACATGCAATTTTATCCACTCCTTTAGATTTCCAAGATGCTCAGAAAGGTGTAATTTCAAATTGTGCCAAGAAAAAAACGGCTAGTCATGAGAGGCGCAAAGGTGTTCTTACAGGTGTAAACTGGCTACTGTATGTATAAGAAGTGGAATCACACTTCCAAACTTTACATCTCAAGAAGGCAGGACCTCTGCTAGGGTGTTATGCTGGTGGGGGCATAGCACCCTCAGTGCCAAAGTGATGTATTGAGTTTTCCAGTGTCAGCTGAAGGCAGATAACATAAAAGCACAGCTCAGCACCATCCCCTGGATTTCTCAGGGCACTCATGTTCGGCAGCCATCTGCTGTACAGAGCTGACGCTCTCAGTGGTGTTCATTATGAGACATGGTTTTAAAGCATTTAACATAACCACAGTCTGACAGACAGGAAGATGTTTATCCCCTTAGGGAAGAAGATATCAACAAAAAGTGCATCTGGATGCAAAGCAAAGCTTTTGGATCCTGTCCTTGTGGCCTGACTCCATAAATGATGAAGTCAAACTTTTTTTTTGCCTTCAGGAGGACTTTACACTTTTGATACAGAGATGTGTTAACAAAGATCAGAGAGTAGAGGTGGCATCCCAGATGGCCCACTGGCAGATCTCTGGATTTCCCTGAAAGGAAATCCTAATACTGTTTCTGAGTACTGCTTTTTATTTTCTGGGCCCTGTGCAGGCAGTTCTGTCAGTCTCCAAGCAGAGAGGAGACATCTGCCTCACAGGTGCCCAGGCATTCTGAGGAGTTGGTGCAGGTTCCAGGTAATTACTGGTTTTCTCTGCATCTGACCTACAGTAAGAACTTTTTCCTTGGTTCTAATATTATGAGAAAACCAAAATCCTTACACTATGGCTACTTATTAAGCTATTCTAATTTATTCAGTTTTGGTCTTTACATAATGAGCTCTTAAATGAGACTACAGACTTTCTCACTATCCACTCCTCAGCATGTCTGCTAATGATGCTGTGGATTCATGGGAAGATGGCAAACACAGAACAGGATGTCAAAATGTTCTGTGTTTAATGTCCCATATGTTTTACCACCTTAGTGATAAAATGTTCTGCATTGCTGGTTAGAACATGACAGCCAGTTTAGTGCTGCCTACACTGGTCACCCGCCAGAATTTGGACCTTACTCTCACACTGGCCTTTGTGATACTGTCACCACATGAAAGAAAGGGCCTGAGGTGTAATAAAATTGAAGCATGAATTCTCTAAAGTTTTGAAAGCCATGTTATAGTTTTAGCTTCCTGCATACATAAGGCCTTACCTAAAATTCATCAGGCCCCAGACAAGGTTGTGCGTTCCTCCAAAAGTCCTGGGTCATAAGTATGTGCAAGAAAACAGAGACTAATGTCTTGTCATGCAAGACAGGAATTTATTTTGCCTCCCATCTGAAAGGCAGGCATATAATTTATGCTATGATCTAGGATCCTGTGAACATCCGTGGAGAGGACCACCCCAAGGATGAGTCATCCCACCTACTCTAGACACCTCACTTAGGAGGTGGTGACTCATCCATGAGAGTGCCTATCTCTCTCCATTGATTGCAGAGGAGACGGAGACAGCCGACACACAGCAGCCGCCCAGCTTCTCCATGATTGGTGTTAGGTGAATTCTGCCTCAGCTGATGGGTGTTTGACTCCACCTCGTCTGTGGTGGCGGCAAGGGACAAATAACATCTCTGTCCTTCCCTGTTGAGTATGTGGGGTGATAAAGGTAGCACTGGTTGCTGCAACGAGGTGCAGAACCACCTTAACTTAGGAAAATTTTGTACTTTTCAGGTCTTTCTGTCTTTCCTTTCCAGAGAGGGCATGACACTTGCAGTCCCTCAGTTTTTACGCCCCCATCACAAATGGGTCATTCTGCCTTTAAACCTGGATGGTTGGCATAGTGATTAATGAGATTTGAATTTAATGACAGTACTGAGGCTAAAATAGTTGCTTGGGGAACCTCTTTTTTTCATTTGACTTCTGTTCACAATTTATATAAGAATTTGAATCCCTTCACTTCGATAAGCCCGTGCTGTTCATCTTTGAGAGCTGCTTGTGGAAGTGTTTGTCAAACTGAAAGCATTTACAGGAGACACCTGCCCTTTACTGGGGCTTCGTAAGTCCTTTCTAAATGGCTGATGTCTGCCAAGTAGAGGGAGGGTGGCCTTGTCACTGGACCCATGGTGCTTCCTTCATCTTGGTTCCCATCACACTCAGTGGGGCTGGCAGGGGAGATGTGGTATGTGAACTGTGGTCTGTTTGTATGCAGACTTCCTCTTTTCATTTATGTGCTACTTATATGGCCCCTGCCTAAAGCTAGCATGATGCCCACATATCTTTACAAAGTCAATGGGTTCATTTGGGAGTCTGCAATGTGTAGCAGGCACCGATTTTTTTCCTTTGAGCAGGTACTTTGTTGCATTTATCTGCACTGCATTTCTTGTGCCTTGTGTTGCCCTTCAGCGACAAAGCTCTTCACCACGATGGTCACAAATTTACTTATTTGAATACCTTTTTGGCATCTGTGGATATTCTTACCTGACCTTCATCTCCCATAAACCACCAAAAGGCATAAAGTCTGAGTTCCAGGAAACCTGGTTGCATGGATGATACAAAGAATGTTTCTTATTCTGTGTGGATAATATGGATATTACCTTTCAACTGTGGTAATAGTTTTCTTATTCTGATCCCCTAATTCAGGCCAAATCTGTTACTACCATATAGGTTATAAAGGCTTGTGCACAACATTACACCTTTTGGACCGACTGATACCAACCAGAGGTTCACATCACTTTGTGCTGATGCTGTAGTCCAAAGCCTCTTAAGGATACCTATTTTCTTTTTAAGGAGCTTTAAGGAAAAAGGGACTGAAATAAATAAACATTTTCCTTTAGCATCCACCTCTCAACTTGGACACACTCATATGCTGACTTGAAGGTCATGTTTCACCTTCAAAATCTCTTTCCATAATTCTGACAGGTTAGAACATGAAGTCTTGAGCAGAGAAGAACTGAATCTGGGGAATAACTGCAAAGGATGCTCCAGAGGAGCGTCTTACTATCTTTTAAATAACCTGCCAAATTTCTTGGCTCCTCTTGTGACTAAAGAGAGCTACCAAAGCCACATAACCCATATTGCAGTTTCTCTTTGGAACAAATTATAATACTTTTAGCTAAACATTAATATTTTAAGCATAATTTTTATTCAGAAATTTATTTTTTAAAAGCAGTCAAAATTACGAGCTTTTCGTACTCTTATATTTAATTTAAATAGCTTGTTTTGTTGATGGATGGCATATGTTTGTTTGTTAGACTGGTAATTCACACTGAGCTGTAATCCAGGAATCAGATGGTTAATTACTGCAGTTCTGTGCAAGAATTAATTGTGACACCAGGTGCTTGCTGTGTACATGTTAGGTAGAAGTTCCTGACAACAAGATGCTTCTGTATGATTGTTGTTCTAGCTTGAAACTACGTTGAATTCATTAGAGTGGAAAGAAAGTGGTATGGAGAACATCTTAAGAGGGTGAGAAGATTATTAGCCTCTGGGCTGCTAGGTTGTTGTTTTGAGCTTTAAGGATTTTTCTTCCCTGTGTTTAAATACGAGTAAAACATCCGTGAAACATTTTCTCTGATGTGCCAGGAGTTTTTAAGCAAGTCTTTCACATATCAAACCTTATTGTGTCCTATTCATTATTTCCTATAAACCTTTCCTTGTACATCTCAGCAACTGAATGCTAATTGTATAAAGGGAAGCTACCTGATTCATCATTAAGCCTTTCATTTTCTGACAAGGTTAGCCATTGCTGGCATATTTTCCAATAACCTCCTCATTCTTAATATCCTGTTCATAGTATTCATACAGCTTCCAGTGCCCATGAAATCAGGAACTATAAAAAATAACCAAAAATCATACTAGTATCTGTCACTTGCTATTCTTCTGTTTTACAAGCTTGTCATCCAGTTAGGGAACATAAGATACACTGTGTGACTAGTCCAATACCAGTAACAGACAGCAACTTGTCAAAATGAACATTTGCAGACAACCCACAGCATAAAAATGTTTTTTTCTGAAGTGTTTAAGAACACTTACAAATAACAATTACATTCAGAAAAGCCTGAGAGTAGCATTCAAACCAGCAAAGTCTAAACCTGTATTTTTGACTCAGTATTATTTCATATTCTGAGTGTGATGTGTGCATGTTTATGTGTAGGATTAACCATATGACTTCTTCACCCATTGGTGAAATAAATTAAAACACCAGCCTCTCAAATAGCAGTGCTTACATCATGCATTTTATTTTCTCTGGTTCTTCTGTACTGTAGAATCTGGGGTAACATTTATATGGGTACATCAGAGACACTTTGAACCAACCTCAGGCACTGAGGCCAACCCACCTCTTGCCTATTGAACTTCCTCAGTTCCAAAACAGAACACCTTGTCAGGAAAGGTCCCTAGCTTGTCGTTGGTCCTGAACTATGCCTGGAAAGCTTTTTGCCTGCCAGGGAGCATTCAAGCAGTTTAACAGCAGTGACCATCCAGTTCCAGGGCCCAGGACATTCCCTAGCATTAGTTCACAAGACTCACTGCCTCAAAAGCCCATGTTTTTCTCTTACAAATAACCCAATGAAGAATTTGCAGTGGAGCTTCACTGATGGAGAACTGAGGCATCAGGAAAGCCAAGCTCAGGGCACAAAGAGTGTAATTTCCACTTAGGCAGAGCAGAGAGCCAGACTGCTCTAAGATGTCAGTTCTCTGGCTGGCAAAATTTTTTTTGTATCGAAATCGCCTAATGAAATCTGCCCCTCCATCATGGTGCATTAGCAAGACCTGCATGCCTTGAAGACCAAGCTCTGCCAGTGAATGCTGGGTGCTTGAAAAACCTGACTGCAGATCACTTGCTTAATGCTGTGCAGCAAAGACAGGAATGAAAACTACAACTCCAGAAACCTAGCTGAGAGCCAAGGGACACAAGTCCCTTCTTGCAACCCAGCAGTACTAGGGCTCAACTCGGGACTGAAGGTGAATTGTGCTGGTGGAACTACAGAAGGACTGCTGAAATTCAGTACAGACGTCAGGATTAACATGAGAAAAAATGGTGAAATTTCAGTCCCCAAGTGGTCAGCCAGCTTGAAAAGGAGCTGAAGGAGGAGAAAATGGGCTCCCAGTAGTCCTGGCAGCAATGCAGAACCCAGACTCAAGGTCTTGAGATGTTGGTGCAGGCTCAGCTGAATGAACACTACAAAAAGGGATGGGGCATCTTTGCTGACAAATTATCTGAGCTGGTCTGAACTTGGTGTCCTGTATGGAAAACACAGAGTCCCCAGAGATATACACTGAACATGCTCACATAACGAACGAGTATTGTTGACAAGCACTGATGCCCATATCTCACTGTTGAAAAAGCAGTGGAAATGTGAATGAGGCCCATAATACCACGAACACCCTGCTCCTGTTTGGGAGATGGGTGGATTAGCTGAAATCCCACATCCTGAACTCACAGCACTTCTTTACAGTTCTCTGGTTTTCCTGCTTACCTTCTTTCGTGCTGGCATAGCCTGCGCGGCAGCTGCTGCACCAGGGCCATTGCCTCTGCGGGGCTCGGCGTGGAGCATCGACCCTCTGAGTGGTCCACGCATTGTGTGGGGTTGTGTAGGGGTTGTTTGGGGTTGTGTGGGGGAAAGGGAGCAGCCTCTGGCAGGCCAAGTGGAGCTGCATTTACTTTGCCTTGCTGGAGGCAGGCTGTGCTCACTTGGGTGAAGGTGCAGCAGCACCAATGGCCCCTTCACTCCATCCGCGCCTCCAGCTGGGAAGCTACGGAGACTCGGTGCCAGGCCATGGAGCTCCAACACCAGCTGCAGCCAAGGCTGGGCACTCTGTCTGGTATAGGACTCTCTAACATATCCATTATAGGCCACCCGGAGGCACGCAGGGAAGGAGGGTTCCCCAAGCAGGATCCCCAGAACAAGTGTGCCGAGCAGGGACCCCTCAAAGGTGGCCAGCAGGAAACGTGTGAGACAGGTCTAGGGCCCCGATCCTGGAACCAGGTTCAAGACGCTCACAAAGGGAGAGATGAGCCTGCACTCAGGGTTCGCTGCCCTTACCTCCCTCTTCCCCTTGAAGTTAGGTGCTGAAACCTTTCTTCCAAACCTAGACAAGAGAGGGTACCATGCCTTTCAGAAAGGAAGGGATGCCTCTCCAGTCCTTTTCCAACAAAGCGCAAGCCCCTTTCAGAGGGGATTGAATTCCCAATTCCTACAAGGGCCCCTTGCCGACCAGGCCATCGGCTCTCCCAGTGGAGGGAGAGTCAGCGCTCCCAAACTCCTATTTTACATGGTGAAATCAAGCACCCACTGGTCTGACAAGCATAAGAAGAAAAGTGGACATGGCTGTGTCTGGTGCTCAGGCACGTACCTCCCTGCCTTCAGTCAGGTTTGCGGGGCCGGCCTCCTTGTTGCCATTTGGAAGGTTTTTCCGCAAGAAGCTGCCTCCCCTTGCCCTGGGCAACGCCATCCTCCCAGCAGATACCTTTTCCCTGGGAGGCAGAAGGCTGCCTGTCTTTCTGACACCTCTCATCACATCTCCTCTCTTTCCGTTTATGCTGCAGTGGATGTCCGTGGGGAAGCCTCATGGGCTTCCACGTATGCTGTCCCCAGCTATTAGTCTCCGGGGTGAACAGTTGTCAGCTGCAGCCCCTTGGGTTTAGTCACCTGCCTTGGCAAATGCCAGTGGACATTTAGGTCAGTTGATTGCAAAGGCTTGCAGTGTCGGGTTTCCAAGCACAGGTTGGGTCTCCAACAGCAGCACCTTGTGAGCCAGGGACAGGAGCTGCCTCTTGGAGCGTGGCACCACCAAAACCTCTCTTCCTGGAGATCTGTGAGAGCGGTTTGAGGCCAAGCTCTTAGCCAGGAGGTCTGGGTAAAACCCAGCTTATTTCTTGTTCATGGGTGTAGCTAGTTACATAATAGAAAATAATAATTATGGCCCAGATTTACTCTGGCATAAAAGCAGGTGGAAGGAGTTACAGGAATAGTGATCCCTGGCAGGAAAGACAGCAAAGATGATGCAGCCTTATGGGAGGATACTGCAGTTGTACACAGTCACCTCTCTCTTCTGCTTTGCAAGGAGAAGGCTGAGGAGGGCGAGTGGGACTGACTGAAAAAGCAGGCAGAGGAGACCACGCAGTCCTGTCTTCTGAGGCAGAGTAGCCCTCAGCAGCCTCTGCCAGCAGGAGCCCTCTGATAGCAGAAATCATCTGAGTGAGGTCCTCAAGGGCTGGATGTGACAACCAGATAGCAAAAGGAAAGGTGCAAAACTGGCCACACTGTAATGTAAATGCTTCTTCCTCCTGGGGCAGAGAAGTCAAGTGAGAAAAATATGCTGGGGCTTTATTTCCCCTTCAAACTTTGGGGACAGCAGAGCTGCTCTTGTCCCCAGGCCCTGACCCCACCAGGTAGGCTGGTGAGGAGTGTTGAAGCACTTTTATTCAAACCCTTTGTAATGATGGCTTGTTTTCTTGGCTAACCACTCCTGGACCTTTAACATTTTGTAGTAGTTGCTAGCGTTATAACTCTGATTACTTAGATTTTGTTTGGTACACTTATGATGTAAAGCATTACACAATCACTTGTGAGTGTGAATTGAGAAGTGCCCAGAAAGGCACCTCTTCTCTTAACACTGAAACACAGAACATTAATGCAGGTCTGCATCTAAACACCATGAGTAATGGTAATAGGAAAGAAACCTCATTAAGGGTGTGTGAGCTGACAGCTGAGACCATGGGGCTACCTCCTTATCCTGAGATGACTGGCTTCAGGCTCTGGAGGAAGACTGGGCAGGCAAGTTGCAGAATCAGGGCTCTCTACTTCCAGTTCAAGAAGGATGTTGAAAAACTGGAGAAGAGCCAGTGGAGGGTTACTAAGATCATTGGGGGCCTGAGACTGAGGGATCTGGGCTTGTTCTTAAGAGGAGATATGTAAGTATCAGTAACCTACAACCACCAGAAGGGCAGTTACAGCGGCAGTGGAGACAAACTCTTTTTTGTAATGGCAGAAGGTAAAAGAAGGGGCAAAGGCCACAAGCTGTAGCTTGGGAGGTTTGGACTGGACATTAAGAAATAAATCATGAGGAGGGAGTGCAGTGCTGGAAGGCTTTATCCAACAAGGCCGTGGAGTCTCTGTCCTTGGAGGTTTTTCAGGACTTGCCCAGGCAAAGCCATAGCTGAGCCGGTCTAGAGTTAGCGGTGGTTCTGTTTAAGCAAGACAAAAGACCTCCTGAGGTCCCTTCCAACTGTGTCTTTTCTGTTTCCTTGATTAGACCTGCCTGTGAAAGAAACAGAGGGGGGGTTGCTTCTGAAGGCATCTACACCGGCCTGTCCCAGCTGTCATTGCTGTGTGTTGTTGTCATGGCTTAACCCCAGCCAGCAACTAAGCACCACGCAGCCGCTTGCTCACTTCCCCCCCACCCAGTGGGATGGGGGAGAGAATTGGAAGGAAAAAGGTAAAACTCGTGGGTTGAGATAAGAACAGTTTAATAGGACAGGAAGGAAGAATATAATAATGATCATGATAATAATAATAAAATGACAATAAAAATAATAAAACAGTTGGAATATACAAGTGATGCACAATGCAATTGCTCACCACTTGCTGACTGATGCCCATTTAGCTCCCGAGCAGCGATCTGCCTCCCCCCAGCCAGCTCCCCCCAGTTTATATACTGGGCATGACATCACATGGTATGGAATACCCCTCTGGCCAGTTTGGGTCTGCTGTCCTGGCTGTGTCCCCTCCCAACTTCTTGTGCCCCTCCAGCCTTCTTGCTGGCTGGACATCAGAAGCTGAAAAATCCTTGACTTTAGTCTAAACACTACTGAGCAACAAATGAAAACATCAGTGTGTTATCAACATTCTTCTCATACTGAATGCAAGACATAACACTATACCAGCTACTAGAAAGAAAATTAACTCTATCCCAGCCGAAACCAGGACAGTTGTCATTCCAACCCTGCCATCTTGGCTGCTCCTTCCCCAGTGAGGAGCACCAAAGATGGCCATCTGGCTGCTCAGCCAGAGCCAGGAGTTGAATTTGCCATATTTGAGGTTCTTCAGACACATGACTACAATTTGGTGGCTGAAGCTTTAGACTTCAGGGACCCAGCCTCTTGGCTGCCTGTGGCTACAGTCAGGGGCCCTGCCTTGCTCTTGGGCAGGGCTTGTGGACTGTCCTACCTCGTGTCACCCTTGGTGCCCCACTCTTGGCCTGGCTGAGACACCGGCCCTGCCTGTGCTCTGGCAGCAAGCTCCTTCTGACCTAAAATAGATGCCACAACCCATTTCCAGGTGACACATACTCATACAGAAAGCCTGAGGCTCACTGGGGCATGTGGTCCCATTCAAGCCAATTGGTTTCTTCATCTGGGTGGGAACAGGCAGTTATAGGACAGGTTGATGGGTGCTCACCATGAGAACCTGGAAGCCACGCTGACCCCAGCAGGGCCTCAGTCACCAGACAGAGCTGGGATGTGGCAGGGAGGTGACCATGGGGCCGGCCAACAGGGAGCCACACAGAAGGCATCACTGGTGGGGCAGCTCTGGGGTAACATGGCCAAAAATGGGACGTGTTGTGGTGGTGGTGGCTGGGCATGGCAAACCCAACGTCCCTCTCAGGACTGTGCTGTTTCAGGGCAAGGTTTTTTATCTTCCTCTGGCGTGTCCACTGAGCCCCCAGCACAGGCACACTGCTGCACTGGGAGCCGAAATGATTAATCTGACAGGGTTAGCCCCACTCTGACCCCTCGCCTGGCCTGGTTTCATAGGCTTGCTGTGCCTTCGTTGCTTCTGTTCTTGTTGCTCCTTCCCTCTCCATGCTCTTGCCTTATTTTGGCTACAGCAGCAGCAGTTGTTCACTTTATTCATTTGCCACATACGGAGAAGGCGCCAGGAGGAGCTGGGGGAAGGGAAGCCATGCCTGAGCATGCAAGTGTGCGTGCGTGTGTGTGTGTGAGTGTCTGATGCACAAGCAGAAGCAGGCTGGTTCCTCCTTGGCTGCCTCTTGTCAGAAAGAGGAGAGGAAAGTGCCAAATCTCATCTCAGCAAGGGAGCTGCTAGTCAGGGAGCTGGAAACCTTCCCTCTCTTCAGAGCTCTGAAGAAAGTAAAAGCCTTATTCAAGTTTTTCATGGCTCCCCTGCATCTTCAGAGAGCTGAAGTAATTTCTCCCAGAAAGCGTTATGTTTATTAGGATGGTGAACGAGGCAGGGAGCTTGCCTGGTATTTAAGACAGGCCACAACTGGATGGACTGAATCCAGCTGTCAGGCGCCTCCAGAGCAAGTGGGTTGAACTCCACCAAGATGGTTAGGTGAGGTAGGATTACCCCTTTTGCAAAGCCTTCCTTTAGCACACTGGGAACATCCTTGGATAGTGTTAATTCAGAGTTTAGGCACTGTAATTTGAAAACTATGAGAAAAATCTCCTTCATTCTGAATGCCAGCAGGAAATAAGAGATGCAATTTTCTCTACTTGGGGAGCCTTTACAATTTTTCCCCATAGTAAAGAAATAAAATAAGCAAGACAGCACTGCATGGACAGGCAAATAATACAAGTGCTTTCATCATGTAAGTCTTCCTGATTTATGTGCCATAAATCAGAAGTGTGAGCTCAACTCTTTGGCCGGGACCTCATTACTGGTGGCTGTTCACCATCAGAATTTACCCATGCAAGAAAACATCCTGGCTTAGTAGTAATTTTTATTTCCACTTGAGCAGAGACAAGCAAATCTGGACTTGAGGCTGTTCTATGTTAGCATGCGCTATGAAATAATTGGGATTGGGCTACTTTGGATTATGTTGTCCTACAGAAAAAACCTTTAAAACTAAGATGAAGTCCGCAGTTCTCCCGGTGGCTGGTGATGTGGGTGGCACTGACGGGCAATGCTGACCTTGGGACCAGAACACCAGAAAACAAAGCACTTGAGATCCTCTTTTAAAATTATGTGTAAAGGCAGAAAGTCATACTCCCTTGAGTGTGTGCTCCCTTGAGAAGACGACATCAAATGTGGTCTTAGCCATGTAGAAATGGCATTTCAGATTTTCTATTTTTTTTTCTTTCTGGGAAGAACCTGTCTCCTTAAAATAATATTTCTGGGATGTTAAGGGCAGTGGAATGACACAGTAGTTCAGGATACTTATTGTTTAACTGCTGTAGAGCATTGAAGACTAAGAGCTACTTGTGACTTCACCTGAAGAGTGAATTAAATGAAGGAAAGTAAAGCTTGCTGCGAAGACATCCTGCCTTTAAGATCTTTTGCCCCTTTTTTCCTTGTAACAAACCAACCCCTGCTATGCAAAGAACTGAATTACTTGTTCCAGACTGACATATTGCCTTACCATTTCTGCTCTATTCTGAGCAGTTGCACTTTGCAGCTGGTACCTGGAAGGAACATTGTCTCTTAGGTGGCTGCCTAGGATGGTTGGAAAATACCTGCCTAGATGAGTCACTAGGGAACAGAGAGGGAGAAAGGCGGCTGGAAGCATTAAGTTGCAGAAGTGTTACAGGCAAAAGAAGAAAACAAGCACAGAGTCACTGCATCCAAGTTCTGTAGTTTAACAAGAAGAACATTTATTTTTTTCAATAAAACAAAACCCATTGGGATGATACAGAATTAAGGGAGGGAATTAACCTCAAGAGAGTTGTCAAGCTATGGATAACACCTTGGAGGCTCAGGTTAGCTTGCCTGGCAGTCAGGCATGCACATCCCATGCAGTTCTCCCTTGCTGTATATGCGGGATAACGCTGTAAAAAAGAGAAGGCTCGTGGAAAATACATGCATGTGTATGCATATATGTGTGCAGCATTGCTAGCACTAAGCTCCTGGTATCACCAGCAACTGAGCTTTCACTGGAAAATTAACTGATTTTATTCCTTACAGCTGCCGGCCAGAGTCTGAAGCATGACTGCTAACATAATGCAGGTCCCTGCAGCAGCTCAGCTCCGGTTGCGCCCCAGGGCAGCCTCAGCTCTGGGTGTTGGGGTGGGCATGGGGCTGTGCTTTGGGGCACCAGCTCCTGCTCCATGCCACCCGGCATCCTGTCGCCCAGTGCCACAGTCAGACCTGGATAGCAACACTTGAACCATATTGAGCCAAGCACTATCAAGCTGCAGGAGAGAAACCAAACGTCACTTACAGAAAGGTCAAAACACTTGTCCTCCTTGCGTGCTAATAGGGTGGAGAAATAATTAACCAGGGACAGACCGTTGATCAGCATTAGGTGAACTGGGCAGGTCACTTGTATTCAAGCCGATATCCACCACATGCGCACCCCTGTGTTTCTTCACACTGTTTTTAAAGCTATCTTTGCAACCATAAGGAGCTTTCCCATACTTTTTTTTCTTTTAATGAGCCTCAAGAGCAAGGGGAAGGGCAAAGGCTCTCCCCGTGTTACTTCCTCCCTGGTGTAACTCCGAAGCTGCTCTTAGAATGATAGAAAGCTCTAAGGCTCCTGGAACAGTGGTGCTGCTTTAAAATCACCTTTTCCGAATTACCTAGCAGATTCCCACAGGAGATGCTTATGGCTTCATGGGCCTTTCATAGCCAGAGCTGTAATTTTTGCACTCAGTGGTTGTTTAAAACAAGTAACTCAGAGGCCATGGCATTAACCACCAGCTGTAATTAGCAATCTCACTTTAATGGCCCTGCGTCCCCATTCATAGTGCCCCAGACTTGCTGGATGGTGGCCAGTCAGAAGCATGAGTAATCTACTAGCAACAGCAGCCTTGGAAATAGTGAAACTCAATATGAAAGTTCAAGCCCAGAGTCTTATACATGTCTCTCAAGACCGAGTGTGAGCATCCCACAATCTGGCTTTCCAGGACATTGGCAAGTTTAATTCCTGGAGCATCTGGCTCCATAGCCAGAGGTTGTGTAACACACTGTGCTAGCCTGGCCTTGGCATAGTGTGAGATACAGTTTTCCGTAATCACACCAGGGTGAAGTAATTTGTCGTCATTTGAATGAGAAGAAATTTTCTCTGTGTTCCCAGGTAGATCAGGAGGTGAAAACATAACTCCTCCAGATCCTCTCAGGCTCAGCCTCCTCTTGTCTCCACTGTCACTTTAAAGCATGAACAGGCAATGACCCTAAGACTGTCTTGATACAGGCATGTGGGATTCATCATGACAACAGCTGCCTGCACTTATTACTGTCTGCCCTCTTTTGCATTTCCTCTCCCAGTTCCATTCTCTTTTCAGTCTCAACACTTGGGTTTTACCTGTGTTTTCAATTTAGGTTTATCCCGATGTGAAATACCTGCAGAGCTTTATGGTGAACAATCAGTGAAACTCCTAGTAGATGCTTGGGCAAAATTCCTGCTGGTCTCAAAGCCCTGGCTGTGCCTGGACGGGGACTTCAGCCTTTGGTCCACATTTGCACCACAGCAATATGTTGTAGCTGCCCCTGCTGGGGTTGAAGCCAGCAGTTGTACAGGACACCTTTATTCAGCTTAGATGGGCAGTGATTAAATACCATATCATATAGCGAGATAATAAAGGCTTTTCTCGACATGCAGGCTAATGTGGAGAAACAGAGGCATGTGGTCCACAGGATTTTCTCGAATACATTGGGGAGGGCATTGGATGCCAGTGGGGTAGTGGGAGACCTTGCTACTGGAAAAAATAGGAAGAGAAGATGAACAAGCAGGCAGGAGCAGTGGTCCATAGGAGCTGAGGGAGCTGGGGCACAGAGCCTCTTGCTCAGTGCTGCTGAGCGAAGCAGCTCTCTGCTGCAGGCTCCTGCAATGGCCAGGGACACAGCGGTGCCAGCAGCCGCTGCAAACAGCGCTGCACCACAGCTACCCAACTCCACGCCTTGGTTTCTCCCGTGAACAGAAAAACCCCTCTGGGAGTAGAAATATTGCCTAATGCTCAAGCTATGGGACTGTACCAGGCTGTTTTTACTTACGCTGGAGCAAATCAGCTGCTTTTACTGCAGGTCCTTCTGACTTTGCCTGCGTAGGAGTAAAGAAAATTGCCCCCTGACTTTTTCCTGTGGAGCCTGCAGGGTGATGAGATATATTTAATCTGCACAGGCTGGCTAACGCAGCCCTGTGAATCGGGTTTAGCTTTGGTTAAGTTCTAGCACGTTTTGGGCCAGCAGATTCTTTTCACAATAGTACTTTATGGCTTTGCATGCTAGGACTCTCTCTGGGCGTGTTGCACAGCGCAGGCAGCCTGCAGGCCTGTTCCGGCATTTGCCCTCCCGATTTCTGTGGCTCTGCCTGTGCAGGAAGCGTTTAGGGGAGCGGGCTGGCTCTCCTGCAGGAGGCAGAGGCTGTTGCTCTGCAGTCTGCAGAATTCCCATGGAGATGTTGCTTGGTGTGTGTCTGAGGTTCATCTCCACACACAATCAAGAGCACCTCTTATCTTGCTACTCAGCCTGCAAAACTTCTAATACTTGAGTGGACCAATTATAATACAAATAGAGTGACCAGGGAGACTTCCTAGGGCCCTGGAGCATCGGCACGGTGCTTTATTCCAGCTACAGGCTTCTTTATGACTACCTTTAGGAAAAGTTTCCTTTTAAATGGGCATATTTGCTTGTTTTTAAAGTGGAGGTGACTTACGCAATCAAAGTCAAGCAGTCTCAGATGAATTTCTGCTTCCTTTCACAGAAGAAAAGTTGCCTTGCAAGGCATGGGACCCAAGCAGCAAGCTATCTCCTGATGCAGAAGTAGTTTGTTCTCCCGCTCAGAGTGAGCAACCTGGAATGAATGATAATGAATAGATGCTTATCCTGAAGTGACTGTGAGCTGCGGTGGGAGGAGACAAAACGGGGCTTTCAGATGAGAGGTGGATGGAGGAAAGGGAAGGGTGCTGGCTTGGGAGATCAGCGGTGGTCCTGAGGCCTTGGGTATGTGGTCCTGAGGCCTTGGGTACTTGGTCCCCACTTCAAACCTAGCACAGGCAGTAGCGTCTTGGTGTAATGATGATCTGCAGGGAGTCTGGTTGCTTGGATTTTAATGAACTGTTGCTCTGGCTCCCCAGGGACCAGCACAAGACCTGCCCATCATTTCTGCCAGCTCAGCAGAGATATGCGGGCCTGGGAGCCTGGAGAGCAAGACTGCTATTTGTACAAGACAGGTCACTACTAGAGGGCACAGGGAGGGAAATGGGATGGTGAGGGACAGCCTATTTAAAGTATTTTGGAGGCACTTAGGTATCCCAAGAATCTGCACCTGTGTCTTGCACATCACACTGCACCTGTTTGAACGGCACCCTTTAGGAGCCAAAGCTTTCAATCTCTCACGTATTTAACCACCAGTATTCAAGCTGGAAGCAAAATAAAAAGCAAAGGATAGCCTCAGGGCGGGATAAGTGTGGGCTTCCAACAGAAACAGCCCTTTCAGAGGAGGACCCGTCTACAGGGCTTCCCAGGTCCTGAAGGGTACCCATCAGTTTACAGAACAGTTTTAATAGGCCCTGAAAAAACAGGGCTTATAGTTCAAATATCCTCATTGTTTGCTAGATTGGGAAAACACTGGTTTTACATGCTGTTTACAAGACTGATGCCTGTGAGTGTTACCACAATTCGAGTATTAATTAATTGTAATGTGCAGTAGCTCTGGGACAGATGAGGTCTGTGAGGCTGATTAAGCCCTTCTCCAAGTCGGTAGCAGCAGCAGCCAGAGAAAAATAAGGACTCTGCCACAAGAATCTGACGAATCCATTGAGCAGCCTAATCAATCAGCTGAGAAATGAGCAAGCAGACGTTTAGCAGGTGATGCGGGGATGATTGCACTGGGAAGGCGAGGGGTCGGCCCAGCGCCTGCTGGCGTGACCCGAGCCGTCAGCTGCCGTCCCTCGCAGCAGGTTGTGCGGGTTGTGCTCGCCGCTCCCTTCCCTCCTGCTAGACAACACGCTCGGGCAGCCCCAGCGAGGGCCGGCTGCTCCCTGAGGGATGGGGAGCCAGGAAGCGCAGGGACCCCACACCGGTTCTGCCCTCGGGCAGAGCTGGGGGCTGGAAGAGGGCCCATCCACAGCCCCCCCACGGGAGTCTTCTCTCAGGAACCTTCCCCCTCCCTTTTTGTAATGTCTTAAGAGAGGCACTGGTTTCTGGCCACTCCGGTGTGAGAGTCAAACTGGCCTAGAAGGCAACTGGATCTTCTCGTTCGCCCCTAGCGCGCATCCTCACATCTCCCTCGCAGGCTTGCCTGCTCGTGCCGAGCTGCCACGGCAAAGCTGCGGCGCGCACACGGCGTCCCGGCCCCGGTGGGACCGGGTGCCCTCGCGCCGTCACGCTGCCCCGCCTGCTGCCGGCTGCGTGGGGGGACCCGGCGTGGGGGGACGCCGTGGCGCAGCCGGACCCGCAGCAAGCGGGCTGCCCGACGGCCCGGTGCCACGGGGGTCTCCTGCCCTCTGCGCTCCTGCTCGGACGCAGCCCGGCGCCTCCTCCCCAGCTTTCCCCAACGCCAGGCTTAAGTGCCGTGGCGTTTGGAGATGAAGCCGACTGAGGAGCAGCCACGATGCCCCTGTGGACAGGAGAGCTTCGTTGCGTGTGCTGGGTGTTTTCTATGGGGCATCAAAGCGAGGTTGCGTTGAAGGACCATTCGGGCACACTTTGAGCGGGCTGCTACAGGACAATGTTTTCTTTTGTTTTTAAAGTCAGAAGAGAAAGAAGAACCAGAATTCCCGAGCACGTGTATTGAACTCAAAACCAGGAGATCGCCTTGTGTTTTAATAGGACCTACAGTTTTATGCTCTCCCCGTGCCAGCCGAGGGAGTGGATATGTGCTGATTGCCCCTGTCCTGGAGCCCGGCACGGGGCTGGTGGCCCACACATGGCATCGATTTCCAGGCAAGGGAATCACAAGGTACAATAGAACCCCGTTTCATTTAAGTGGAAATGAAAATCAGTATTTTCCAAGTGCCTCATCGGTCGAGGAGTGGTTGGGCTGAATAATTATTTTCAGGCCTACCAAAAGGCATTGCTCTCCATTTTAGACAAAGCTGCAACTCCCAGCAAACATTCAGGCAGGTGTATTTTGAAAGGGTCCTTGATGGGGCTCCTGCAATAAGCACAGTCAAGCCGTACATGAGTTAGCACATTTGAGAGACAAACCAGCAGAACAGGAATAATCCAAATCTAACCCAACACCATCTGCCACACAAGGCACTGCAGCTATATACAAAACCCTCATTAGTACCTGATGAGAGGGAGGCTGGGCCCACAAATAAATGTATTTGCAATACAGGGTATGTGTAACGCTGTCAACATCCACGTGGTTCATGAAGAGGGGAAACCTGTCCCCCAGGGCTGGCCCTAGCGAGACCCATGGGAAAGCGGGGGGGGGGGTGCAGGTGTGGCACCTCCTGGGGGTGCAGAGATTCACAGTTAGACATCCCCAGGAACCAGCCTGGGAAAGCCTGGTGGTACATAACCTACAGCAGAGGAAGATGAAGTCCAGCTAGGCTTAATTTCTGCCCCGTAGGCCCTGTTGAACAGGGTGAAAGCCAAAAGCAGCAGAACCTCGAGGAACCAAAATAAAAGCAGGCACATCCATCTCCCCTGCCCCAGACTGGTAGCTGCCAGGGACATAGGGAGATGGCAAGCACGAGGGTCACTGTCAGTGCTACACCTGCTGAGCTGCTCACAGCGGCATCTGCCATTGCCCCAACACGTCCTGCCAAATCCACCTTTGTCACTGGTGCCCAAGGTGTGACAGGACACCGGGCCCCGCTGTGCCAGTGATGCTCCCGGAACCACGAGGACCAAAGGAGCGACTTAGCATTGGTGGAGGGGGTGTCACTTTAGCTGTCCCCCCCTCAACTGGCAGGGGCCTGGGCTGCAGCTCCCTCTGCCTGGCATTCCCGCACGGACACAGCGCTGGGGGAGCTGCTGTCCCCTTGGGCAAGGGGCTTTTGGGGCCCAGGTGCCACTGCGGTGGGGTGGTGGCAGCAAGGGCGGTGGAGCCCCTCTGAGGGGCTGTGGGGAGAAGCCTCTCCCTGGCTCTCACCCTCCTCGCTTCCCTCCTGTCCACAGCTTGCCAGCAACCAGCCCAGGGACTTGCAGGCAGGGTTGGTCCCTTGGAGGTAACTGCTGAGGTGGAAGGACGGGGCTTGTGTGTTGCTGCTGCTGCTGCTGCGCTGTCAGGCTCAGCCGGAGATGCCAGATCGGTGGGAAGGACCTGTGTCCCGGGGCCACCTCCTGCCCCAGGCTGCGGCAAAGACCAGCTCCTGATCTATAGCGGGCACTGGTGCGAGGCCAAAACTTGTTGTTATTATTATTATTTATTGCTTCATTTTTAACTGAGCACTTGTGTCTGTGTGACCTCTTCTGCTGGGTGGCTGTGGCTCCCCAGGGAGGTCTGGAGGCACGCGCGGCACACTGAAATCCCAGCTCCGGGAAAGACAGCACCGGGGGGCTGGCGGGGGGCAGGCAGAGGAGGATTGGAATGGGAGAGGATGGCAACTGAGACTTCAGAGCAGATACAATCCAGAGATATTAAAAAAAAAAAGTAATTAGACAGAGGGAGGCTGAATTAAAAGGTCACTTCAGGGCTGCCACGTGGTAGCATCTTCAAAGCTATCATGCAAGTGCAGCCTGGTCTAAGAGCGCAGCACTATTAGGGGCTATTGCATTACAAGCTCCCTCTTCTCTCTCCATACAGTGAAATACAATGGTCTCAACCAGGAAAGCAGTTTCTTAGATGCAAGCCCCTGCAAAGGGTGAGGATGGAGAGGCACGACACCACCGCAGCCACCCGGCCATGTAACCCAGGGGAGAGGGTTATGTGCTTTCTTGGCTTTGCCCCTTGTCTCAGGGACCCTGCCTGTCGGCAGGGCTTGTTCTGCCCCTGGGACAGCAGGGGAGGAAGAAGCCGTGATGCAGGGCCATAATTATTTTCCTTTCCTTTTAAAGGAGCTAGTCCAAAGGAGAAGTGGACTGTGCCTTCTCCTACTGCTTCTTAAATATCTGGGATGCCAGCTGGCTCCCTCTCCCACCCTTAGCTTTTGCATTCTTCTCTCACATTGACCCATCGTGACATTGCAGCCTCTAACACCCAAGGTTGTGCCTTGCTCACCAAATTTCCTGTTCTCATACATTTCATCTTCCCTTTCCCAGGGCAGCTCCTTGGCCAAAAGTTACTTCTCAGTTCAGTCACCAGCTTTGCTTCTCTAAATGTTTTGTTCATTTTCATCTGTTTTCCTTTGCTTTACGTATTCTCTTGCCTGTTGGTTGGGTCAATCACAGGCCAAGAGGTGGCAAGGCACTTTTATCACACTAACATCAGCAACTGGGACCTTCCCGGTAGCGTGGGACACTATGTTTGCCCGAGGACTGGTTGGGGATTCAACCATTTCAGCTCTTTCTGAGTTTACCTCTGGCTTTGGAGGAGCCCAGTCCTTCGAAACTCCTGAGCATTTGCAGCGACATTTTAGAGTCTGGAGCAGCTCTTTGTTGGTGCAGTTTCTCTGCTTCTTAGCTTGCTCTGTTTTACTAGATGGTTTCAAGAACTATAGCCTGAAAACATTGGAACAGGCAGGCTTTATACTTTCCCTCCCTTCATAATTACAGTGCTTGCACATTTAAAATAATTTAGTTAATTTAGCATTTTAAATTCCACACAATTTCAGGACCACAGGGGGATACACGAGTCTGAATTATTTCCTGCCAAACAATTCTGCTGTGAAAACTGCCGAGGACACTCGTGGAGGTGTGCTGGGGGCAGAAAGCACGCTCCGCTGCAGCTTGGATCCACATCTTCAGCCCCGGAGAAGGAGTTTCTATGGAGACATTTGCAGTAAACAAATGTCTGTCTTCCTCAGCATGTGCAGGCGCCGCAGCCTCAGCCCTGCAAGCTTTTAGGCTGTATTTTTTGGCAGGGGGGTGATGCCGATGAACCTCAGCCCATGCCCCCGGCCAGCCCCTGGCCGGGCTGCCGGCAGTGCTGCCTTTGCAGCCCGAGGGACGGCGGTCAGGAGCAAGATTTCCCAGTACTTTAGCGAGGGGATGAATTTTGAGGGGTTCCAGCGTGGTATCCAGCTTGCCTGGCAGCTGTAAACACAAATCCCTTTAAATGTCTGTGTGCATATAGCTAAAGCTGGGCAGAGCCACAAAATCCTACATAAGAGCAGAGCGGTGGTTTCATGCCTCTTCCCAGCACGTCTCAGGCCATGTCCCCCTCTCCCGTGTCTATCCACACTGCGGTGCCCACGGCTGGAGACCTGCACCCCACCAGCCAGCGCTGAGCGTCCCTGGGCTCTACTCCCCAGGTCTGCAGGGGGTTAAAGCCCCTCCTGTCAGTCTTTGAACCATTTCTTCCCTGGGATGGCTCAGCAAACCAGAAAGCAAGGAAATGATGCTCGGTTACCTTCTGCTGGTTTTAAAGTAATTTTTCCACTCCCTTGTGATACCCCAGCAGAGCTTTTCTGATTTCTGCGTGATGGGCAATTTCCATACGAGTGAAATGCTTGTGGCCCTTTTCACAGAGGTAGACATGATAGCTCTGGTACCCCAGCCAAATATTGCTCAGGTAATAACCAGGAACTGTGCTATAGCTTAATTATTTTTCCTGTTAAAACTTCTTGTGCTGTTCCAGCTCTCCTCTGTGTCACCTCTCGGACTGCAGCTATGCGTTGCATGGGGCTGCTCAAAGGCTGCTGGTTCTCCAGGAAGTGCTGCCTGTCACTGAAGGCCAGAGCTGAGCCCTGGATATATAAAATATGCTAAACGTTTTGCCATCATCAGGCAAAAAAGTAAATGCAGCCACCGATAACTTTGATCTCGGAAGACCAGCACAAAACAAAGCAAGGACTCACCAGCTGAGTGCAGAGCCTTATTTCTATCACAGCACCCAACAGAGCAATTGCTAGTGGACCTGAACAAAATTTGATGCCGTATCAATTTCCAAATTCTGAGCTGAGCTGGCTCAAGTGTGGGCTGCAGCTCTCTAACAGTCCCATCCTGTCAAATCTCAATGTGAAACAAGGATAGAAAAGGCTCTTAGGATATTCATATCATATAACTCTGTTGGAAATAGGGAAAATCAGACAAAGCTGGCTGAGAGTCCCTGGCCTTGTTTTAGCCCTGGCTTGTGCTTTATGGGGGGGACAAGGGAACAGACAGACAGCTATGGGGTGTTGAAGGTGTCTCAGGGAAGAGCAGAAACGCCTCGTGCCTTGCAGCCCAAGCATGTGTATCTTTAGTAACACCCCCCCCAGAGCGTGCTTTGCCAGCAGCGCCGATGCCGGTTAATGGCAAGTGAAGCTCCGCAGCCGGCAGCGTGGCAGCGGCCGCCGCAGCTCAGCCTACCCCAGGAATGGAGGGGACGCTCAGCGCTGCCTCGCCAGCGGGCAGTCACATGGAGAGGCCATGCCAAACAGAGGCCATCATTGCATTAAAACACCCTTATTCTTGCTCGGCTGCAAGAAGAGGTTATTCAAGCGCTTGATGAAAACACCACGTCCTCTGGTGCCAGGGTGATGGCGGGGTTTCAGACACCCATCCCTGCCTGCGTCTACCTAAGACCCAGGACTTGCCCCCCGTGGCACCTGGTGGGACCGTCAGCCGGGCCACGGCCCTTTAGGGCCCCTCACGTTTTGGGATTGCAGCAGGGCTGTGGCTTGTTGTCCCAGTAGGACACTCGGCCCCCCTCGCCCAGCTGCTGCCCACGGGTGGTGGGTGAGCTGCCCCCACGCACCGCCCCTGCAGCCCGGGCTGCTGCAGGTGAGTGCCCTGCTTTCAGCCAAAGGAGTTAATGAGGGTGCCCTGCTCCTGCTTGCTTTTCTAGTTTCCTTCCTTTGAGAGTTAATAAATATCTTGCTCTATTTTTTGCACAATAACAGCGAGCAGCTCAGGGGAAATTTGCACAAGGAAAAAAAATGACTTTGTCAGCCAACTGCAGCTTGTTTTATTCACTTGGTTTAGCTCTGAGTGGCTGGAAATTGGAGAAGTGCTGGGGCAAATACCTCCTGGGTGCGCTGCAGGCAGCTCTTGCGCCCGGGTGGCCTGACCCGGCATGACCAACCTCACCTTCTTACGTAAAGGCACTTATTGAATACGGGTTATAAAACTCAGCTTATCGGTTTCCAAGACACACAGCTGCCCCAGCACCATGGCCTGCACGTCGCTTTACTGTCCTGTAGGGAAAAGGCATCTTCTGATCAGAGATACTGCCATGGGCAGCAAGGGGGATGGTGAAATCTGACAGCTAAACGGGTCTGGAGGAGTCCCCGTTTTCTGGCCTTGTGCCTTGCTGGCAGAGATGCTCTGGGATGCTGTTTGCAAGAGGCCGTGGCAATAGCCCAAGCCAAGCTGCCTGTGTTCTCATGGGACCGCTTCATACACCCTTGGCTGTTTTAAACTAATTACTGCTACGGAAGGTCAGTGGCAAAACAAATTTGTACAAGCCTTAATATTGCTGAAACCCTGGGTATGCTATACCAGCAGCTCCAGTAAGTGAGGTTAGGAAGAACTGCTACGGTAGACAAAGACTAGATACACAGGCCTTCCTAAGCCAGAGACCTTTGACAACATGAAAATAATCTTGTTAGAAAAATATGGATTAGATATGGCAGTAAAGAGATGGGAGAGTAAAGAGAGCAGGTATTTGCTCTGCAAAAATACAGGGGTAGAGGAGATACCCTGTGATAAACTGTGTGAGTCAGAACACCAAGCATCTCAGCAGAACTTGGGTTGGGAGCCTAGCTCTAGCAAATGTGGGTTATTTGGGTTTTCCTGCTGTTATCAGCTTGGCAGCCTTCAGAAGCGGTGCCTGGCTGTCGAACACAAGGTGCAGACATGTTTTTGACTTCTCTGAGGGCAGGATGCAAAGAGAACAAAGCTGTTTTTCTGGAGCATGCCACCGGTCACTGTTCGGTGCAAACGCTGGCTCGCGCTGCCTCTCCGCAGCGATCCGGGCTGCTTTTGGGCTGGGGCCACTGCACTCTGAGTAATCCACAGGCTCGGCCGGCCGAGGGAACGGCTGGGTTGCAGCCCATACCCTCGCTGCAGAGGTGAAAGATGCTTTGCCTCAGCATCTGCTTACACAGCAGCCTGGTGCCGTTATCCTCGCCTGCTAATCAAAGGCTGTGACTGCGACAAGCCGATGCTGCCCTTTCGCCCAAAGCTGCATTTCCTTCTGCAGGTTGTTATTAAAGGAGTGTGCACTAAACTGCTGCTGCCCCCGCCAGGAACATGTTTATCGAGAAAAGATGCACTGCACATTCCCCTGAGCCTGGATTTGTGCTCTGGAAGGCCAGCAACAGACCCAGGACTGCTCTTAGGAGCTTCTGGCAAGATAGGACCTCCTGCCAGCACCTCCCAGCCCTGTTAAGCCAGAGGAGCTGCTCTCTGAGGAGCCGGCTGTGCAGGAGGATGAGCCCCAGCCGCAGGCAGAGCCCAAGACTGCGGATGGGATGATTACAGGAGGGACTGACTCATGGAAACCACAGAAAACAGAGCTGGAAGAGTCTTGGAAATACCTTACAGCTTATCAGGCTGCTGCAAGGCAGGATCGGCTATGCCTGTGTCACTTCTGACACACCTAGCCAACCACTGCTGGCTTTTTCCTGGTCTTTTGGTAGCTATTCATGCAGCGTTATGTATTACTGCTTGCTCTGCCAGTACCACACTAGGTTCACCATGACCCAGGAATACCAAAGGAAGGTGGATTTCAGTGGGTTTTTGTTCTTTCTGCACGGAGAGGAGTGCCCATGGTGAGGTTTCTCCACCACAGCAGGGAGACTGGCGTACCAGGGTCCTGCCCTGATGCTCCAGCAGCAACAGCTCCACGAGCTCCAGAGCAGCATGCCACTATGTGAAAGCTCTCCAGCATGAAGGCAAAGGATAAAGGGATAATTTCAGCCTTCTCTTCCTTATTGCCTTGATTCTGAAATACGTATGTAGCTTAAGCCCTATTTGCATTATCCAGTCCACATTCACCATGGTGCAAATCGCAGTGTCCAGCATTTTTCACTGTAAAACAAGGATGTTTTAATCAAAACCCTGTTTGATGCTGATGCCTTGAAGCCCATTGCCTTCCAGCACACTGCACAGTGCAGGAGCCCCAGACCCATGCAAAGATGGGCAATACTGTGGGACGCCAGCCAAAATGCTGCATCTTATTCCAAAACGCTGGCATGTGCCATGGATGCTGGTTCACAGAGCTGTGTTTTTGAGGAGCCCATGTCAGGGCCATGCAAAATGGGGTCTGAGGCAAAAGGAGGGCTGTGAAAGAAAGGGAGGGCAGGAGGGAAAGTTCTGCCTTAATGCAGACTCTGGTTGGCAGCACACCAGCTGCATGGTTGGTTTGCCCTGTGGGTTTGGCTCTGTGCTTTACAAGATAGGTGAGGTCCTCCATGGTTTTCAGAAGGAAGAGGAGGAGTTATTTGGGCATGCCCTAATTAAGGGGGATTTCCTGGGCATCCAAAGCACCGAGGGAAAGGGAGAAAGGCAGCACAGTGCTAGGGAAATCTGGGGCAGCTTGGGCAGGATCCCTGGCCCAGGAGCTGTGTGAGGAAGAGAGGAGAGAGAGAAAAACTTGAGCAGGTTATGAGCAAAAAGACACATTTGCCCAAGGGAGTGGGGCCATGAGGGTTTTCTCAGCAGAGGAGGGAGCTGGGAAGAAGGAACAATAAGGAAGGATGCCAAAACGCCTGCTAGCATAATGCTGCTCACTGCAGCACAGCGACACTTGGGGAATTTGGCCAAATCTTAATGTTGTAAGGTTCAGAAAAGGAACTCTATTTATTTAGCTTTGGTTAGTAGTAAAGAGCACAAAGCTCTCGGCATGCTGATGATTAATCTTCCAAGAGTATAATACATCCAGCATTGCTAAGAGCAGACATTAAACCAGGAACAAATGAACTCAGCTGAGCCAGCCAGTGAATCAGCACGAGCACGGCATCCCCCTGCTCCCATCCACTGTCTGGGGAGCACAACCTCCATCCCTTCCAAAGCACAGCAAGCAGCCAGCTCCCACGGGAGGTCTCAGGTGTCTGTGAGGAGCAGTGCAGCCCAGGGGAGCCCTTGGGGAAAGCATAGCCTCCCCTGCACCTTTGGCTAGGTTAAGGAGCAGAGTTATAAGCAAAGGGGTGTCAAGCTATGATTTTTGGTCAAAAACATATTCCTCTTTTTTGGACTGTTACCATCTTCCAGAGGAGGCCAAAAGTCTCCTTTCGGTTCGGAAGGACCAGCTGGTCTACCCATCTTTCCTGCAGAGCCCTGTGTGCCCAGTGTGAAAAGGACATCCTTCGGAGCCCGGACGCATCCACCAGCTCCGGCTCAAGCGAACGGCTGCATGCGAACGGCTGCCGGCGCTGGGTGGGTGATGGTGCCAGGGGCTACCTGGTTCCACAGCTGTGCTTGGCCAGGCTGCGCGGGCCCCGGCTCACCCCAAAAGCGCTGTGTCACACAGGCCAGACCTTGCTCCCAGCCCCAGGAAGGTCAGTGGGATTTACACCTCTGACCCTTGGGCTCAGAAAACCTGGCAGCACCCACCGAGGTCCCTAAGTATGGAAGCAGGCACTAGCCCTCAGTCCCAACATGAACATTTTGGGGTTGGTCTGCCAGGCGCTAGGACACAAGCTCACTTATTTGCTGCCTCTAATTGTTAGATAGAGTACACAAACTATGTGAGCCCAAGGCAGTGGGGCTGCAAGCACAGGAATTATGAACCGATTTGTAAGTTCAAATATCCAAATATAAAATTTTAAAGTCACATTTTCGAGCATCTTGCAACTCTCCAGAAGTTTCTGGTTTGATTTTTCAACGACTCCAGCAGTTTGTCAGACCTTATGGCCAAATCTGCTTTCTCTGCCTTGGAGTAATATGCAAGGAACTCATCACAAATCAACACTAGCCCTTTGTGGTGAAGGCTGGCAAAAGCTTTTGAGCTAGAAAGCAGAAAGTGTAGGATTGGCGGCTGCTCTCATGGCTCTACTGATGGCATGTTCCCACCCTGCTTTGGTCAATAAGGCCTCCACGCATCCTTCCTGCTCCCTGACAGCTGCTCTTGGGAGTTGAACAAACAATGTTCTTTCAGGGTAAGTACAAGGCTTCAGTATTTTCCAGCACTGAATGTCTCCAGACTGACAGCCCCAGTAGCATTTCTGGGCCCAACACAATGTATGAAGGTTGCAGGGCCTTGACGTTATAGTCTGTGCCAAATCAAAGGAGAAAACCCATGAGACTTTCCCTCCTCCTGGGATCTGCAGCTTCCTACCATCATCCTTTAGATATCCTCACCTTCTCTTCTGATCTCAGAAGGCTCAAACTTAAATCAGGTTCTAATGAAGGAAAGATGAACGATGAAGGAATGGGATAGTCTCCTCCCCTGAGCTAGAGGACTTGTGTCCCTGCAAGGGGGATCACATCGTCTCTTGCCATCAGAGCACGGGAAGGGTGCCTGGGCCCTGCATCGCTGGGAAGGATGCCTGTGGGGCTGCCGTTAGAGACTGTATCACAGTAACTGGTTTCCAGAGGCTGAATTTAGGTTTGTGTAGGTGGTATTTCCCAGCTGTGGGTGTCTGGTGTTGCTACCTTCCCACAGGGTTTTGTACGTGGAGTTAACCCCTCCACCACCAAACAACGAACCTGGCAAGCCCCTGGGTGCTCACCGCCCCGTGGCCTCATGGCCCCAGCCCCCCCTCCACTGCCATGGGCACCGGGTTTCACAAGGGCTCGCTCACGGCAGAGGACTCCCAGGCTCTGTCTTGTGCTTTCGAGGGGACATCCCCAGAGGATGCTGAGACTTGCTCCCACCCATCCCGCAGCAGCACCCCATTTCCTTCAACCCCCTGCTCACACCAGTCTCTTGTCATGCAACTTGTCCCCATTTCCCTGCTCTCCTCTAGGTCAGTCACGCTCTCTCCTCACCTACCATCCCAGCTCTCCCCGCTGGTTTGTCCCCTCTCCGCTTTCTTCGCCCTATCGTTTCAGCCATTCCCCATCTCCTGCCAGCCAGCCTCGGGTCCTCAAACCTCAGGGTAAGGACTGCATGGCCAGACACCATTTCACATGGCCGAGCAACAGGCAGCACTGTCCTGAGGATGGCCTGAGCATGCATCGGTCATCTGTAGCTGGTTGGTGTCACTTACCCTGGGTTTCAGCCTACCACTGGGATTGCAGAGCTGCAATATCCCCCTGCTTCTGCTGAACAGCAGCTTGGCTGGCACAAAAGCTTTGGAGAAGCTTCAGCCAGACAGCTGCATAAGATTAAAAAATGTTTTAAAAAACTTTAGCAAGAGAAATAATATTTTTAAATTAATTGTATTTTTAAACTAAAGTTTATCTGCCTATACATGAAAACCAGGAGTTTGGGTCATGCTCTAAAGCCATTCAGACTTCAGGAGCAGGACTGCCCTCGCGTACATTGACTTTCTAAAGGTCAAGTCTTTTCTAAACTGATTGTCAAAATCAGTACATGACTGAAGCCCCGTGAGAAGACATCTCCCCCACCCCTCCTGAACCCCACCTTGGGTGGGAAGCTGTGCCTTTCAGGGATGCATCTTCTCTCATTTGCCCAGAAGAGGAGCTCAACCCGGGCACTTTGCTTTTCAGCCACTGATGAAAGCTTTCAAATGGCAGGATGGAAACTAGTGCACGTGACGATGACACATTTTTTTGTTTCTTAGTGGCTCTTTACGTGTTACAAAGAATTTATGACGTTACATATCCATCCCTAATCAGCCAGGGTATTATTTTTTCACCACCCTCACAGTGCCCACCTCGCCCCGCAGACCTCCCGTGTCACCTGGGGCAGTCGCACCCCTGCCCCGCACACGTTGCTGTCCTCCCTCGTCCTCTCGGCTCTCAACGCCGGGCCTGCCTGGTTGTGGAAACCCCAATCCACCCATGGGGCTCGACGGCTGCAGGCATTCCCGTGAGCCGGCCTTGGGCACGTGTCCCGGCTATGGCCGTGTGTGGGTGCAAGCTGGGGAAGAAATGCAGCTGCGTGTGGGTCTGCTCAGCTGCTCTGCAGAAGCGGAGCCCAAGTGCAAGGGCATCATCCTGCCTTCAGGCTGTGAAGCATCCAAACAGGCTTCTTTTAATATATTTTAGTGTAACAGTTGTATCACAGTAGAAATAAGGTGCTCAAGACCAAGGAAATGGCAAGGTGCTTACCCTGATTAGCAGGTCTTCATTGGTTACAGAGCCTTAATTTTACGACTGGAAGTGAAAAGCTGACTCACCCTCCCTGACTACCTTCAGCACTGATGCAGGAGTTTCTGGCTTTGCTCTGGAGGCATGAAAAATACCAGGTACAATAGGATTATGAAAATAATCCAGAGAAACAGCCCAGTAACAAATAGGGAAGAGTTGCTTGGCAGAAGGTAGACAGGAACATTATGAATTAATTTTAACTACAACAATCACTATCAAATGGCTGGGAGGATGGTAGCAGTGCAGCATTACCACACCATGCAAAATTTGAGGTAATTTGTTCCTGGAATTTGCTTTGTTTCCCTCATATTGTTGAATTCACCAGATAATGTCTGTCTAGAATTCTTCTTGCAAAAAAAATAAACAACCTGCAAATGAAGGAATGCAGTAAAACCCACTCGAATGAACATTAACAC
Source organism: Haliaeetus albicilla (assembly GCF_947461875.1). Lineage (NCBI taxonomy): Eukaryota > Metazoa > Chordata > Aves > Accipitriformes > Accipitridae > Haliaeetus > Haliaeetus albicilla. The sequence continues at coordinate 54,408,007 of NC_091485.1, forward strand.
CCCCCCAAGACATAAAGAAGCCGCGAAGGCTGGACGCTGGCTCCATCCGCTCATGGGCAGTGGCAGCCCGGTGCCGCCGACCGGAGGCACCCATCCAGCACGTCCTGCCCGCGCTGCAGCCACCGGGCTTGGGGCTGCTCACGTAGGACTGCAACTCTTGTCTCCATGGATCCACTCCCAAACGGCTTAATTAAAAGAAAGGCAGCAATGCCTTTCGAAGCAGGAAAAAGCTAGGTGAAATAAGGAGGTTCTGGATGTCCACCAGGAGCTATCCCAGCCATGAAGCTGGCAGCTTCACAGGGTGCAGCGCTGGGACACGGAGGACAGAGTCTTTGGTGTACTTGGACTCAGAGGTCAGTAGATGTTTACTGTACAAAAGCATGCTGCTTTGCAGCTAAGAGGAGTAGATTTTGCAGATCACGATTAATTCTCCCGGGCATGTGAGCACTGGACGGAACAATTACAGCTGTGAACAGTTTTATCCTCTTTGCCATGAGCGGAAAATGGAAGGGCTGCAGAAGGAGACAGTATTATATCCCAAATCTCCTTATTTAATAGTGGAACAAAATGTACTTTTATGCCTGTGCAGTTTGCAGCAGCAAGCTGAGGCTTTCTTCCTCTTACCCCAGGGTGCTTTCATTTGTTCTGCCAGCCCATTCCCTGTCAGTCAAAGGATATACATTATTAATGTACAGACTAAATGCTGTTCTCACTCATCCCTTTGCTCTCGAAAGCACCACTTACATGAAGAGGACAAGGAGGATTTGGCCCAAAGATTTTAATCGTGTCACTCCGATGAATTGGTTTAACACAGATTTAAATGGGAAGCTTTTTGTTCTGATTTTTTGTGGGTGTTTTAATTACTGAAGGGGTTATTGTTTGGCCAATTTAAATCAGCATGGAGGGGGAATACCCTTGTAGCTGCTTGAAGGAGTATTCCTGTAGCTCTGTCTGAAACAGCAAGAGATTAAGACTGAAAATACCACTTTATAAATTGTGATTATAAACAGCATGGATTTTTTTTTTTTAAGGGAAAATGTATGTGCAGGAAGAGACGCCACCTGCAAAGAAAGTTTGAAATTTTGGGCTGATCCTACTCTAACCGAACTTGAATCAGCACCTAAGGTATGTATTTGACAATTCATGGCCCCATATTAAGACATAAATGAATTGTATTTATGCAGAGCCACAGTCACGTTGACCAATCCAGGACCCAGCTGTTCATGCCCCAAAAGTAACTGTGGTTTGGAAAATACAGGATACAGCAGAACACACATGCAAGCAACACTTCGGATGACAGTTACACAGGGCTGACGCACATTAAATGATCCCAAGAGGTGGCTGAGTGATGCCACTAAAGAGAAAGGTAATGGCTGCAAAACAAAGACCAGCTTCTGGCCCTGATGGCCAAAATGTAAGGGCCGGACCTAGCAAGTCCTGCTCCTCTGATTTGTTAGGCACTTGAGCTGGGTAGGTGGGATCTCTCACGTGGATTTCTACTACCTGCTTGCACTATGCACGGTGCCAAGGAGGAGGGCAGGTGGGCTGGGGATTCATTTCCTCTCACACAAGACCTGTCTTCCAGACAGAAGGACACTAAATGAAAAATAAATGAGATGATGAAGCACGAGAAAGAGGGAGAAGCAAACAGGTTGGGCAGGAGGTGCTGGAAATTCAGCAAAGCCGATCTGCAAAGTGTTGGCAGTCCAGGGTTCACCGGGGGTAAAACGTGGAGTGGTAAGCCTTGACCTGGGAACTAATTACGTTAAATACATAGTGGTGAAACACACCTGTCCTGGTTTCAGCTGGGATAGAGTGAATTGTCTTCCTAGTAGCTGGTACAGTGCTATGTTTTGAGTTCAGTATGAGAAGAATGTTGATAACACACTGATGTTTTCATTTGTTGCTAAGTAGTGTTTAGTCTAAAGTCAAGGATTTTTCAGCTTCTCATGCCCAGCCAGCAAGAAAGCTGGAGGGGCACAAGAAGTTGGCACAGAATTTGGCCAGGGCAGCTGACCCAAACTGGCCAAAGGGGTATTCCATACCATGGGACATCATGTCTGGTATATAAACTGGGGGGAGTGTGGGGTGTGGAATTGCTGCTCAGGGACTAACTGGGTGTCGATTGGCGGGTGGTGAGCAATTGCACTGCGCATCATTTGTATATTCCAATCCTTTTATTATTACTGTTGTCATTTTATTAGTGTTATCATCATCATCATTATTATTTTCTTCTTTTCTGTCCTATTAAACTGCTCTAATCTCAGCCCACGAGTTTTACTTTTTTTTCTCGATTTCCTCCCCCATCCCACTGGGTGGTGGGGAGTGAGTGAGTGGCTGCGTCGTGCTTAGTTGCTGGCTGGGGTTAAACCATGACAAAACCTCAGGTTTTTAAGGAGCTTTCTGGCTTCTCACTTCAGAAAGAGGGCTGCTCAGTACCAAGGTGGTTTTAAGTGTGGGGACAGCAGGTCAGGGCTGCTCCTGAGCCCTCCTCTCTGGGGCAACTCTTTACCAGCTGAATGTTCACAGTGCAGTAAAAAACCTACCTGGCCACTGCTGTGCTGAAGATCGCATGGTAAGTAGAGAGCAGAAGGCACTGTGGGGGGGACACGGATGACTGTGGATGTGCAGTCCTGCTCTCTGCCCCATTTGGTCCCAAGCCTTGCCCTTATGTCTCTGACTTGCCAGTTCCCTGCCACTAAATAAAGTCGTGTGTGTGATGGAGGGCAGAAAAGGAGAAGGAGGCAAGGCAGAGGAAAATGTGGTCTTAAAAAGATGCCTTTACATCAATTTGGATGCTAAGGGCCAAGGCAGAAAATCCTAATTAAAAAATACATCGTCTGAAAAGCAAAGACCTTGTGGAATAAATGATTAACTCGGTGAAGAAGGAGCAAGAGAGGCCCTCAGCTGCCCATGAGCTGTTTATCCTGGGAAGAAAACAGAGAGGCAGAGTTGTTTCAGCATCTAGCAGCTGTGACAGCTTCTGTCAAAGCAAGATACCTATTCTGCAAGGGAAACACTTTTCAATGTGATCTGAGAAACAGAACGGTGTGGCTGTGACTGGCGTGCATTTGACAAGTGCCAAAGAGCCCTGGTGATGGAGCTGGAGCCAGCTGTGCCAGGTGCTGCTTCAGAGCCCACCAGCGGATGCTGCAAAGGCAGCAACGGGGTATGGGCAGATGGGGAAGGGGTAGGAAATAGCAAGGACAGAGACTGGGAGGACAGCAGGAGCAGCCTGGCAGCTGCTACCGACTTCTGGGACGTATCCTGGTAAAGCAGAGTTTTGAAGGAAGGCGGTGAGGTCTAGAGAGAATGAGAACGGTACAAAGAGGAGGTGAATAAGGGGAAGCAACAGATGAGGACAAAGATCTTTTGGGCAGCTCTCTGACGGCCACTCTTTAAGCAATGAGCCGGGCCAGGCAGCATACGTAAACGCTATACATTAGAGGAAGGGATGCTGCACAGAGGAGATGTCAAGGACCTGGAGAAAAGCATTGACTAAGGAAGGCAGAAGAATCAGCAAGACTCCTAACTTGTACAAAGGGATCTAGACGGAGACCCAAACAAAGCCGAGGGCTCACGTACAACCCAAAGGGACAAGATAGTGGTAACAATGGAGAAAGGAGTAAGGGATGAAGAGCTGTGGGCAAAAGGTTAATAGTTTTCTTTCAGCAGTATGGAGCCACAGCTTTTGGCTAGATATTCATGTGGAAATGTCAGAGGGCCTGAGATTTATTCCACAGTAAAGAGGTAGACTGAGGAATTATTGGGAGTAAAAATGGTAGCTGACTCATGTTTTTGAAGAGGAAAGACTCTCCTAGAAAGCTGGCTGGAAATGGGGATGAGGAAAAGTCTGCGATAAGAATGGAGAGACTAGAAAATGGTAGCCATTGGAAGATGTCGTGGTTTAACCCCAGCCAGCAACTAAGCACCACGCAGCCGCTCACTCACTCCCCCCCATCCAGTGGGATGGGGGAGAAAATCAGGAAAAGAAGTAAAACTCCTGGGTTGAGATAAGAACGGTTTAATAGAACAGAAAAGGAGAAACTAATAATGATAATGATAACACTAATAAAATGACAGCAGTAGTAATAAAAGGATTGAAATGTACAAATGATGCGCAGGGCAATTGCTCACCACCCGCCGACTGACACCCAGCCAGTTCCCGAGTGGCGAATCCCTGCCCCCCCCTTCCCAGTTCCTAAACTAGATGGGACGTCCCATGGTATGGAATACACTGTTGGCCAGTTTGGGTCAGGTGCCCTGGCTGGGCATGAAAAGCTGAAAAATCCTTGACTATAGTCTAAACACTACTGAGCAACAACTGAAAACATCAGTGTTATCAACATTCTTCACATACTGAACTCAAAACATAGCACTGTACCAGCTACTAGGAAGACAGTTAACTCTATCCCAGCTGAAACCAGGACAGAAGACAAAAAGAATACAAATAATAATGCTGGTTTTGATATAACTTCCTAAATTAATAGAAGGGCTGTTTCTACACAATATGAATCCACAGATTGAGATCCACGTCTTAAAATAGGTGGGGCTTACTATAGCTTAGGAAAAAGAAGAGATGCCTATCTCAGAAATAAGTGATGTGTCTAGCACTCTGAAATCTGGTAACTAAGAAATTGAGCCAAGGGTAACCATTGGGATTATTTGTTTAATGTCTCCACATACCAATTTCCCTGAAGTGTGGCTTGAGACAGACCAGTCTCAATAATGAAGAATCTTGATTTTAAGTTAAATTCAACACCATCTGTTTCTTTATAATCTGCTTCCATTCACTCTCCAGGGGGACAGTAACAGCTTTACTTGTTTTAAGCAGCTGGACAACTAACCTTCAGCAGGAATAACATTTCAATACTTTCTCATAATCAGTTTTAGCAACTAAGCCAACGAGCTCTTGGTAGAGCTTATACCTGCCTGAGAGCCAGAGCCATTAGCAAAGGAATTCTGGGAAGCAGCAGTCTTTTTGGCTGTTGAGTTCATGGCTGACCTTTGGTTTTTTTTGGTGGTACTTTTCGATGTTCCCATTCCTCTGTTCTAGTCTCCTCTTGAACGGTGACTGCTTCGTTGGGCTTTCCTGTTCACTTCCTCCCATGGAGCTCCCCGGAAAATGAAGGACTTCCTTTCTCTCCCTGCCAGCTCTACAGCATGTGATCTGCTGGAGTCAAATTCTGGTCAAAAGCAGCTCATAAACTTCCCTGCTGACAACAAAGTCTCAGCATCAGCTTTGTTTAAGTTTCCATCCAGTTTTTCCCTTCCTGAGACACGAATTATATACAAGCCTGTTCAGGAGTACTTGGAGAGATGAGTATCTGGGTAAGGATCAATGCAGCATGTGGAGGTCTTGTACAGACATACCCACAACAAGGAGGGATGGAAGAGGAAATAAAAATCACCCAAGCACTTAGCTCACTCATTACCACATTAGTTAGAGGGATGGTGTGTTGGTACTTGCAAAATATCTGTTGTCACGTGCCATACAAAGCACAATCTCTTCAAGACATTGTTAGTTTCTTGCCTTTAAATGGACCTTGACCATCATTAGCAATCAATCAATTCTGAGCCAGCCTCAAGTGCTCGAAAGCAAACATTTCATGTAAGCAAAAGCACGGTGAACTGTTCTTACAGTCTCTAACTGGGATCCTACCTCTCCCTCTCCTCTTCCTCACACAGAGCAGCTACCAAGGGAAAGCTGTTTGTCTTTGCTGGTCCTGTACAGAAATACAGACTCCCTGCCACTTCCCTGCTCCCAGCCACAAGCTCCCCCACATGGGCACCTCGTTTTGTCAGACTCTCCCAGGGGCTGACTTTGCTCACTTGCCCAGAAAAAGGCAAAGGGATCATTTTCTGTTGGGCTAGTGGGTTGACTTAGGTCATGAAAGTGCCCAATAAGCACCCGACGTGGGTGATGCTGGGGCTTGTAGCTGGGAGGCAGGGAAGGGAAGAGGGAGGCAGAAGGACCACCTCGCTCCAGGCAGCGAGAGCTAAAAACAGCTCTGCTGCCCACAGAGCCGAGCAAGTTTGGTGCAGGCACTTGGTATCAGGTGCTTCAGCACAAATTCTCCTTCCTGACTAAAGAAATACAAGCACCAATGGAAATTTGTCTTGTGGTTTGGGCATTTCTCAAGTGTTTCTCTGGTGTCCAGCATTTCAGGAGGTTATTTTGCAGCTCTAACCCCCCCCTCCCCAATGCCACAGAGAGCCTTTCCTCTTCCTCTACCCAGCTGCCTATTTTTGCAAATAGGAACAACAGGATTGCCTTTAAGATACCTCCCTTTCTGCAAAACTGGCTGTCTTCAGCCAAAGGTTTTAATAGTTTGGGCCTAGGGCCAGCTAGACACGACTAGTTCCAGTGCTCATGTGGCTCCACGAGCCTGACTTCGAGAGGAAGGCAGGCTGGCGTTCAGGAGTAGCAGCCCCAGAAAGCAGCTCTGCAGATGCCAGGTTGCTTCTATCCCTTCAAAGGAGTGAAAGGTGAAGTCCGGCCACCAGTGACTAAAAATAGACGGTGCAGTCAAGGCAGTATTAGCAGTTAGCAGTTTCACACTGGACAATTTTATTGTTACATGCGGTCCTACCCATTCACCCACCCCAAGTGGGGAAACGGGGGGGGGCAACATAGAGATGTTTGGGTCCTGAGAAAATGCCTGGAGCCACAGAGCAAGCAAGAGAGACAATTAATTTCAGAAGTGTCTAAGAGAGTGGTTTCCAAATCTCTGTCCATGGGGCACTAGTGTCTGTGAGGTCTACAGAGTCATATTGCCCTCACAGTGTTTCCAATTAAGAGCCTTATGATAAAATAGCAGGAGAAATTTTGAGGATTTACAGTGACTGTAGTCCAAAAACATCTTACAACTTTATGAACTACAGTTTGTGAAGTCTGCCTTGGTACAGCACTGTATATGTTTTCTAGAACAGACTACTGCATCTCCTAGATATGCAGAAACTGTCTTCTGATTGATGGAGGCCAGTTAAACTGATTTTAGTAACATATGTGATTTATAGATTTTACAAAGGTGTTCAAGCTAGCAGCTTTCTGCACATGCACATGAATATTTAGCACATGACAAAGTTAAGTTCCTACTGACTTCAGTGATGTAGAATTCAATTATTACTTGAGAAAAATACAGGCGTGCTTTGTCCATTTAGAAAGCAGTCCAGAAACTGAAAAGTTGTCCTCGTTCACTAGTGGCTGTTAGGATCCAAATAGTGTCACATGCTTTCAGCTGCACAACAGCTCATGCTTTCAGATGCATAATAGCAAATTCTTTCAATGATTTACTGCAGCAGCAAAAAGCAGCTGTCTACTATTTCTTAACCTTTCTTAACATGGGCCTTAATAAATAGTATTTCTTAGACCTCATTAAGAAAAATATTCTCTTCTAGCATTAATCTGGTGAGAGCTAATAGCAACGGTAGGCGCCCTTTGGAAAATGTATCTAAGGGTTAAGCAATTTCTTAGAAAATCACCTACAATCTAAATTTACTTTCTAAATGCAAAATACAGCAAGTGAAATCTAGTGACAAATGTAAATTATTTTTCCCTCTGTTTCTGTGTGGAGAGAAAAAGGAGCTCCACTGCACAGAGACTATTATGATCAGTTCCCATACTGCACACAGCCCGCTGTGATATGAAACCTTAATTGTATATCCATCAACAACAGAAAGTGCCACTGCATTAAGCATTACTGTAACAGAAAGTGAGTAATGACCATAAGAATAATTCTGAATACCAGCAGGACATATACAAACATTTTAGACTTTTTTTTTTTTTTTTTCAGAAGACATCATTCTTCAATTATTATTTTGGATGGAAATAAATACTCAGTTTTCACCCTTCAAAAGATCCACAAATAATTCAAAATAAAGCAACAATTTTATTGCAAATTATGCAGTGACCATTTACAGCTAAAGAAAACACTTATACCAAAAGAGAGTTAAAACTATCAGCAGCTAATGGCTACTGGAACTTGAAGGCACATCAGGATTAAGAAGCTAAAAATTAAGGCCCGTCCTGTTGGCCTGAGAGTATGCTGTGCAAATAACATGCATTTGTTTTCCAGGCATACTTTCATTTTGCAAAGCACTGTATAAGACACAAAGGCGGCTTGGATATTACCCTGTTATTGTTAACCAAAAGGTAAAGAAGACAGACATGACATACTCTTGTGAGGGGTTGGATGGCAATGGCACTCATATGGAAAAGGACAGCAATGATTAAAGTTTAGGGACAGTCTTGAAAACCAGAGGAAGAAATGGTCAGAATCATGTCTGGTGAAAAGTCACTCAAGCATTTACTCTAATTAGTGCTATACAGTTTTATATACGGCGTAACAGCTATTGCACGTTCAGGAGATTTATCAGGCCAGCCCAGTCTATAGTGTCTTTCTCAGTGCCAATGTGTGGGTAAGTAAATACTTAGCAGAGCTCAAACTTTAATGAGAAAGTCTGCAGCTCTGGCACATTTGGGACCATGAACTGATCAGAATGGAGTATATACAGCTTCTGATAGCTTCACAGTGGGCAAACTGTGAAAAAAAAAAAACCAACAAAAAACCTAAAAAGGATTTTCAAAGAGTTGGCCTCAGTAGTTGTGCAGTGTGTTGTAAATTTAAGAGTTAGTGCCGAGCCTGAGATACAGGTGACTGGGTTTTAGATGGCTCAAAAGTCAACAAAGTAACACCTTCATTAGGAGAGTCAAAAAAAAAAAAAAAAAAAGCTGAGATTCTAAAAGGCAGATACAAAGCATATAAATATCTAGGGAAAGATAAGGTTAAGTATAGGTACATTACTTGATGAGGAAGGAAAGAAAATGAAGATAAGATTTACAAATAAGTAATAAACAGCACTTCTGACTTCAGTCAAAAGTTAACTAAACAAAGCATGTTAAGAAGTTGAAAGAGTGAGTTGAAGTATTTAGAGGACTTAGATGGTATTAGCCAATTACTCTTACCCCAGGATGCTCCAGCAATCAGCCACGTCAGTGTGGACCAAGAGTGTTGCTCTTTGAGAACTCAGAGCACAGAAAAGAGTCCAGGAGAGCAGTGGGACAAGCACAAGGAATTTAAAAAGAAGGGGACTCTGTCAGTCAACCTAAACCTGGAAAAAGGGTAGAGTAATTTTTATAAAATCCTATTTGTAAAGGCATATGGAAAAGTAACCCAGCAACAGCCAGCCAACATGGATTTGTCATGAACAAAGTATGCTGCACCACACCACCATCCATCTCCTTCTTTGTGAAAACTGGCCTGGTGGCCACAGGCACACAAGATCCCAAATCTCCCTGTTGCTGTAAAGGCCTTTGACATTGTCATTCTGTGAAGTCCTCACATTGTGAAGTATGGGGCTCTGGTCCATATTGACCATAAGGAGAATCACAGCAGTACAAAACGCTCTCAAAAAGCAATTACCAAAGGCTTAATGGGAGCCTGGGAAGATACTCAAGCGGGGTCCTGCAAAGGCTTTGCCTGGGATCTATCCCATTGATGTGTGTTCATGAACAACTTGGACTACAGAGTAAAAGAGGACATCTGCAAGACTTCCCCATGATACCATACTTGGATGAACCATAAACAGCATAGGAGACAGGTCTAGAATGCTGACGTCTTGATAAATTTGGTCTGAGATCCATTAGAGGCCAGTATGCAGACACTAAATACATAGGCACAAAATGGAGATTAGCAGTGGTACCAACATGGATCTGGGATGTTCGCAGAAGGAAACGAATGCAAGTCAACGTGACACTGTTGCAAAAAGGCAAATATCATTCCAGTGTGTGTTAACAGTACTAATGTATGCAAGTGCCAGAAGTTCATTGTTCCAGCTACTCTGCACTAGCCTCAGCCAGCAATTTGGGTCACATTTTGGACCGTATGATTTAAGAGCACAGTCAAACTGGAGAGGACTCGGAGAAGAGCACCAACAATTGCTAGACTTAGAAGATGTGACCTATGAAGAATGATTCAATTAACTGGGTTTACTTAAAAGAGAAGACTAGAAGGAGAACATGATAGCCATGTTCAAATGAAGGCACTATTCATCACATCTATTGCCAATAAGAACAATAAGTAATTGACTTAACTTGCAGGGATAAACTCTTGCTGTGATAACTCTCCAGTTGTACAGTTCAACAGTGGTACATGCTGCTTACAAGGTCATGGGATCCCTTTTTTTGGAAGCTTTTAAGAGCTAGAGAAACACTTGCTAGTTACAGTCTTGGCAGATTTGATCCAATCTTGGAGCAAGATGGACTAGGTAATTTTTTGAGATTTCCCTTAGTCCCCACTCCTCTGAAAGATCTCCAGCATTTAGTAATGTTTCGCACACTGTTTGCGATTTTGTTAACATCTATGAACAGGGAACACAGAAATATGTTTGCCATGCCATCAAAGTGCTGTATGGACCTTAACTTTACATATTTAATGGACAGTATTTTTCAGAGGAAAGCTGTGCCGTATTTCCTGAAAAAGCTGAGACACTGCTTGAACAGATCCTTGTCAGGTAACAGTGTTGAGACAACTACAGATGCCTCCTTTCCCAGAAACCCCAATGCTAAAACCCATATAAGAGAATTGTAAAATATACACTCAACTTACTCCACCGTTTTTTGAAAGCTACCAAGATAACACAACTCCCTCAGTGAGTCTCTATTGTTCCTTATCTGTACAAAAATCGTAACACAATAGACAATGCATTAAAAAATATCCAAATAATTTCCAAAACAGACAGTAAAATTCCACAGACAGAACGTGACACCCTCCCACTGCCTGGACTAGAGCAACATTGCTTACGATGCTACAGAATATGGAAAATCACATATTGAATACCAGTCCAAAGCTGAGTTTTGGGGCTGAATTTAAAGTCCACTGCGAAACCCGTAAGGTTCTAAATAGATAAATCAAAGGCCCCCAAATTATACACAGCAGAATGGGGCTGAGTAGACAGAAACACAAGCTGACCTTTACTTTTGTTTGTGGATCCTGTAGGACTAATCGAGTTTACTTGGGAAGAACACGCTTCTAGTAAAGCCAACTACTTCCCAACTTGTTTCTGTGAAAATGGGAAACAAGAGAGACTGCAAGCCTATCGGTATTTGATGATAAAAGAAATTCCATCTATTAGCTCTTCTTATCAAGATGGGAAAACAGTTCAATATAGTTTACAGAAATGCTACAAATTCCTTCATTACTGTGTGGTTTGCAAACAGCCCGTGGTCATTAGCTTTACTTCAGCTGAAGTGTTTTCAGCACAACAGCAAATAACAAAAAGGGGTAGTCTCCAGGGACATTTCAAGAGCACTGCATAAAGCCAAGTATTTCCTTAAGGCTACACAGCAACTGTCTTCAACTTCTATTTCAGATTTTTCACACAGCTTTTTGTTATCAAGAAACCCTTAGAGATAGGTAAAGTAGAGGCACAGAAACTAGCCTAAGTAAGCCTGAGTAACAAATTGCAAAACTGTTCTTGATTACTCAGTAGTCCCCAAGATGGCCTCATCGCAATCACACATGCTAACTTTTACTCTGGGATCTAAAATGAGACATTTTTCAGAACATTTTAAGCCCTGCTTAAAATGCAATTTCAGGTGCCACTTAAAAGAGATTCCCAGAAGAGATGTGGGCTTCTGAAAATTCACAATCACTCTTTAAAGTTGCTCCACAAGTATCCATGACAGCCGATGCCCATTCCAACAACATAAAAACCCTTTACCTAAATGCTGTCCCTGCACAAGGATGAATCTTTCTCAAGGGAACATGGGAAACTTTCCACGCCTATTTTACTTTCTTGTAAAGTTAGACAGCTTCAAGTTCCAGGACTGTCCACAGTCAGGATATTAATTTTATAAGTGCAGTAATACTTGTTTTTAAAAGCAGGCAGGAAATAGGACATTTTATATTTTATTTTTTTAATTCTCTTTAATCAGACACATTACAATGCGCAACTGTGTCTTTAGCCAGGTAACAGCGTGCTATCCTTCAGATCAGGAAGAGATGATGGAGAACTCCTAGTCCTTCCTCTGACTTTTTAGGTAGGAGTATTGCAGATATTCTAAATAAGGACAATTCCCACATTTAGTATAGCATTCCCCCTATACTTACAAAGCCTTTGTAACAATTCAGTCACAGCTTTCATTTATTTTTGTAATTGAGATTGCAGCTACTGCAGCTAGGGATCTTACTGAACTGAGGATCACCCTTGCCTTCTAATACATAACCCCCCCATCATTTAATAAGGTATTTTCAACTTGAGCATCATAGTTTTGAAAATACAATTCTAACTGAAGTTAACCATCCCACTAGTGATGCAGCTTTCCAGCTCTTCAGTGCTCATTAAGAGAGATTGTTTATGAAACAAAATCTTTTTATTTAATGCTACACAATCTGAATTGAAGGAATAGAACATATACTTCACCTCAGGACCAAGCTATAGGGATACATCCCAGAACATTTTCCAAAGTAAAACCAGATTACCAAATACCAATCAGTGCAAGAAACATCTTTATCCATTTGCACTCAGCGTATTTTTAGACAAACTACAGCATCAGAACATTTAAGCACCTCCCCCCCATACAGCACAAAAGTCGAGAGCAGATTTCTTGCCTTGTGGGAGCCAGTTTGTCAGGATGTATGTATCGATAACATTAAAGAAAAATAAATGAAGCATTACATTCTGATGTCAGGTGTACAAGTGCAGTAGTGGATCACTCTCAGAGAACAACATTATCTATAAAAGTTAAGTGGTATACAGGTTATCCTGAAGTGACTATAATACAGAGAAACTTTATGCCAAAGTAAGTATTTACAGAGATACTGTCACAGCAAAGAGGACAGGAAGCTAGTCTCACAGAAGTAGTTCAATAAAGAGCAAACGAGTGGACGAAGACAAAGGCTTTGACTTTATATAATAAAATACCAAGTGCATTCTTTTAAGTGAATGAGTCTTTGAGACTATGGTCCTAGATTTTAGGAAGCCATTTGAAGGTCAGAGGTACAGTCCTGCTGCATAGCAAGGGTTACTTGGACTGCCAGAATTTTTACATCCATTGTAACCTCAGTAAATCACAGCAATTCTAGTATTGCTTCTTACTGCGAGGTCAAAACTAAAGCTCTTAAATAAGCCCCCTCCAAATGCCAAAGATTGGAGTTTGTATAGCAGACCTTCTAGCACAATTCAGATGTTTACCTGCTACTTCTGTGCTGTACATCTGGGATTAGAACTGAGCCCAGAACGCTTTAAGGGTAATTATGTTTAGCTGCTCAAATGTTCTTGGCCAGAGTGTTATTATCCAGCTTTTTGTTATCAACGCAACTTTAATCACATCTGATTTATTAAAGTAGCCATATTATTTTAGTTACTTTGGCTCTTTTCCAACAGGCTTATTTTAAGCTGGTTGTGAAGAAAGGTTATTAATGGCTAGCTATTTTGCATATTTCTTGAAATATGCTACTGAAATAACCAGACACATTTGAGGAGGAACATGCGTGGTTGACTGCTCAAAATATCATTATAAATCTTTTCAAAACAATTTTTCAACTAAGAGCAGAGTTGCTTTAACCTAATATTTGCGAGCATTTTTGAAGCCAGCATACCCGAAGGCATTCAATCCTGCCACCTCTCAGCTTCCTCAGTCATCTACTGAATATAAAGGACAACAAGCATAACCAGGGTCTCTCCAGTGCATGACTTCAAGGAACATGATTCCTCACAGTAAAGAAATCCCATTTGAAATGGCTTGCAGTATTAGACTCCAATACGTAGGACAAAAATGTAGAAGGAAGTCTCACGATTCTCATGCAGCTTCTAGGAAGTCTGCTGCACCCTGAGCCAACAACCTGACCACTAGTGACTGGGCTCAAGCGGGCAGCACACTGAACAGTAAATCTGAGCAGCTTCCCTTTTCACTTAAGATTAATTTACTGTAATGTACATTACTTTCAGTGGAATGATACTGCTCATGTTTTGGCAGGATGGGGAAAATTCCACTTTGTCTTTTTTATAAGGCAGATAATGCAGAAAGTTGAAACAGAACTTCTACAAGGATTTAATCTGTGATATTGTAAAATCAAAGTACTACTTTATTAAATGAGTTATTTTACACAATATGAACATCAATATAATTACAATTGTAAAAAATTTTTTATAACAAGTATGGACTGATTTTTCAGGATTTCCAAATAGGGCACAACTGTACATTTACACAGAATTGTCTTTGCATGAAGCCCAAGAGGGAACAGCATAAAAATATGAATGTTTCTGTAGCCCCTTCATTTTTGCTGATCAACAGTTTTAGAAAAGCAGCTGCAGGTTTGTTATGTAAGGTCTGACAGTAGAAGAGTCAATAGGTGCCATGATTTCACCTATAAAAAACAAGAATAACTCAGTTAAGCTGAACCGTTACACAATGTTGTTTACCTTTGTGTGAATGAAATGCCATAATACTGCTTTTTACCTCATTTCAGCCTTTTATTATAACCACTTTCAGTTACAGCCTAACAACTGGCTGTTGGGAAATCTCGTCTGAAGTTAACACAGAGGTTAAGTTTTATATTTGAATGCAGAAAAATCTGCATTCACTTGCATAGCTTCAGGAACAAAAAGGCTCAATTGTTGGAAATACACTAAACAGCTATTTCCATTACATGTTTTGTAGCAACAGACGGATTGTATTTATTGTATGTAATTTGTTCAAAGCAAACCTCACATTTCAAAGCAAGAACTAAATAATAAAGTATTCCTACAACTCTAAGGATGGCCATTTAAAATAACATTAATCCCTTTTAAAACAACCTCCACGCACAGTGAAATGCAACAGCCATTTCACCTATGCAAGTATTAGCTTGCTTCTCCTGTGTAACAATTCAGGGGTATAACTTTAACCTATAGTTAATTTTCATATTAAAGGAAATGAAGCAAGTTTTTAGGTCCCAGTTGGTAGTGGTAAAAAAAACCTGATTCATAATACACCTCAGACAATCATTGAAAAATTAAGGTAATGACCTGTAGACAACTTTACGCCTGAACATCAGCCAATTCTGGAGGAAGTGGAGTCTTAGGATGCTTGCTTTCAAAGTGCTGTTTGAAGGTCTTGGGATCCGGCATTTGTGTCTGATTAAAGAGAGACATTTAACTTTATGCACAGTACAAGAGTTAAATAATACTACAAAACCTGTTCCCCCCTGTTTTATTTTCTTTTTCCTGAAGCAGACTGTCTCCTCAATGACACTGCTCTGGTGACAGAAGCACCATTAATTTACCTGCAGATTAAGAGGGAATATTTAACCTCAGATTTACAGGGAGGTGCTTTTAAGCACTAGTATCACACTGTTTTGGCATGTTCATCAATGGTATTATTCTCACTAGAAAACTCCCTCCAGATTTTACACTTCACATGCTGGTTCAGTGGAAAACCTACCTCTTTACCATTTTCTTTTTCAACACCTAAAAGATAAACGTTTATCCTTTTCAGAATCAAATCTTTATTAAAGCTATTTCTTTTGTTTATCAATAGGCCAAAGAGTTATGTGGCATAGCTTGTGCCAAGTAGAGAATCAGTCTATCTCAGACCATTGCTACAACACAGTTGCAGGCATCAACTCCCCAAAGTGATTGCTGCTACATCCTGATTTCACAAGAGGAGCTACTTACAAGTACTTAAGCGAGCAGCCCTTAATTTGGAATCTTATTTAAGACATTCAAAGTGACAAATCTATTCTGGGACTGACCATTTAAGTGAAAATGGCAAGTTGATCCTTCAGCTCCAAAACAAGCACATTCAGGAAAACCAGCCAGAAGGAAAGTATAATCTGATTAGTACTCACATTTCTGTTCTCCTGTCAAGTAATTTATTCTAGTAGAAGTTACTGCATATCAAATTCACACTAATGCTTTTGGCACCACTACTTTTCCTCTCTACATTAACATTGATAACCAGTGATTCTAAGGTGGGCCGATTCCATCACAAAGAAAAGATGTTTCCATTTGGAGATTAAACAGGAAGTGATCTCACAGAATCATTTAGGTTGGAAAAGACCTTCAAGATCATCAAGTCCAACCATCACCTCACACTTTTTACATTTTATACGTCATACTAACAGCACATGCAGACCCCTGTAACAGGCAAGGTAACTACCCAAACCAGATCCGTTCATCAGATTTTCTCATATCTCAATGATCGGTACACCTGAGTAATCTGTAAGCAAGTCACATAACTGATGCAAATGCTTATAGCAACAAGCTAGACAGCCCCTTAAGAAGTATTTCAGTTTCCACTAAATGATCTTCTAAAAATTCTGCTCTAGGCTGAAAGACAGACCTGCCTACAAAAATATTTTGTCTTCTATTCCTCTTACCCTACAGACGGTGCAGGTATATATCAAGGCAGCCTTGGCTGCAGCCTTCTGATCATGTCCTTGTTTCTTTTTTTGCTCAGCTTGCTTTTTGGCATTTTTCTGCTGCGACTGAATCTTCTGCTGTCCACGAGCCATATCTACAAACAAAAGGAAGACATTTAGTCTACAAATGTGAGAAACCACTGCTGCTAGCTGACTCAGAAGCCGTAACCATGAGCATAATGCAGTCATGCGCTCTGTCCATAAGGCCTACAACTCCCATAACTCATATACAACAGACATCTGTTCAAGCTCTTTACTATGTAAAGACTCTTTGGTTTTAGCATCGTTCTTAAAATACACCCAGAATTATTAGGCCATTCAAAGGTTTCTCCCTCTACAAAGATCCAAGGTCTCCTTTTTTAAAAGTGTTTGCAATAGCCAGAATAATTAAAGTTTCCTTTACAGTTAATAGAAACTTATTCTCTATTTCTGCAGGTACAGTAAAATTTAGGGGTTTTGTTGTTGGTTTTGGTTTTTTTTAAAGCTTAAGACTCAACCTTTTTTTCTAGAACTTGAAACAGGTTCCAAGAAAGGCAAATCAAAGTATTACCCAAGCTGTATTACTGTCTTCTGGTGTACGTGCTTGTGAGCTGCTTTGGAGTTGGGAACGCCAAGAACAATAGGTCACCCCTCTTTATTCAAGGCTATTTTTACAGCTGGCCATTCTTTTCGATTTTCAGATGACTTTACATGGATACATACTTCTTAAAAAGAAGTAAAATTGCCCCTGTCAGAAGAGCCATTACTCTGGATAACACAGGAACATAAAGGAAGCAAACACTATTGCCATATGCCATTAGAAGGTCCACCACAAGAAGAAATGAGATAAAAAAAAAAAAATCACATTTCAGGGAGCAGCAAAACAGCATATTTTAGAACGGCAACACTCCACCTGCATGCAGCCCACTAGGACACCCAATTCAGCTTGCACCCCACCCCCAGAGCAGACGCCAGGCAGGATTTGGGCGCACCGACAGAGAAGGCTTCAGAGCACGGTTATATAAGCCAGCAGCCCACTTTCTGCTATTATCTTTCTCACAATCCCTCATGGCCCACGCACAATCCAGTTGTGCAGCTCTCACAGAAGCACAAGACTTACTATACAAGCACTGGACAGCTAGCGAAGTCCATCGTTTTCAGGACAAGTAGTAAAGTCTAATGTTCCCAGGAGGGTGGCTGGTTGGTCATGGCCCCTCTACGCAACCTGGGCATTTGCTGTGAGTTTGGTACTCATGAGACGCACTGCCAGGCTACAACAGGTCTGTCGTGCAGTCCTTCCCACAAGGACAGACGGCCTTCCACTACAAGAGGGAGAAAGGCCTATCCGAACAAAGACTGACCTCCAGTAAATATGCATGAAAAGCCCTTAAAACCATTATAAAAATGAAGTTTCTAGTAAACATCAACATCTGGAAATTCACTAATATTGCAAGAATTTCTGGACATGCAGCGTCACAGTGCTTAACACTGAGCAAAAAAACAGTCCTGAGACCCAAAACAGTTCTTGCGGATTGAGAGGCACCTCTCAGGCCACAGTCCAGTTCTTTCATGGTATATAACAGCACCATGTAACCCTCTTCAGAAGTATTACACTACATCTTCAGTGTTCCCTCCTCTTCCCCCATCAGTTTCTCTAAAGGAGAATTTAGAAGTCCACAGGGCTAACAAAATTGAACACAAGGAAACACAAGTTCTATGAACAAGCATATAGAAACACATGGCATTCAACAGTTTCCATAAGATACAGCGTTGTATGTTAATAAGACTAAAAATACCCATCTAAGTTTCACTGTATGCTACAGTTACTCTGAAACATCCCAGCCAGGGCCTCACACTGTTTACATACAGCATGGCTCGATGAGAACACTGAATTGCCATTTAAAAAAAATAAAGAAAAAAAGAACAGATATTGCCAGTAGCTTTGCATACACTAGAAGGAACTGTAGGTTTTATTTCGCTTCTATTTTACTGGCATTACAGTAATCCTCCAGAAGTCGGGGGCTCCTGACAGAAAACTCAGATGTAATAAAAAAGAATTATTTTCGTAAAGTTTCTGCATACGACTTTGTATTTTAGTCCCTTGATAAGAGCTTGTTAAGTAGTGCATTGCAAGAGCCAACCACACCGAACTTGTATGCGTTTGGCAACTGCTGGTTTTAGTTAAGACACAAACAAGAAAACACAAACAAAAACATCTGCTTAAAAATATCAACCTCCATATGATGCCCGAGACCAAAAATCCAAAAGTTTAAATACTACAAATTACACTAATACAGTTGAAGCACAGAGAGTGAATACTCGATTACCGGAAAAGTAAGATCATTTGGACTACGGGTATTCTAAAAGAGTGACAAAAATAATCCCAAAGTTCGTTTATAAGAACGATGAGTTCATCTACAAGGCTAAATCTGCATTTCAGTTGCACAACACAGATAAGCGTTGTTTTTCCTATCAGGCACACCCTCAGAAAGTCCAGCAAACCGGCCTGCTGTTTTGAAATAAAAATGCGTGTGCACATAGGAACCCTACCACCACAGAAAAATTTGCTGCCAAATCATAACGGCAACGGCACGGGCATCACAGGGCAGCGAGGCTGCAGCCTGCGGTACGTTAATGCCTCGCACAGGGTCGTTTCCTCATAAGCGAGCAGAACCCGAGCAGAGAGTTTCAAGTCCTAAAACCGGACGCCGACAGCTGCTTCTTCTGTCACGTCCAGAAACCAACAGCCGCCTGAGGTGCCCTGGCTTCCCCGGCCAGGCGGCGAAGGGCTCGGGCCGGAGGAGCAGCGACCTCGGCCTTCGCCCGGCAGCACTGCGAGGAAAGCCCCCGCACCGGGCCCGGCCAGCGACGCGAGGGGGGCAGCGGGAGGCGGCGGCCCCCCGGGAGGGCCTCGCGGGGCGGGGGGCGGCCGCAGCCCGGCCAGCCCCACCACGTGCCCGGCGGGAAGGGGCCGAGGACGGAAGCGGGCCCCGGCCGCGGAGCCCCAGCCGCGGGGAGGCGGCCCGCGGCAGAGCCGGCAGCGGAGCGCGCCTCGGGCGCCGGGCCGCCCCCTTGCCCCCGGGGCGGGTCTGCTCCGCCGCGCCGCGGCCGGGCCCGGGCCCGGGCCCGGGCCCGTTCCCCCACGCACCGCGACCCCCGCGACACCCGCCCCGCAGCCGGCGCGGCCGCCCCGCCGCCCGAGGGGCCGGGGCCGGCGCTCACCCGGCCTGGGAGTCCGGCCTGGGCGGCCCTGGCGAGCGGGTGGAGAAGGCTCCGCGCGGCCCCGCAGCAGCCGCCGCCGCCGCCTGCCCGAGAGGAGGAGGAGGAGAAGGAGGAGGAACAGGCGGACGGGGGGGGTGGTGCCGGCTCTGCGCATGCGCGGCCCCGCCCCGGCGCCCGCGCTGCCCGGCCCTGCCGGCGCGCGACCCGGCCCCGCCGGCCAATGGCGGCGCCCGCCCGTTACATAAGGCGGCGGGGGGGGAGGTCGGGAAAAGGGGGGTGCTGCGGCCGCGCTGACGTCGGCGGGGGGCGGGGCCTGTGCTCCGGCGGGTGGCGCCGGCCTGGCCTGGCCTGGCCTGGGCTGGGCTGGGCTGAGCGGCCCGCGCGCTGCCCGCGCCGCTGTGAGGAGACGCGGCGGGGCCGCGGCTCTCGCCTGTCGCCGGCCTCGGGTCCCGGCAGCGACGGCGTCCTGCGGGGCTCCCCGCAACAGCCGGTCGGCTAGGGGCCGGCAGGCCCGGCCTCGGCGGTCGGGCGGAGGCAGGGCTAGACCCGGGGACCCTGCTTCGGCGCTGAGGGGGCTGCGCTGGCTTTGGGGCAGGTGCGCGCTGGTACGTCCCGCGGGCCAAAGTCCCGCTAACGTCCAGCGTTGCGAGGGGCCTGGTGCTCGGAAAAAGGTGGCGGGCAGGACGACGCCGCGGTCAGAGATCAGTGCGCGGTAGCAGGGGTACAGCCAGGGTAGGCAGCCCAGCTCTGCCCGCTCGGTTCCCCAGGATCGTAGCGCCAGCTGAGCCCTGGGAAGCTGCAGGTAGATTCCTAATGAGCTCCGTCCGCTGTTGACGGCGTGCCTGGCTGTGGGCAGCGCTGCACCGCAGCGCCGGTGGGACTGCGGTAGGCGCCTACCCTCAGACCATCTCCTCTCTTCCCGGCAAGCCCTGCTCTCAGCCACATTCCTCTGTGCTTGGCATACAGAGGCAGCCTAAAAATAGTTGCTGTTCCTCCTCAGTGGGATCCGGAAAAATGGCTGTGGAGAGGCTGCAGGGAAGGGGCTGGAGAGGAGGCCGGACAGGGATCCCAGAGATGATGAAAGCCTGTTCAGGTGTCAGTTCGCACTGAAGGTCCACGCATAGGCTTGAAGGGTTAAATGAACTGAAAGCAGAAGTAAACGGCCTGAGATGAGGAGCAGAATTTGCTTCAAGTTAAAAGTGTGCTAGATCTTATTTAAGGCAAAAGGACCGCAGAGGAAGTCGTTTACTGGCTGTACTCACTGTGCAAGTGATTTTAAAGGTATTAGCTTGCCTGAATAGACATGTAGGCGGGCCCTATAAAGAAAGGTAAAGGAGCACTTTTATTTTCTATCGACATCTTCATATACCCTAAAGGAAGGCTGAATGCCTGTGTCTTCTCAGATTATACACCTGTTAGGAAAAATGAGAAATAGAGGCAGCATCTCTGCTTGGAGATTACATTCTGCCACTCTCTGAGCAATTGTTGTAGCTTTAAAGTAAGCCTGGAGTCTTGAACAGTTCTGCGTCTGGGGCAAAACAGCAAACATAATACGCTTACTAGAGGAATTACTAGGTGTTGGCTTGGCATTTTACAGGCGCTTAGGCTAGATGACTGTAATGTTCCCTTCTGATCTGAGAGGAAAAAGCAACAACAACAACAAAAATCCCTAAAGCAGTACAGTGAACATTTTGGACCATCATTATGAGTCATGCCTTGAGCATGGTAGCAGTTACAGGGGACCTGTGTAGCAAATTTCTGACACTCAAGTGACTGGAAGTCAAACATAAGCCTATGTTAAAAAATGAAGTTCCTGACATTTTCCTAAAACAATTGTTTTCCTAATGTTCCTGTTTGCAGTGATGTCTTCCACGTTAAACTGATAACACTGAAAATTATTATACCTGGACAGTGCAATCCACACTGCATTAAAATGATCTTGGTAGTAGGTTCTGAACTTGATGGAGCTAGGCAACAATAAAAAACACTGAAAGCGCACATGTGCGTGTGCTTGTGGGGCAGTGGGGAGAGGTGAGCATTTTGGGTTCTGTGCTTGGAAGCAGGTGGCTTTCAGAATGAGGTTTCGCTTTGATCGGAGAGAAGATCACAGAGTGAAAAAGTAGCCTTTTTCCTGGCTGATGCTATTTTAGGAGGACTGCTGGCCTCAGATGTGGAACTGGAGACAGCTTTCAAGGGTTGTGTCCCCCATACTGCTACGCACCTGGCTGGATGAGAATTTCAAATAAAGCGGATCTCCTGAGCGCATGCTGAGCTCTGGCTGGTCTCCCAACCTTTTTCTGCTTTGGGGAGAACAGAGGATCTCCTTGCAGGACGGGGGACTGTGGCCTTCCCTCTGGCTGCTCTGTCTTTTGTCCGTTTGTGCTGTAGATCCTGGTCACAGCATCCATCCTTCTATTGCTCAAATCATGGTTTTGCAATTTAGATGCTTCCAAAGAGACCGTTGGAAACAAAAACCCAATGTGAAAGAAGAATATGAGTCCCCGTAGCTGAGATTTCTACTATGAAGATAATAAGGAAAATTTCCCGTTCACTCTAAATAATTTTTCAAAATTTAATCACTGCATGAAACTTATTTATCACACTGAAGGGGATATTTCCATGCACGTGTGCAGGTTAGCAGAGAGAAGCAGGGTGGATATGATGAGCTGGTAGAGAGGCAAGGCCAGTCTGTGTGCTGGATGCTTTGCATAGCTCTGACAAAATGAACCCGTCCTAATTGCAGCTTATCTGGCTTACGGACTTCCTCTGCTTTGTGTTGCTCCCATATGAGGTGAAGCAAGCCAGAGTATATGAATGAATATATAAATAGAAGTTAACATGAAAAATAAATGCAAGCTTTAGACCAAAATGATGTATCTTGAAATTGCTAGAAATATACCGCAGCATTTTTCTGCATGCTTCTTGTTTAATTGTTGTTTTCTAATTTAAAAACAACTCTCAAACCCCACAGATACTACCGAGTATTCTGCATTAAAACAGAGTGAAAATCAAGAATACCTCTCAGTAGTTAAGGGTAGACCAAATGCAAAGAGTTTGTTACTATCCCCAAGCCAACCCTACAAACGTTTCAGTCATTATAATTCACTGAAATCTGTAGCGGCATCATACACATAGAAAACACAGCTCCATATGGGTATGGATAAGGCATTTTAGCTCTTATGGAGCCCCTAAAAATAGTCCAAATTTTTAAAAAAAGACATTAGTGTCTTCTCACAATGAGACAATTGATGTGAACCAAGACTCCAATTTAAGGCCAAGCATGAATGTGGTGAACAACATGATCAGAAAAAGCAAAATGCTGGTCCACTCAGGAGGAAAGCAGTAAAGAAAACTGGAAGGAGCAATGCTATAAGGCAGGATTATTTGTTAGCTTGGGTTTTTTTAGTCTTGATTGTTCAGTATTTTCATGCTTATTTCCCATCTCTTTGGATTCCAGCCCCCCATCATTTTCTGTGCCCGCACAGAATTTCTGTCATTAGATCAAAATACTTGTTCTGCTCAACAGCAACTTGGTCACACTTGAATTCTGTTGCAAGTCAGTTTGAGCTATCTCACCTTAGTGTGACTGGTGTCCCCAGCACAATTCCCTGCTATGAACCAGCTGACATTTTGACACCTGTTATTAAACCCATTTTGAAAGCAATTGTTCTGAAGTGGAGGGCAGGTTTGCTCACAACAGCATAGGTGGGGCTGCATCTCCCTTCTGAATCAACTCCTGTGCGCCTGCCAGGTCCTCCCACTGCCGTTCCCTAGCACACTTACTGCCCCTGTCTTTTTCCTGCTTGTTTGCTTGTACACTCGCTATTGATCCAGTTTTGCATCAATCAAACATCATCTCACTGGCTAAACGCTGGCTTGCGGCCCAGTGCTGCCCTTTGCTACTCACTTGCGGGGAGTACACATGCTGGTATCGTGTGCCTGCCTATTGAGTGATTTTATTCGGTGCCTCACCAGACCCTTGGCATGTTGAACAACTGAAGGAAAGGGAAGGGGACATGCCCTGGGCCCGCAAGTGACAGAGATCTTCTCACTAGATTTTGTGGATGCAGACCAACGCTGACAAGAACACAGAACAGCAGAGATTGGCTCTGCAGTCGAAAGTTGTAAGACACAGGCTTTGAAGCCAATATCCTTTGAAAGGATATTTAAAGCTGATGCAATGGTAGATCAAAGTCAGTATCACTGAATTTCAGGGACAGGTTGACATGGTTGCAGGCAGAACCCCAGACAGGCTGGAATCATCTGCAGTTAGTGCTGTTTGATATAAAACATCATGCAGCAGTACTTAACCTAGCTCAGGGGCCTGACAAGGTAGTGTTTTGCTCATTTACCCTTTCTCTGCCTTATGGACTTTTACCTCCTCCGTCCCCCATGCATTAGCATACCATTCTTTTCCCTGTAAAGGCATTTTTCACAACCACATCTCCAGCTCTCATACATCCAGTTCATGCCTCCCTGAAACAACATTAACTCTTGTCCCTCCACTGACCCTGATTCCTGTGTGCTACTTTTCCGCAGCTGGGATGTTGGCACCTCATGGGCTTGCCCAGTACTGCTGTTGTGACAAATACAACAAAGAGTGAGATCTTAAATCACATATTTGGTTCACAGGTTCAATAGTTTCTTAGCTCTGCACTGGTATGAGATGATACCAAATCACAATACATATATACTGCAGAAAGAAATATTGTATGGCAAGATTATGGTGGGGGGGGGGCTACAGGGTTGGCTTCTGTGAGAAGATGCCAGAAGCTTCCCCCATGTCCGACAGAGCCAATGCCAGCCGGCTCCAAGACAGACCTGCTGCTGGCCAAGGCTGAGCCCATCAGCATCAGTGGTAGTGCCTCTGGAATAACGTATTTAAGAAGGGAAAAAAGTTGCTGCACAACTGCAAGTGCAGGTGAAGAGATGAGTGAGAACATGTAAGAGAAACAACCCTGCAGACCCCCAGGTCAGTGAAGAAGGAGGTGGAAGAGGTACTCCAGGCGCCGGAGCAGAAATTCCCCTGCAGCCCCTGGTGAAGACCATGGTGAGGCAGGCTGTCCCCCTGCAGTCCATGGAGGTCCATGGTGGAGCGGATATCCACCTGCAGCCCATGGAGAACCCCACGTTGGAGCAGGTGGATGCCCGAAGGAGAGTGTGACCCTGTGGGAAGACCACACTGGAGCAGGCTCCTGGCAGGACCTGTGGACCCGTGGAGAGAGGAGCCCATGCTGGAGCAGGTTTTCTGGCAGGACTTGTGACCCCGTGGGGGACCCACGCTGGAGCAGTCTGTGCCTGAAGGACTGCAGGCCGTGGAAGGGACCCACGCTGGAGCAGTTCGGGAAGAACTGCAGCCCATGGGAAAGACTCACATTGGAGAAGTTCATGGAGGACTGTCTCCCGTGGGAGGGACCCCACTCTGGAGCAGGGGAAGAGTCTTGCCCCTGAGGAGGAAGGAGCAGCAGAGACAATGTGTGATGAACTGACTGCAACCCCCATTCCCTGTCCCTCTGCGCCACTGGGGGGGAGGAGGTAGAGAAAATTAGGATTGAAGCTGTGCCCAGGAAGAAAGGAGGGGTGGAGGGAAGGTGTTTTAAGATTGGGGGGTTTATTTCTCATTACCCTACTCTGATTTGATTGGTAATAAATGAAACTGATTTCCCCAAGTCAAGTCTGTTTTGCCCATGGCGGTAATTGGTCAGTGATGTCTCCCTATCCTTATCTCGACCCACGAGCCTTTTGTTATATTTTCTCTCCCCTGTCCAGCTGAGGAGGGGAGTGACAGAGTGGCTTTGGTGGGCACCTGGCATCCAGCCAGGGTCAACCCACCACAGCATGTGACGGTATGCCTCTTTCTGCTTGTTACTGTAGAACTAGGTACTCTGTAGTGCACAGTATGCTGATCTGCAAGGTTTTAAAATGGAAAAAGAAGGGGAAAAAAAAAAAAAAAAGAGGAGCAAACAAAATGAGAAGGAAAGCCAAAGACCGTGCTGTGTTTTGGAAGGAAGCTGGCACAGCAATGCAGCTCTCTTGGCAGGGCACCTCAGGCTAGCAATACCCTTCTATTTCTACATTAGCTTTGAAAGACCAGCCCCATTAGCAGCAATGCAGCATCTTTTCCTGGTTTGCCTGCTGCCTTTCTGAACAGTCTCTTTGTTTCAGGGACACCTGATAGGTGACATCCTCCAGAACAAGGACAACCTCAGGTGATACCCACCATATTGCCAGCCTCCCTGTGCTGCTCACTGTACTCATGCTCCCATCAGTAGACTTCAGAAGCACATAAACCAGAGGGATGATCATCCTTCCTAGCAGGACAGTCCCCCCTTCTTTCACACCCCCAGTGTGCTGGCAGTCTGCCAGGTGTCCCCGCATTTGTTAACCTTCTCCAAAAGTTGATACAACAGTTGCTTCTATCTCACCCCTACCATGGGCTCGGGAACCTGTGCAACAAGGCAGGCTGTGGAAGTGCTTTTGCCACCAAACCTTAAATTAGGACAAACCCAGGGAAAGTGTCCCAAAGCTGATGGTAGATTGTGTTGTTGTGTTGGTTTGCTTTTGCTGGCACAGAGACTACAATTAATTGTCCTTTCTTTTTTTTTTCCTCCCATAGCTCCTTTGCCTTTGCGGCAAGCATGGACAGAGCTGCTTCAGTGAACATTCTTCTCCATTGAAAGGGCAAAAAAATGTTCAAGGGAGGGTGCGACATGGAGCTGCCCACATCCTCTGAGAGACAAAAATAGAGAGAGGGCTTGAGGAAAAGGCTCATGAAGAATGACAGAGAGGGAGGCAGTCAGAAGCTCAGAGATGCAGTTCCTCAAAGGTTGCCAAGGCATATGCCCCTCCTGGAAAGCATGGGCAAAGATTGCCTTGTGACTTCCAAGTATTTTGCAATCTCTCCTCTTTTAAATCCATTTTGTTGGATGTGACTTTTGCTAAAAACAACAAGGCGCAAAGGCGCAAATGCCTTTCTCAGCATGTCACAACTTTTTTGACCAACCCACGTAGAGAACCAGAGACCTTGAGAACATACGCTTCCGTTCTATATAAACAGTTTAAAATAGATTTTAGCTTTGCACAGCATTACGTACAGTTACTATTTTTAAATGCACACCAATTAATCTGATGCGTTCATTCCCATTTTTTTGTGTGCCCTCCATTCATGCTTTTGAGTCTCGTACATGTTCAAGTAGCTGCCTTACCATGAAAACCAATATATCCGTACATTTTTAATTAGTTGAGAATACTAAGATTTCCCTCCTAGCCACCAGTACAGATAAATATATGTATGAAGCATGAAAAACATCCTCACACTGTGTCATGTGCATATTAAAACATGCAGCATTTGTGATTAAAACCTCTCACAAACATGCCAGTATTGTTGGCAACTTGCCTTTAGCCTCAAGAAGGGCAATACATCCCTCAGTCTGCTTCTGAGAGGCTGCACGTCCCAGAGATGCCTCTATGTTGAGGTAGCTCAAAGCATCCACCAGCTCTGCTTTCTTCCTTCTTCAGCCCATCTGCAAGACTCCACCCTCATACTAGCAAATATTTTGGTAGCTGCTTATTGTACCTTGTGGAAGAGGCAGTTACTTTTCATCCACAGCCAGCCTCTCCGTCTGTCTTTCAGTCATCCACGTGCAGATTTCATTGCTATTCTAGAACTGCTAAGGGCAGGGTGGGAAGCTCTTTCTGCTGTCCAAATAGCATGTAAAATCTTGCTGGGTAAGGAAGCAAAGGCCAAGGGTGCATCCCACAATGACACATCCCAGAATGAGCACAGAGAGTCAGTTCACAGGAAAGGGCTCTGCAGCTGCAGGACGTTTTCCGTGGAAGGAAAGCAGCCTTGGACTTCTGAAAGTGCCACACACACACTGCTGGTTTTCCCAGGTCTGCAGTGCTGGCTCAGCCCCAGCAGTCTGCTGCTTCAGGAAGAGATCAGCGAGAAACATCTGCTGGATTTCAACTTTTTCCTTTTCAGATGCCCTGTTACACTCACTCTGAAGTCACTGCATGACTTAAAGGCAGGAATCCAAAGAGCCTGCTGCAAACTGAGCTGTGAGCATTGCTCTGATCGCCAGTCTTTCCTGCCAGCTGCTGACAGTGCTTTGAACATAGTAAGGTCTAGCTCACAAACACTGGTGGATAAATAGGACCTGGCAAGAGAAATCAGGGGAATGATTTGGTTTGCACCAGGCCACTGGATCCCATTGCTTTCTGCAAAAGACCCCAGAGAGCTGCAGCAGAGTGATGCGCTATGGGATGTGGGAGCAGAACAGAAAACACATTCCTGGAAGCAGCCAGCAATGCCACAAGTCAGCAGCTATGTGGAGGTAAAAGACATTACTTGCGGTGCAGTGAGGTGGAATGTACATGCTGATTGTCAGAATTACTGCAGCTGAGTTACTGTGGATATATGAAGCCCACATTCCTGTCTCACTAGATGCTCACATGTTTACTCTTAAGACAGACTGCCATGGGATGGAGGAACGGAAATCCCTTTTCCTGCTATATGGCTGGTGTCTGAGCAGCACAGGCTGAGGGCTGCTTTTTCACTCTATCCTTCAGCCTGGCTTTTGCTTCGAAACTGCAGGAGAAAACCAAGGAGGATGAATTATGCTACTGTGAAAACACTCAGTGCACATCTCTAATCAGGCAAGACAAAATAACTCTTAGAGGAGAGTCCCAGAGCTGAAAAGACACAAGAGCTGGTTATGAGGTAACATTAGGTACAGACTTCGCACATTAGTATTTACTAGGCTAGAAAAATTTAAAGGTCTCATTTAAACTACCTGATTTAAAAAAAAATGACTCATTTTAATCTGACTGCTGGTCTGTAAAACTAATTTTAAAAATTGTGCCCTTGCAACTTGGCTAAAAAATTGTAATGAAGTGAAGCGGAAATGCCTGGTGCTGGAGACTTGCATGTCTGTCCCAGTGGGGAAGTGTCTTTTACAATGCTTACATGGGCAAAAAGACCAGGTTAGAAAACAAAGGCCTGATCCTGTCCATGCTTAGACAGGTATAGAGCTTCAAGACCAGCCTGCTGCTCACTCTCTCCATCCCCAAACCAAGACTGCAACCCTTTGCCACCCTGTACCTGACCCTTCCTACTCCCACATCTCCAGTGTACCCTTCTCCAAACCAGCTGTCCCAGGCTCTTCCTGGCATTGTCCCCTCTGTCCCGACATCCACAGTAACAAGTAATTCCAGCTGTGCAAAGCTCAAACCAAAGGCTGCCAGCACAGCCTGAGCCCTTGCACACTTCACCTGTTCCCTATTTAAAAATGTGCACCTTTAAGCAAGATAAGTTTAGACTGGAAATGATCTCGCAGGCTTGTTGCTTCTATATATTTCTCTGATACTGTAAGGAGTTCTTTGGTGAGAGAAATCTTTTCCTCAGGTATTTAAAATCAGGATCAGATCCCTTTTTTTACCTTTCTCTTTGATAAACCAAAGAGCTTGAGCTAGTACTGAATAGTGCTTTGCTAAGAACAGGTCCTTATGGGACCAACACTAGTAAAAAGGCTGGCACTGAGGATGGCTTTCCATTTACAGTTATTTTTTGAGTTTTTGTATAGTCAGATCCCAGTCTGCTCCCATGGTTTCCATTAGTCTGTATAAACAGGACACCTGAATTTCTCTCTTGGCTTCCTAAGACTGTGCTGTGGACATGCAGAACTTGGGGGGACATACACTGCAGACTCAACCTGCCCCCGAGTGACCAGGTCCGGGTCTCACTGGTGTCCAGCAGTCCTGTTGGAGTCACTGTCCTGACTGCTTTACTGGGTGTCCAGAAGTCCTGAGGGTCTTCCCCAGATCTTTCTCTGGATGACCCTTCCCATATGCCAGGCAAAGTTTCCACAAGGAGAATGGCAAAGCCTGATTTTCACTAACCCCTATGGATATCCTGACACCCTGTTGACTTGGAAGCCTCCAGCAGCACCCAGATGCAGCTGTGCATGTAAAACAGACTGATGGAAGGGCTCAGGCTGATGTAGCTACTCTGAAGCTCAAATCCCTTCTTCCTCATCGCTCTAACCCCGCAGCCCTGTGCCAGCACAGAGCCTCGCTAACTCTCCTCACAGGCACAGCAGCTCATAACTCCACTAATTAGACCTCCGCCTAGGTCAGGAAATGACCTTTGTGCTCCACACAGCTGGAGAGCCTGCGGCTCTCCTTGCTCAGAGAGGCACTGTGGAGGGCGAGGTTCTTGGGCAAACAGTGATGATAAGGGAAAGAAAGTATGGCTTTGCTGGCTCAGCACTGGAGATGGCTTTTTACCACACCCGCCTGCAAAGAAGGCAGAAATGTTTGTCTTGAGAAAGAGGAGGAGATGGAAGGAACCACCCTTGTGCTTAGCACAGCCCAGGCAAGAGAAAAGGCTTTGGTCAAGTCTCTGTGAATTTGTTCAGGGCTATTAGGGACAATTATATGACAACTGAAGAATTGGTGAAAAGCACAGTTGGCAGGCTCACTATTCACCTCTGGTTTTTTATGATCCTGTGGAGTGCACCAACTTTAGATACTGGATCCCCTGCCCGCAGCTGCCTCGTGATGGG
Source organism: Haliaeetus albicilla (assembly GCF_947461875.1). NCBI lineage: Eukaryota > Metazoa > Chordata > Aves > Accipitriformes > Accipitridae > Haliaeetus > Haliaeetus albicilla. The sequence goes on from NC_091485.1 coordinate 54,438,179, forward strand.
ATGTCTACATTCTTAAATCTCACCAGTGGCTTTAGATGTGGCTGCAGCCTCTCTGGGACATGCTGCACAACACACAGAGACCCTGACACATCAGTACCCTGCCCTGGGCAAAGGCATCGTGGCTGTGGAAACTTGTGATCACTTCAGCCAACAACTTAGTGCAAAATATTTGGTTTTAGCAGTTAGGATGAAGCATGATGGCGAGAAGATATGAAACCAGCAAGCATACTTGCATGTTGTGTCTCATCTAAACTTAGTGAATCCTGAAGAGTTTTAGGGGGGATTTACTGGAGCAGAAATGATGAACCAACTTGATCACACAGTAGAAAGCCTGGTTGCTCCCGAGTGCCTGCAGCTCTTACGCTGCTTGTGATGAGGGAGACAGCAGACTGTAGCATTAAGGTTAAATGCCCTGGCATGGTCTAGTAATAGCCCTTCTGACCAAGTGTCAGGTGGCCTCTAGGGAAGGCCTCAAGATCCTGTTACTTAGACCTCAAGCGGGAAACAGCTGTTCCATTGTGCTGCAACAGAAAGACCATGGCAATGATATCCAGCACAATACCGGTAATCCTCAAAAAGTATCCAATATCCATTCTTCAAAGAAAGGGCTGAGTCCAGGCTGGACAAGCCTGGTGTTAGCGAACATGTTCCAGCCTGCTATGAAAGTCTCTACCAGAGACATGGCAGAGCCTAGAGAAGTTAAACCCTGATCCCTTTTTGGTAGCTGCTCTCCAGTAACGTCTCCACTGCTGCCCTTCAGGCACTGGCTTTGAATGGGGCTAACAGCAATTGAATGGCACACGTCACAGTGGAACCTTAGCCAGCCCTAGTCTGAATAAGGGCAGAAGTAGTATCATGACTGATTATGTCAGCTATGAATAACTTTATTCCTTAACATCTAAGGAAGGTGGGACTAAGAATTTCTAAACTTTGATTTGCTCGCAAAGCATCCTAAGAGATAATCCTATGTAATACTATGGGCTGCATTGCTCGCTGGCGCTGACGTGCACGGCTCTATTAGCATTAGGTGCATGGCAAATGCTCAGACAACAGCTGTACCTGGCCTTCTCTCTGGTTCTGCTCTGTATTTAATGAAGTCTTATGTATGATACAGAAATACTGGGAGAAATCCAGCCCACCTCTGCTCGTTTGAATGCTGTTGCCTGTGTTTGACTCTTTCCTCAAGGTCCACAAGTGAATTTAAAAGAGGTGCAGTTGTTCTTTTGCAGCTTGCACAAGGTATGAGAAAGTGGTACCCAGCCCTGAGCTCCTCATCTGCAGGACGTGTCACAGCTCTCGACAGCTGATTGCTGTGTTTTCCTGCCAACTTCTCTTCATGGTCTGCTAGCTGCTGTTTTGGAGATCAAACTTGCTCCTTGGCATCTATTCAAGCTATAGAGTCCAATTTATTTCTAGCACAACATCCGCTGGCGTTGCCTCTGCAATACGTTGGCCCAGTCTGTGCAAGCTCACTAACTCAGAAGTAGCTCTGATTTCTTTTCTGTTGCCAACAGACCAAGGCAGCAATTAAGATGATGACTGTGTTTTTTAAGGGCTTTCTCTTCAGGAGAAGCGTAGCACCCTGCAATCGGTCCCCAGCAGTCTCTCCTCTCGGGGGGAGACTTTACAAGTGCAGGGGGTACTTCTGCCGCAGAAATGGAAGAGCTTGGCTGAGCACAGGGCTCCTGACTACACCAAGGCTCCGCTTCAGCCTCAGATCTCGCCTGGCTTTAAATTCTTTCCATTGACTTTATCTTAACCTTTCTGTTCCATACACAATGTTATCAGAGCTACTTAGGCTTTACTGGCACATCTCCTATATTAGTAGTTACATTTTGTTGACAGGACCAGACTGGTTGAGGTAAATTGGCTTACTCAGAGCACAGTTAGCGACAAGCACACAGTTGGTCTGACTGTATTCTTCTGGAGCATTTTCCCATGGAAAGGAGGCTTATGCAACCATTCAGTCTGTCCCAATAGCAATTTTGGGCCCATTGGCTGATTTAAGCCAAAATCTGAGGGAGCAGTTAATCAGCAGAGGCAGCCATCCATGCACAGAGCATTCTCCCCAGGCCCTGCAAGCTGCACTGCAAGTTTTGCTCTCAGACACTAACAGAATCTACATGGAAGAGACATTGCATCCCACCTACAAAAATTTTAATGGGAGTTTGTGTCTTGCTGGACACCAGAGAATCCAACCATAAATCCATGGGAAAACAGATTTCTTAGCTGGGCTGCTGAACTGCTTTTTAACTTTTTAAGGTAAGGCTTTTTATTACAAATAAGAGCACTGGCACTAAATCCAAAGAAACTCTCAGGTGCAAATGACCTTACAGTCATCTTTTTGCTGGGAATATCTGCATTAGCCCAAAACTGCAGCATGAGAGAAACAAATGAAGATCATCAGCAAATGATGGCAATGTTAACTACACAGTGATGCTGTAAGTGTATTAAGCTCTGTAGTAATAGAAAAGCACGGGGCTGGCCCCACTAGGAAGGACTTAAGGCTTCCAAAGGCAGAAATCATAAGCCAGTACTCAAAGAGCAGGAACATTTCCTATTGGTGGGTGCTTCATGCTTGCACTGGATCTGTGAGAAGCACCGCAGGTTCCTGAGGAGCTGGTGTCAGCCTGCTGGTGGGGGAGCTTTATGGAGATTTAAGGTAATGAAGGGAATACAGAGCAGAAATAGCACAATAGCCTCATAGCAAAAGGGACCACTTTCTCAAGTGGTTTCTGCAGGTTGTGCGAGCAGGGCTGGCATTGCAGGGTGAGCTGGTGAGCACCGAAAGCCGTGGGCCCTGCTTCCAGGGAGTCCAGAGCAGAGGCAGCTCAGCCAGATAGCAAAACTCCTCAGGTAATGGCCAGCGAGCCTAGGTCATCAGAGCAGCGGTGGCAAGGAAGGTGTGTAGTCCATGGGCAGTCTAATAAAGATCTGCTATAGAGACAGTCTAAGCTGACCTCACTCACTTTTATCTGGGAAATACAACATGTGACCCCAGCCCAGCAGCAACACATGCAGGAGTGAGGGACATTTGAGTAAAACCAGGTTTCCTCGGACTTTGTGCTTTGTGGTCAGGTGCAACAGCATGAGTTCTCATCACAGCCTTTCCTTTGGGGCATGCACAGGGTTGCACAGGCAGCAGACACACGGAAGGTCTTTTCTGGGGGTTCTCTGCTGAGATGTGATGAGCTCATGTTGACCTCCCTCCCCCTGCTAAGTGGGGGAATTAAGCAGATTCTTCTTCTGTTTTCTGTGGTCTTTTTCCAAGAAACGAATAGTAAAGCCATACCGCTGAGATATCACACTGGACAAAGTAGTATCCTGCAGCTGTGGTTCAAAAGTCCTTTGCAATATAGGATGAGACTGGATGTTTGCATGAGCTTCCTTTCCTTCAGCAGATAATCCCAACAGAGGCAGGACATGCTGGGAGTCTAGCAAAGGGACACCCAGGAGCTTAACAAATATATATAGGGCCCTTCTACTTGAGGCACAGTTCTGCCAGGAGGCAAATCCCCCAAGTACATTGCTATAGGGGATGCCATTCAGTAATGCTACCACTGTGTCTTCTCTAAAGGGGAGAGAGCTGTGGTCCGTGTAGGTAGGTTGTGTGGTGGGATTCCCCCAGAAGCTTCACTAGGACCCAGGTTCCTTGGAGCTTGAGAGGATGATTGCTGATTCCTGAATAAATTAATGTATTGCTTTCCTTCAGGATATTAATATGTGTTAGACTGAAGAGCTGAACAAGCTTAATTTTTTTAACTAATTGCCACCAAATATAAATCTGGTCAATAAACAAGTCAATAAACATACAGGCCAGGTGGGCTTGGTAGGGAGCTGGTTTAATAAAGTGCTAATTTATATTGCAACAGAGCTGTCTGTGGGCATCTTCTTGACAGTCATCACTTCATCAGGAGGCATAAAATAATTCCTGGCCATTGCTATGATTTGCCTTACCTTTTTGAAATACATGGTGCTAAAAGGGAGCTAAGACATGCACTTTATTTTCTGCACTTCTCTTTATTGTTTTTAATGTGTATAAATAACCCACTTAGTAGCTTATCCTCTTCTCCTCAGGAAAGTTTTTTACATGAAAGTTAAACATGCTTCTGTTCTTCAATTGGTTTTTCTTTTGCCTTCCTTTTCAAAATTCAAAATAGCAGCAATAAAGAGAAGTGCAGCCTGAGCGGGCTGAGCCTGCAATGACACCCGCTTCCTTCTGCCACCTCGCGGGCTGCAGCTACAGTACACGGAGCATGGATGGCTTTTCTAGCATGACATAAGTTGTTTTCCCGTCATATTTAATGAAAGATCCCATGATAACAGGAAACATTACGCATCACCACTGTTGGGCATGTCCTGACACTTCTGAAAGGAGTTTCCCCTACCTGCGTCAGAGCTGTTGTAACCAGAGGCACCTCTCACAGCGGTGATGACATCTTGAATGGTTTAACCTTGTTATTGCAGCAGAAGATGAGAGATTCACCTCTATTAACACTGGGTTTATTTGTTTGTTTGTTTGTTTTAAAATTTGGGTAAATTTGTTACACATGAGGCCTGCAAAAAGGGCACTACTTTCTTCTTCTGGGATACCAAACAAAAGCCTGTACCCAAATGTTTTTGGCCACTGGCCCCTTCACTGCGAGAAGGCTGCCACTGAGCTATCTTCTTCTCTTTAGAAAAAAATTTACCTCTCAGCCTAAAGCAGAGATCCAAACTAAACAGTAAAAGCACTGCTGGAGGAAAAGACGCCAGCTTCTGAACTCTACACAGTGCTCATAAGCCCTGGAAGCTCAGCCCTAAACCTCTTCAGCTGGCTCAGACATCATCTCAGCCGCTGCCCTTGTGGGCCAACTTCTGATATCACATAACCTTCTGCTCTTGAAAGGAAGGAGGAAATGCCACTATGAGAAAGGCTGTAGTTATACCTGAGCAGAAGAAAAGAATGGGGAAGGAGAGACAGGATTAGGCACCTTGTCACAGGTAGCATTCCCAGAGGCAAGGAAAGAGCATCCACTTGCAGCTAATTAGACCACACAGCCCTGCCACCATCTCAGACTTCAGAGCTGAGGTAAGCCTGAGCAATATGGGAGGAGGGAAGGTGCATAGGTTGTACAACTAAAAGCAGACTCCAAAACAGACCGCTTTAGAAGAAAAAAGTCCATCTACCTGGACTTGTGCAAAGCATTTGACACTGTCTCACATGACATCCTTGTCTCTAAATTGGAGAGACATGGATTTGACGGATGGACCACTCAGTGGATAAGGAATTGGCTGGATGGTCACAGTCAAAGAGTTGTGGTCAACAGCTCGATGTCCAAGTGGAGAACAGTGATGAGTGGTGTTCCTCAGGGGTCGCTATCGGGACCAGCGCTGTTTAACATCTTTGTCAGGGACAGTGGGATTGAATGCACCCTCAGCAAGTTGCCAATGACACCAAGCTGTGTGGTGCGGTCAACAAGCTGGAGGGAAGGGATGCCATCCAGAGGAACCTTGATAGGCTTGAGAGGTGGGCTCATGTGAACCTCATGAAGTTCAACAAGGCCAAGTGCAAGGTCCTGCACATGGGTTGGGGCAATCCTAAGCACAAATACAGGCTGGGCGATGAGTGGATTGAGAGCAGCCCTGAGAAGGACTTGGGAATGTTGGTTGATGAGAAGCACAACATGACCCAGCAATGTGCATTTGCAGCCCAGAAAGCCAACCATATCCTGGGCTGCATCAAAAGAAGCATGACCAGCAGGTCGAGGGAGGTGATTCTCCCCCTCTACTCCACTCTTGTGAGACCCCACCTGGAGTACTGCATTCAGCTTTGGGGCCCCCAACATAAGAAAGACATGGACCTGTTCGAGCGAGTCCAGAGGAGGGCCACAAAGATGATCAGAGATCTGGAGAACCTCTCCTATGTAGGCAGGCTGAGAGAGTTGGGGTTGTGCAGCCTGGAGAAGAGAAGGCTCCAGGGAAACCTTATAGCAGCCTTCCAGTACCTAAAGGGGGCCTACAAGAAAACCAGAGAGGGACTTTTTACAAGGGCATGTAGTGATAGGACAAGGGGTAATGGCTTTAAACTGAAAGAGGGTAGATTGAGATTAGATGTGAGGAACAAATTCTTTGCTGTGAGGGTGGTGAGGCACTGGAACAGATTGCCCAGAGAAGTTGTGGCTGGCCCATGCCTGGAAGTGTTCAAGGCCAGGTTGGATGGGCCAGGTTGGTCTGGTGGAAGGTGTCCACATGCATGGCAGGGTGGTTGGAACTAGATGGTCTTTAAGGTCCCTTCAAACCCAAACCATTCTATGAAACAATTCTATTCTATTATAAAGGTTTTTGTTTCTCTTTGCATTAAATGTATAGGCTTTGGCACTAGCTGTCACAGGTTAGAGATGCTCAGAATGATATGGCTCAAGGAAATGTTGCTGATAGTATAGCACAACAAAAGATAGTTAGGACAAGCATTAAAAAAGAGGTGTTTTTTCCAAGAGTGGAGCAGTTTTCAGCAGGAAATTGTGGAGTGTCATAACATGATGCTCGTCTCGTAAGACTGAATGCAACCGTGCAGCAGTGTGCAGTCCTGTACTGGGAGGGCAGCAGGTTGATACAGAGAGCCAAAGAGCTCTTCCCTTCCTGCAATGATGGGTTAGGGTGGGCTGCTCTTCTCTTCACTTGTTTTTTAGGTAACCAAGAAATTTTGTATCATTTTGGGCTAAATGACCAATAGAACAACCATGTTATGTTAAAGTAAATGTTAGAAATTAAGCTTCGAAAAGTTAAGTTGGGCACATTCTTTGGACTTGCTTTCACCAAGTCATCTCAAACTGAATATTGAGTATTTTTTCCTTCTGAATAACTGCAATTGTAGCACCAGCCTTGGAAGGACACTCACCTCTTAAATGTAGCAAGTCTGTAAGAGACATGCAGCTACATTTAAGAATGTTTTCTCTTGCCCACAGTCATATCTATGTATGCTTGACCAGTTGTAACTGCTTCATTAACTTCAGAGTGTGTTGGAAAGAGCCAAGAATCAGACTTGTTGAGTGAGCCCCAGTATTTTGATTATTATATGATCATTTATGTTTACATATTCATGGGCTATGCTAAAAACATTATTGTTCAGAGTAACTTTCTGGTGAAGAATTTGTTAAAATCTTACAACACATTAGACATATGACTATTCCTCTCTTTACAGAAGTGACTATATAAAGCTCAGAGAACACACATAATCCTGACTTCAGAAACACATCCCAGTGCAAACGTTCCCTACTGACACTTGAGGAGTCACTGCTAGCACCTCCCGGTGACCCATTTACCCTGCCTCCTCAGGAAATCGCATGGCCCAGAACAGAAGTGTTTCCAAAAGAGCATTCGGCTTCCTCCCCAACACATCTTGGCACTATGAGCCTGAGTGACCCCACCGCTCTCCTCGTCCCCTGAGAAGGTGCCTGCTAGGTGCGCCTTACCTCAACATGGGAGAAGACCAGCACAACAACCTGGAGCCAGAGCTGGAGGCGGGTGCAATGCCTGCAGAAAGGGCTGATGCACAAGCAGGTCTCTGTGGGGAGACTTGATTCGGAGAGAACTCATCCATGCTGATGCCATTTCTCTTTAGGCTACTAATTAGTGCAGCTCAGCGTAACGTGCTCTGCTGACGCAGTCTGGAGGTTTGGCCTGTGCCGCTTTGCATCCCGCCTGGCAGAGCTTTCTGACCTGATGTGTTATTTGCTCTTCTTGCTCAAATGCACCATTCCCCCAGTCTAATACCACGGGGCTTGGCTCTGTCATATCTCCCAGGTTGGATGGGGGTGCCAGTGATGATGTTGCCATCTCATTACCAGGTCTTGGTGTGCGGTACTGGTGCCAGTGGGAGCAGCAGTGGGGCTCAGCTCTCCTCGCACACCAGCTCATGCTGCACCAGGCTGGTGTAGCTGGAAGACCCTGCAGAAGAGTGTGCACATGCCCTGCATGGAGCTAGCCCTGTGTTTGCAGTGACCCTTTTTGCTTCTCTTGGGTTTCTGGGCCTTCTCCCCTTGTCTCACAAGGCCCATAGCTATGTGCTAGGGAAGGCATCCCCAGGGAAACAGGCACCTGGCCCAGGGCACAGATGGGTAGCATGTCATGCAGAGAGCTTGAGAGTGTCTCTGGAGGGGAATTGTCAACCAAATAGGGAAATGCCTCTGTGGAAAGGAAACCTTTCCCCAGGGGGCTGAAGGATCTCCCAAGCTTGGAGACCATGCACCCCAGTCAGGTGTCCTCACAGGGGTGTCAAGGAGCAAGGGAGGAGAAAGGCTTGAAAGGGAGCAGCAAGAAAGGAGGATGAGAGCAGGGGTTAGACAGCTTTTGAGGAAAACCTATGGTAACTGACTCACAGAAAATGGAGCTACCTCATAACATGAGCTGACATGGCGCTCCTTTCACATAGTGTGAAATAGCTGAGGGCTTCGTCTTTCTGTTACACAAAGATGCTGATTTCCAAGGACTGGAGCTTTCTAGGGCAGTAATTAAGCTTTAAATGGAGAGATCAAATGTAGAATAAATATCTCATTAACCTTGACAAAGCACAATCTTTCTGCGCAGCTCATAGCAAAAGAGAAAGTGAGTGTGAAGGATGCGATAAAACAGGCATCAGCTTCCCTGAATGCTGGAGAGTGGTGTCTGGCGCTTGGAATATCTGCTCAGCTGGAGGGGCCTGAGCACACATTCACCACCTCCTCACAGAAACCAGCAGTTGCAGGCTATTTCAAGGATAAAGAAAGATTTTCTACTCTTTCCTTACTGGAACTGGGAACACACTACAATGTGGCTGTGGATGCAAAAACCCCAGGGAACAAAAAGAGGAAAAACAGGAGTTTGGTGCTGCACCCCAGCAGTTGGGCTTTGTGCCCTGTGCAGGGAGATTTCGGATTTTCCACTTTTAGGATTATTGTAGGTTTTTCTAAATACCTGTCATTGCCTCAGGTAAAATGTGCAAAGAGCCCAGCAAACAGGGCCCTGAATGTGGCACTGCCCCCAGCCATGTGTGCTAATCACACCATCGGTGAATGCAGAGTCCAGATGCTTGCCAGCAATAAGATTCTCTGGCCTGCCTGCTCTGGTCTTACTCTTCTCTTCTTTGCTCCCTCTAGAAAAGATGATTTATGTGTTTAGCCTCAGACAGACAGGAAACATTGGCTGTGTTTTCTTATTGTCAAAGCCACTGTTTCTGAAAGCAGCACAAAGAGGAGCTTGACTTCTCTTGCTTATGTGCTTGTGAGCCAGTCGAGGAGAAAGGAAATGCCAAAAAGCCTTCACAGCAGAGAGGACTTTTCCTAAGGGTACAGCAGGGTTAAGCTGGGCGTTTATTTCTGAAATTATTCCATTAATGTTCTTATGCAAATGAAATGTGAATCCTTGAAAAAAGAGCCACAGTGCCAACTGACTGAATCAAGACAGGGCAAGAACTAGCTAGCATGAGGTTGGCCCATTTGACGAGATAATAACAGCTGAAAGGATGTAGGTCGAATTCCTAAGACTAGCATAACTAGTCTTTACCGGTGTGAAGCAACTAAATAGCAGCTTGCAAAAGCTATTTGGCTGCTTTGTGGGTGTTGTCATGTAATGAGACAAATAGAAAGATTTGTCTAATAGAAACAAAAGCAAATGTATCTAGTGCAGCATATTCATGTTGGGAACTTGGCTACTGGATCCTCTGGAGCAGTTGCTCATGTAAGATTAGCTCAGGAGGGTGCTTAAACACACCGTCAGGCTCCTATCACTCATACTGCTGAAGCCTTGGATTTGGGCTGCTTTTATATGGGTATGGGAAGTCTTGGAGCATCAGTGAAGGGTGTCAGTACACAGACAAGGGAGTAATCTTTGAGTCCTTGATTTCTCACAGAGAGTGGGCAACAGCATCCCAGGCTGAAATGGGGAGACCTGAACTGGTGAGTGCCTGGGATTCCTTACAGCCATGAGCATGCAGTGCCACACTAGTGGCTAACCCACACGCTGTGACTGAACGTGCTGCTCACTTTGGCAGAATGCGGTACAGGCTCTGCGTGGGTTTGGCCACTATGAGACATTCAGCCTTAAAGGCTGAATGTCCCTTCACTCTTCTTTATGCTCCTTGATGGTGCTGAAGCCACCGCTGGATGTCCTGGACTCCTGATCTGGGAAGCGAACCAGGCTTGCAGAGCTGCAGAGCCTGCAGGAAGAGCTGGGGATGCAAGTGCTTGGCTCCCCAGTGCTGGGTGCGCTTGGCTCACACCTCTCCTGCTCCCATCACCATTTGAGATGGGAATGAGGAAGCTCAGAGTCTGTCCTAAAGGCACGTTGCTGTTGGCTTTAATGGAAACAGGCCCATTGTGGATCCCAGCGCACAGGCTGGAGGCAGGCATCTTTGTACCTCCTTGCCAGGAGAGATCTCAAGGGCTGGATGTCCCCCTCATGTGGGGCTGGAGCAGAGAGTGGAGGATAGCCAACTGAGCTGACACTCAGTGTAAGGAGAGGGTGTGAGTGCTTAAATATCCAGTCCCACACACCTGAGGCTAAGATTGCCTTGCTGAAGACAAAGTATGCACAACTCCTCAGTGCCCTCTCCTCCTCAGAAAACAGCCTGCAAACAGCTGTGCAGAGATTGCAAAGTCCTCACGCTTGTCAAGTAAGATGACTCCTAAGAAGACTACCCTGACAGCAGTGCTCCCAGGACCCCTAGAGTGAGCCCCAAGGGTGTGAGGTCCCGGGCTGGAAGCCCACATTGGATCTGTCTCAGGGCTTTGGGAACCCACAGCTCCTTCCCCTGCTACTACAGAATTCAGTGTTTCCCCATCATATAGTAAACTTGCACTTTGTTTTTCTTTTTTTTTTTTTGGCTCTTAGGAGGACTGTGAGCACAATTTTCCTTGCAGATCAGAGGAATGACTCCCAGGCGGATTTAGAGACTACCCTCCAGGCTTCAGGCACTGCTACGCTGCAATGCTCCAGCCTATCTTATTCCACTTCATTGCATTTAATTGTGACTCCCCAGAGCTCCAGCTGGGGATGGAGCCTGCAAGCCACCTGCTGCAGAGAGGGCTGAAATGCTGCTGACTCCTTTTGCTTTCCTTTGAGCCTGGCAGAGTAGACGACAGATGTCTCTTCTCCTTTCAGAAAACCTTTCTGTTCTGGTGTCCCCACTTTCTTTCTCTCTCCAGTCTCTTTTCCATGATCACACGGACTTCAGCACCTGCCTTTTCCAGCTTTTCATCTGGCTTCCCAGTTTGGCTTTCTACTTTCAAATCTCTTTGCACACTGTCGTCTCATCATTAGCTGCAGAATCTCCCGAAGTGTTAGCACATGCTCCAGCCGCTCCACTGACTTTTATCTCTACTTTCTTCTCCTTTTCATCTTTCCTCTGCCCTGGACTCTTTCCGGTCTGTTTCCTTAAGTGCAGGCTGTTGCATACAAAGCTTTAGCGTTGTCTCTGACCTCGTTTTCCATTTCCATTAGTATTTTAGAAACAAGCTAGGGACTGGCATGTATCACCTTTTGGTTTTTCCTGTTTTTCCTGTATGAAAAGAGATTTCACTGAAGAGAAGGGGGCAGGTGCTCTGGGGGTTTGGACACACTCAGCACCTGCTGGTGTCTGACCCTGGTGGGAATGGAGGCGTGAGCCAGCTGGTCAGCCTGGCTCCATCTCCAGTAACTCAAATGCTTGTAGCAAGACTTTTCTCATTTATACAGCAGCCTTAGAAATAAAGGCATTCCCCTAGGTACTTTCGCATTAGCTTCTCAAGAGAAGAGAGGATAAAACATGGCATTAGCTTTCAAAGTCGATTGTCCAAGTCTGGTTTTGTCTGGGGTTCAAATACTGGATGTCCTGGCAGTGGTGGCAGATCCTGTATCATGGGAGTTGTATTGCCAGAGAGCAAAAGTCCCCTTCACTGCCATGTTTACTTAGGGCATGGCTATATTCCCCTCAGATTTTGCTATGAAAGCCATCAGTGGCCATCAGGAGTGTCTACTCGCCCCTACCATCACATCCGGACTGCTGCAGGTCAATGGCTCACCACTGTTTCACGCATGAGCTATAAGCACTCAGAGACGGCGTTCTTCACCCGGTAGGAATTGTGTAAGCTGAGCTCTGTGCAGGCTCAGGTCATCTTGGTGATCTGTATGAAACAAATCCTCTTTGCAGTGTAGTGGAGGTGATGGCCTTCAAGATTCAGAGAATGTAAAAAAAAAGTTACATTCAGGAGAATGGCAAGAGGCTTGTGTCTGTTAAAGAGGAAGGTAAATGAAACAGGGGTCTTCGTTAGGAGCTCCTCTGACCTGAGCACAGACCAGACTGACATTGTTTCTCTCTTTATTTCAGCAAGGTGTGCACACAGTCAAAAGTTTTGTGTCTTTCTTCATCTGACTGAGTTCAGTTAACCTGGAACTTAAATACTCCGCTTGGAATGTTTTGGGTGATCTGTCAGGCTTTGGCACACAGGCGGTGTGTGTGCTGCCCAGAACACAGATGTGAGACAAGGAAGGTCAATTGCTAATAGTTCCCTGCAGCTGTCACCAAGATGTGTGGAGAGCTTTATGACAACACTATTAATTTTTCCTGTAACAGAAGCAGCAGCTCATTAATATATTAACTTCCCTTTCAATTAAAAATATCCTCCTTGCAGCTCAGGTACAGGGGGAATGAAAGGCCCATCTTTCTTTCAGTTTACTCTCTTATTTTTCAGAGTATGCACTACAGTATCCCATTGCAACAGCAGCATTGTGATGGCACTCTTGACTCTGGCCAAACAGACCATCCCTCTCGGTGTGACTATCAATCACGTGCCTGGTGCAGGCATAGTCCACACTTTGGGGGAAGTTTTGTGGGTTCCCCCAAGCAGCCCTGCCGAAACAAGACTCTGCTCTAGCACAGCTCTCCAGGGTCCAGATGATGGCAAAACTTTTGGGCTCTGGTTTTGATGAGTAGGTAACACTGGAAGCAGGAAAGTTCCCTCTTGCCCATCCACGCAGCCTGTGTCTGTCCTGCATGTGCCAAGACCCAGCCTGGCCCTGCAGCATGGCCCCGGCTCCAGTGACAGCCCTGAAACGCTGGGCAAGGAGCAGGGTTAGCTGTTGCTCTCCACTGGTAAAGCTTGGGAAGACCTGGCAGCAGGATTCTTTTATACTTGCTTCTGTTCTCCCAGTGCAGCATTTTGGTTATTCTGCTCAATTGAGTTGTTAATACCAGCAGGTGCCTTTATGGGCCAAAGCCAGTGAGAAGCGTGAAATGGGGATAGGACAGGCAGCCTTCCCACCTTGTGCCGTAAGAGGACAGAGGTTTGCTAACCACAGCAGCAGGGGAGGGGAGACATCACTCGGTATTTATATGCACAGATAAGCAGATATGTACACATGTATATACACAAATATATATTTAGCTCATCTACATGACTTATGTTTTGTGTGTTCCCAGATGAATGCTCCAGTTCTCCTCTCCTCCACAATATATACATTTTTGTTTTCTGTGCAGCTTCAGGACTCAGAAGCTTGCTGGACAAAGAAGGTTTCCCTTTTGCAGGTTTCTAGGTATGGGTAGAGAGGGGCTTGAGCTATTGCTGACCAGAAATTTTTAGAAGAAACCTTGCATAACTGAGCCTGTCCCTTGTAGCTGTTAACAGCAGTCGGTGGAAAGGTTATAAAAATCTTCCTGAAGCATTCTTATGCAGCTAGGCAGGACTGTGTGGCAGGACTTTGCTACTTCCAACCATGGTGTAATGTCAGTGATGGTCAAGTTTTTTCCTGTGTTATCAAGGGAGGTGTCCTGGGCTGCTGGGAAGGATGGAGTTTGAAAGGTGGTCACTACCTAATGTCGCCTTCATAGAGTCCTGGTGTCCATGGCTGCCAAAATAGTCTCATCCTGCTCCTCTGTGTCCCTCTCACTCATTGGATACCGAGCAGAAATTTTATGACCCTGAAAAAGAGTGGTGAATGTTAGAAGAACAGCACTTTTAATATTGTTATAAGACTTACTACCCAACAGGCAAAACTAAGAAGAAAAGATGAACAAACCTCCGTGTACCTGGAATAGTTATCTTTGATCTTACTGCTTTAGAAAAGGAAGGAGGGTGACCCTGAGATCACCTATGAACTCATATTATACTCACCTGAGACATGAGTTTTCAAATCCTTGCCCTGCTACATATGGCCTTGGTACCTGGCTGACTTCTTAGTATTTCAGTCCTTACTCGCCTGTCTGGTGGGTGTGACTGATTTCATACCCCACAGGGCACTGTGAAGGCAAACACATGAAATATTAGCTGCTGTTGTGAGGTTTTCAGGTAGATGGTATACCCTGGAGCAAGGGCCTGTCTCATCGCCACAGTCCATTTGAAGGCCTTTTCACCCCACAGCACTGGAGCTAGAGCAGAGATTTCTGAGGTTAGACACTGTGCAGCCCAGGGCATCTCGTGCATGGAAGCTCCAGCCGCTCTCACTCAGCTGAAACATTAATGTTGGCCTCCTCTTTGCATTGAGCAGCTGCCGTTATGGAGAGCTGCAGACATGCCTGTGTTCTTGCAGGTGGCACAGCTCGAGCTGCACCCCATGTGCTTGCTTCAAAGGGAGTGGGAGAAATGCAGAGAGGGCAGTGCAGGGCCTTGCTGAAAATCAGCCTCTTCTAATAGGGGGTAGGTTATTTTTCATTTAGATGTAAAATGGTTGGATCCTTCAGGAAAATTGCCTTGCAAGCACAGACTTAGACCTAAGCTGTAATTTGCTCTCACTGTGTGCCAGAGGAATCCTACTGCCTTCAAAGGAGTATCTAGTGCAGATAGGGACGATGCACCCAGGTAGCAGAGAGCTGATTTCTTCCTTAGGCAGTCTTTCCCTTTCAGCATCTACTTGTGCAATCATCAGCTCCTGGCTGAGTTACTATGGTAATAAGAGTATATCATGGGCATTACACTTACTCACTGTCGCCAGGGTCAGAGGAGAGGAAAAATAGCAGAGCAAGCTGCTTAACTTCTTAGTTTCCTGCACACCCATGCTAAGTGCATGGGAAAGAACTGGAAAGGACTGGAAGTCCCTACATCTTCCATGCCCCGCTAACCATGTTTCACTTGGAGTGTATACACAGAGCCAGGCACTCCTTCCCGTGCCCCGGGGATGTCCCCTGTGCAGCCTGCTCAACTCCCATAGACTGATGTGCCCAAGGAGCAGGATGTGGCAGTGCCATGAGATTTCTCCAGCGGCAAGACAAGGGCTGTGCTGTGGGCGCTGGGAGCGCAAGGGGCAGTGCTTTGTGCTCAGACTGCTGCTGGGGCATCTGAGAGGACTTCGAGGGAGAGGAGCCGAGCGTTGCCCCAGAACCATGACCGCCGGCCCTGTCCCGCAGGGTGCTGCGCTGCAGGTCCTGGTGTAGGAGCTGGGCTCACCCACCTGCCAGTGGGCACCAGGGTGGCTCTTGTCAAGGGAGAAGGAGGTGATAGGCGTGCCGAGTGTATGCGAGAAAACCATGCTGGACCCGGTCAGCCTCACAGCCTGGCTGCCCATGCATGAGCTCTGCTGTGGCCAAAAGCAAGGTGCTGGATCCAGGCTATGATGCCTGCTATGCAAACACTATCAAATCTGCCCTTTCTTCCAGGACCTAGAAAGCTTACAGAAAAATCCCTCTACTGGTGCAGAAGCCTCCATTTCATGCGGCATGGGGTGTTAAATGGCATACTGTGCAGATACTATAAATGGGTATATAGGAGGTGTAGGAGGAGGACTCCGAGGTCCTGGTCTTGCAGCCCCAAGCTCTGCTGTCTTCCACCTCCAGTGCTTCAGCCAGGCTATTTTTATCACTTGGGCTGCAGTTTTTACTTACTATTCTTATCCTGTGTTAATGATTACTCCTGATTATGAAGGAATTTAAACTTGCTCAACACATGTTAATGAATCTGTGTTGCACAGCATAAATCAGAGAATGTCGTTGGCAACCAAAGCTCAGGAACAAAGTCTGCACAGGGGCCTGGTCTGGGTTTGGCATAGGAGAATAATGCATTGTGTTAGGACCAGGCATTGTCAGTTTTTGTAACAGAACATGTAAGAGCCTACACTGGTTTTATTCTTCCTTTTTACTTGGCTGAACAGTCAATCAGGAAGAGTTTCTAAGTCACCATCACAAATAGCCAGAAGAGGCAAATCCAACAAGCTGTCAGGGCTGATTTTCCTGGAAAGATGAGTACAAAACACTGTTCTTATTTACATTATTGATGCACATTTCTCTAGTAAAGGATTTACTAGGTCATGTAACGTACTATTTCTGATCAAATGAGCTAATTTCTCAGCAAATTGTTCTGCTTTGCCATAATCCACTAGTGGGTTTTTTTCTTGCATCTGTTGAAATTATTATTTAACCAATCTGTAAAAATTTAAGCTACATTGGTCTGGAAGAAAAGAACCACGTGAATTAGCCACCCTCAGTTATCGAGATCCTTAGGAGTCAGAAGACACAAGTCTGAATGTGACCTCCAGAGTGACCTCCACTCCTCCCCCAGAGGGAGAGAAGAGCGCTGCTTCCAAAATGAAGAGCCTTTCCTCCACCTGCACCCCTGCACAAGGCCCTGCTCCGTCCAACGACGCCCCTGCAAGTTCCGTCGGAGCAGCTGGAGCCACTCTGAGCACCTCGATGCTGTCCTGTCTGAAGAATGTGAGCTAAGCTGCTGAGTGAGAAAAACAGAAGTACCCCACACTTAAAGGAAAGTACAATCCAATTTCTGAGAGCAGATGGAGGGCAAGCGAGCCCAAGGAAAGGGCTGGAGACCATTTAAGCTGCACCTGCAGCCAGCAGTGGATAGCTACAAGCTGTCAGTCCTGCCTCAGACAAGCTATCATTTATCCTCCAGTACAACCACATCTTGCTTTTTAATGTGTAGTTAAGAGAAAGAATTACTATAGTACTAAGAACTGCATTTGCACTTAAATGAATTTTTAAACATCTTCTTGTTTAACCTTCCTGATGGAATAGACGCGTCTGCCTGTGGAAAAATTGAAAACCAATAAATAATACATCCACTGAGTGCTTCACCTTGGGAAAGGTCACATTTTGAAACATCTGTCTGTTCATCAAATTAAAGTTTCTATTTGATGGAAGGGAGATTATTTGGATTCAAGGACTAGTAGCAGAACTGATTGCATGATGGGTCTCTGAGTTAAAACAATAGCATCAGAAGCCAGAGCAGTGCTGCTGGAGCAGCCTCCCCCTGCAGGGAACATGCAGAGTCTTACTGCTTCGATACTTACCCCAAATAATTATTAGCATATTTGTAATATGGCACGATTATTGAACCTCTTCAAAAAATTCTTACTGGCTACAATGCTTTGGTCGTCGGGACTGGTCTCCATGGGGATTATGGCACAGGTAGTCCTGCAAAGGACTGATGCTGTCAGAGGGAAGTCTTGATCTGGGCAGAATCACTGCACTGAGGCCGCTCACATGCTCACAGTCACCCTGCTGCCCCTGCCAGTGACCCCTCTCTGCCCAGCCTCTGGAACAACCTCACGATCCACTCACTGGAGTTGCTGCATCTAAACTGAGATGCCCAGGGCACTTCCAAAAGCTCAGGACCTGGAGCAGGGTGTGCAAGGAAACTCCCTCCCCTGGTCAGGATGGACACAAGGGTTACAGGCTCCTGAGCTGTGAGACAACTGAAACTGCTGTACACTGAAAAGCAATTCATGATACATGCTTTGGGAACCCTCCTGAGAGCAGTAGCACAGCAGAGCCGAGGTGCTGCATGTGAATGCCCTTCCTCTGCCGTGCGCAGGGAGTCAGGAAAGTTCACAGAGGCTGTGTTTTCCAGGCTGCCAGCCATGGCTCAGCTCTACAGGGGTGCAGAAATTAGAGACAAAATTGGGGAAGGGACTGTCCTAGGCCAAGCTGGGAAGCTTCATTCACGTTCATCATGACTCAGAAAGCCACCTGGTGTCTGTGGGAGGCAGAAAGCTGGGTGGGGAGTGAAGGGGGAGGCTTGTGGGAGCAGCATGCAGGTAGCAGAGTCGCTGGGGTGGCTTGTTGGGCTCCATGGCAGGGATGTGCTGTGGAGGAGTTCTGGAGTGCAGGCGGGGGTGAAGCATGGTCTATGCTTGCCTTGCATTATGGGGAAGGGGGAATGTTGTTTCCTTTCCAAATTTATAATTAGAACATTAGCCCTTTATTAGAACACAAACTATCATGGTCATGCTACTCTTGCCCTGTGTAATCCCCTGCTGTAATGGGGTGCATGACAATCTTCTGAAGCAACTTTGCTTCCTGCAAGGCTGTCAGGGTCAGTTTAGGGACACAACATGAGAGCTTTTGGACAAAAGCACTGGACCCATGCCTGGCTGGCCGTGAAATATGGTCTTTATCCTTTGTCCTCCCTTTCTCTTTTTTGCTTGGCCTGACCCTATTTGAATGCAGCAGCCCTATTAGCTGCCTCAGCCATATGTGCAAGGACAGACAGACCAGCTCTCCTGGAAAATTATATACACGCACCTATCGGTGTGTATGTTCAAAACGCGGACAGTGCCACAAAAGCAATCCCAGGAGCAATTCGACAGTAAAGTGCTGCTGGCACTCTACGTGGTGCAATGATGTATGCATCATGGTCATGCATTTTCTCAGTGCATCACTTGTCTTAGAGACAGGCCATGATGACTTTATATGTGTTGCATTTCTGCCATACCTGTGTCACAGCAGAAGGCAAAGCTGGAATAAAGAGGCCTGTGCCGACTCAAAGCACAGCCATAAATTCTAGGAATGCTTCCGAGGCAAGTTAAAACAAATTAGTAATTATCATGACTGACAGGTACTCTGCAGCGACCAATGAGGAGCCTGCTGATGAATACTAAAAATCTCTTAGCAGAGGAGTTACAACTGTGGCTGTCAACATGGCTATAATTAGGCAGCGCTAAGTGAAATGACTTCTTCTCAGATGTACTCCCTCGAGAATCCGCAGATCTGGATTGTCATACAAAGGAAGGAGACTTAAAAGGGCTGTTCGCTGCTTGTGTTGTGGGGCCTACAGAGGCCAGCCAAAATGGGACCCAAGCGGAGTGGGTACAGGACTCGAGCAAGAGCAGGGTTAGTCTGCCTCTCAATCCAAATTGTCACACTTTGCATTCCCCTTCTGCATTCATTTCCAGGGCCTCCAAGCACCTCACAAGTACCAGTTATGACTCTCAAACACCCAGGAGTATTAATCACTTGAAAGATGAGTTAATAATCTCTGAGTTGTTGAGACATGCTGAAGGACAAGCTGATAAATTTTCATTGCACAGTGGGGAAGTGTTCCTCTGGCTGGGAGATAGGTTGATGACAAGTTCAGAAGTCCCTAGGGAAGCAGATGAAGAGACAGAAGTTTTCTGTGTGAGCAGGAACAGTCACTTATAAATATAAAACCTCCTGTGGAAAAGTCAAGCAGTGTTAAAAGAGACCCATACCTCCCTACTTAAGGATTAATCTCTGCATAAAGGCTAATTGTTGCTGCATAATTTCTCCAGTGACTAAAGCAAGCAGGTCTTTTTTCAGCATCGTGCCTTTTATTTGTACAGTTTAGAGAAAATAAACACCCATGAAGCACTTGTGGACAGCAACGTCTCTCCAATTACCATTGAGTTCTTGTGTATATTTCATGCTGGATATCGCAACCCTGATCTTGTTCTTTACATGCAACACCACTTCTTGCAGTGGATATGTCTGAAAGGGGCTCATCCTTGAGGGTACCATACTGGCCCAAGATGAACTGGGCTGCGACATCCCTGCCAAGGTGAAGCAACAGCAGTGACAAAAGCAACTGAGAAGGATATTAAACTACCATTAAGTCAGCTCTGACTGTAATGCTGAAATCAGCCTGACTCCATCCTGGGTGCTGCAGACTGTACTGCGTTTCCACAATAATAGAAAACATCGCTTTTCAGCCTTGCTTAGTGCTGTTGTCCTGGGAACAGAAAATTTCCACTCACTCCTCAAAATGCTGATCTGTTGACTCATTTTTCAGGTGAGCTGTTGTTAAATCTTGCTGGGTGTGTTGCTGCTGCATCCTGTTTGTGCAGGAGTGGAGGGCTGAGTTTTGTTATCAGCTCCCTGTGTGCCCATTCTAGTAGCAAATGGCCTTGGGTTAAGAAGCAGGAATTTGTGATTCCAGAGATGCCTTGAATCCCTGCTTCTAATCTCTGTACAGGATTCATCCATCAAGGCTAAGCACCATTAGGGAACTTTCCAAGAGATGACAGATTTACACGAGTTGATCCTTTACACTCATGCTCTCCCTGCAAGTGATGTGCCTGCAGTCAGGATTTAGGACTCAGACCATTAACTCTGGGTAGCGCCAGACTTGTCAAGTTGGGGCTTGGCCATCACATTCATCTATAAAACCAGACTGTTTGTTCCACTCCTGAGGAAGGCAATGGAAAGCATGAAAGACTGAATTAACCTAAGGGTAAATAATTGCAGAATTCAAATTTCCAGGTCTTTCTACTCCTTCCTTTTGTGTTTCAGAGAGCTGCCACCTACCTGGGGTGGCAATATGTTGTCACTATCAGTACACCTGTGTGGAGGACAGCAGAAAAGCAGCTCCCTCCTATGAGTCAACGTCCTCCCATCTGAAACATTCGGTACAATTAGCAAGGAGTCTTGTAAGTATGTTTTTTCCTCCATCTGGCAGTTTGATCCATGTTCCCCTGTCACCATTTTTGATGGATTCATTTCACACATAATGAAAGACTGTCTCACGGGTATTTAAAAAGCAATAGCAGGCAGTTGCTAGCACTCCAGAGCAGAGACCTTCAACCAGTGGCTCTGCTGGCTGTTTTTAGTTACTGTATAGTAGGAGGACTACCTCCCCTAGCAGCAGTCTTGGTCCTTATGTTTGCTATGGTGGAAACATTTTTGACAGTATAAATGAAAGTGTATTCAATGGTGACCACTACCAGAACAAAAGAGCAGGGCTGAGCACGTCCAGGTGTTTTCATGTGCAAAGCTAGCACCACCCACACATGCTTGTGAGAGAAAGAGGTGTAGAGGTGACGCCAACACTGTTAGGGACAACTACAGTCAAGGGAGAGGTAGAGGTTCATTTTCAAATGAAAAGTGGGAGTACAGCTCTCAGATGAGTCAGTAAGGAAGAGCCCCCGCAGAGAAGTCTCACACCTCTTACTGCCTTGCAGAACTGCTCGTCCCTGCCTCTTTGCTCCTGTCCTACTTTCTAGGAAAGCTGCAAAAGTTCATCGCATTCTCATAATGCCCCCAACAGCAATTCTGAGCAACCTGCACTATCACAGCACTTGTTAAGCCATCATCTATACAAAAAGAAATCTAAAGATGACAGACAACGCTTTTCACTGGCACTCCTCCTTGCATGAATAAGAGCTGAGCCTGGGCTGTGTGAGGTGGGGAAGGAGCGTATCAGAGTTTCTGTGAATCGCACAAGAGTGTAACAGGCAGAATGTTCTTTTATATTTCTGTGCAGAAAACAATGGTGCAGAGAGGATGAAGCAGTATTCTGGAAACTCCACTTTGGGCCTCCATTACTGCTCACAGGCCAAGCTCTGTCAGTGTTCCACCACTACTTACCCAGAGATTTTGGCATCAACAACAGACCCATCAAGAACAACACTTGAAAACTTGGAAGCCCAGCCTTTATATGGCTTCATGGTCCAGAACTTTGTTACCTCCTCTCCTTTTCATATAGTCAGACCCATAACTGCAATGTAAATAGCATTTTGGTGTCCTTCTTACATGACCCAACCTGCAGACTTTCATCCTACGGGTGGCAAGACACACTTGTGCATGTCTGCATGATGCTTGGGGAACAGGGTGATGGGAAAACAACAGTGAACTGAGCGATTTGTTCTGCTGCATCCCATCTAGTTCACCCTTCCTTTCAGAGCTACCTGGTCCTCAAACAAGAACTTTTAGTTATAGCAACTAGGATTGCTATAGGATCTACTAGGATTTGAGAAAAAAAATCTATTGTATTTTCCCCTGAAGATCCAATTCTTCTGCTCCTCCAGTCAGTCAGAGCCTCACTGCGTGGGGAGGGATCACTGGGACAGGAACTGAAGGATGAGAAAGCCTCTACTCCTACCCTGGAAGGTAGACTCAATCATTTGAAGCCAAGTTAATCTGTAGTTTTGGGGCTGGAACAAAATGAACTTTAGTGAAAGACAAGTCCCCAGACTGGAGTTGCTGTATTTTCTACCCACCTGATTTATGCTGAGGTAATCACTGCATAAGATGGAGAAACCTGGTTGCTTTTCTTAAACCCCTGTTCCTAGCCCTGAGACACACAGAGTTGCTTCAGAACAGCCCGCGCACACACAACGTGATTTGGCCCCGGTGTGGGGAGTGGTGAGTACAATGTCTCTCAGGTATCTACCTAACACCCTAGCTGACAGCAGATAATCCCTCAGCAGATGCAGGTAAATTTCTGCTTATGGAAGCCACATAACGCCATTGCTTTTGTCCCTGGACATTTGGTTTTTGCTTCTATTCTACAGAACTGAGGGTAGCAATATAACCTCCTTAACCAACAGTAAGGAACTGATGTTAAATGTACACTGATCTCACCAGTCTCTGCAGAAAAACCTGGCTCGCTCACTTAGGAATTTCACTACATTTCACAGAATCATAAAGCAATCCAGGCCGGGAGGCACCTCTGGAGATTGTTTCCAATGCCCTGCTGAAGCAGTCAGCTAGAGCAGACTGGTCAGGACTGTGTCCAGTTGGGTTTTGAGTATCTCCAAGTATGGAGACTCCAGAACCTTCCCGGGCAATCTGTGCCAGTGTTTAGCCATGCTTACACTAAAATGCTTTTTTTCTACCTGTAAGTGGAATCTCCTGTATTTCAATCTATGCTCATTCCTTCTTGTCATTTCACTGCATGCAACTGAGGAGAGTCTGGCACCATCTTCTTTATCTTTGCAAATCCTTGACTTTCCCCATACCAGGGAGAGAGGACCAACTGGACTGTACTGCCAGGAGGACACAGTCCTCACTTCCCGATCTGTGGCAACCACTTTGAATTCACAACTCTAACCTGTTTGTATGTTAGATTTTAATCAAACATTAGGCACCACCTGTACCACTGAAATCAAGATCTTAAAAAGCTCCTGAAAAGAACTCAGTTGCAATTCTTTAAAGCAAAATTTTAATATGCTTCTGTTCTTCCCCACACTTCATTTGCACTTGCAGATTTCCATCCAAGGATGCTGTAAAAATGCCAGCACAATATGAAGTACCTCTCACACACTGAAGCCAGACTAATGATGTGGGGCTGATTCCTAATGACAGCCACAAGCCGGCATGTTTGCAACCAGTCAAGAAGCATCATTCACTCATTCAGCTTCCAATACAGGCTTATTTGTGAAGCATCTCCTGGCTGTTAAGGTAAAGGAGAATCTAAATGGACCGGAAGATTACCCTTTCATTTATGTTGTCCCAGACAAATAACAGTTTACTGCCTACCAAGGATTTCTGATGTCTGTCTGTCACCTTGCTGTTTATGTAGCCCAAGCACCGGAACTCCCCTGACATCCCACCTCTTGTGCACAGGAGTTCCTGGGAGTAAGCCACTGGTAAGTATTTCTCAGGCAAGACTGGCAGCTCAGCAAGACTCACCCATTATCAGAAAATAACCTTTACAATTAAAACTTCTTTAATAGGCTGATATTGAGAACATGCTGGAGAATGTAGAACACTGAAGCTTGAACCAGAAATACAGAGGAGATAGTAGGATCATTTTGAGTTCAAATTTAGTCTTAACCAGACTATGATTCTTTACCAGCATCATGTTAAGAATTTTAAAAGCTCTTCCTTTGCTCTGATACATTTAAAAAGGCAACAGAGTTCCCCTCAACCTTCACTTTGAGGCTAAGCAAGCCCAGTTCCTTTAAGCACTGTGAATAAAATACATTTTCCATCCTCACATTGACGCTTGCAGCTCTCTCTGCACATGGTGCAGTCCTGAGTTCCTCTTCCTTGAGCACAGGTCACTAGAACTGCACACAGATGAGTTCTGGGTATACGTGCCTGGGAACATGCCAATACTCTGCTTTAGAAAGACCCCTTCAGATACATAAAGTATCTGTTTGCTTTTTTCACGACCATCCCATCATAGTCATGATATGATCAACTATCACCCTCATTCCTTCCTCATTGCAGCCCTCTGGGAGCTACGGGTGGCCTTTTCGGAGCAGGCACTCTTCTTAAGGTCTGACTGATCTAATACACCTTTAGCTGACTGAACAGTAGGTTTCACATTACCTCCTGAGTGCACAAAAGACATCTCCCACAGGTGATTCACTCCAGATCATCATCTCAAGTAGTAAGATGAACTTGCAGAGGTGCTTTTTTTTCTGTATCACTGATAAAGTAGCCTTAATAACTGTTTGGTTTTGACATCTAATATCTAAATAGCTCCTACCCTTATACATTGCTTGTATTCTGCCCTAGCAAATGCCACCTTGTTTCCACTGCTTTAGTCACTAGTGCCATGCAGTGCTTTTAATACTCCATCCCTCTTCCATGCTGACAATACTTCAAAACTTCCTTAGCATATGCCACGGTAATAAATGAAAAATCTTTAAGAGGATCAAGCCCAACACCTTGAGGAATTTCAATACTAATTTCCTTCCCACTCAGTAATTCTTTGCCCGAGTTGATTTGTGCTGGCTCCTTGTTCACTTTGATACCCAGTTCTAAGGGTATCTTGTCCAGTCCAAGGCAAGTATCATCACAAGTGATCAAATCAACCTGGCTTAGCAAGTTAGCTCGTCAGTTTAGCATCCAAGTATATGAGTTATGCCTGGAAAATCAACCAGAGATACCAGCTGAGTTTGCCCTCATCATTTTATCTACATAATTTTCTACTTACCCGTAGGTCTTAATTATTCTTTTCTTCAAAATTTGTTCTAAAGATTGCCCATGATTGTAGAAAGACTGATAAGTCTCTGACTGCCAAGAT
Source organism: Haliaeetus albicilla (assembly GCF_947461875.1). NCBI lineage: Eukaryota > Metazoa > Chordata > Aves > Accipitriformes > Accipitridae > Haliaeetus > Haliaeetus albicilla. Next base: position 54,463,108 of record NC_091485.1, read on the forward strand.
AATCTTTGTCTTTTTAATAAGCATGGGTACAGTGCTTACTGTTCTGCTGTCACATAGGAGCAGTCCTAAATTTTAAAATCTCTGTTCCTGGAACAGCAGTTTTATACACCAGTTCTTCAAAACTCTTGATGTAGATAATTTTATTTCTTCTCTCAGTCTGAGCACACTAAATGCTGTGAGGTCCTCTCCCACTTCACTTATGGGCACCCCTGTGTTTCCACCTTTTTTCCAGCAGCCACCCTAGCTTTATTTTCTGGTATAGCCAGAGCAGGAAAGGACGTGTTCCTTTGTTGTGTGAATTTACAACAGCTACTGCAGGCTCCCTCTGAAAAGATAAACACGATCATGTAGAGATAGCACTACATACAAGACCACTTTCTGCTATTTACTTTTTCACTTATCTAAAGCACCCTAATGTTTTAAAAATATATAGACCTCTCTATTGATGAACTTTGAGAGAGAACCGAGGAGTCCTGTCAAAGTGAGGCTGAAGATGGTACATTAAACTCCAAGGAAGCTACTGGCAAAGTACCTAAGGAAGCAGTTATATCAGGGAATAAAGTTACAACTCCTCAGTTAAAGCCTTTGGCTTAGGCAGAGGCTAAAACACACATGTGAATTTACCCACAGGGGGCTGCAGGAGGACCAGGAGGCCTCTTTCTCTTCACCATGGAGTGAGTCTTTCATGTAAAGGGTCTGCTTTTGTGCTTGTCAAAGTCAACATCAAAACTCCCTTTGGTTTTAATAGCATCCTGTGTTTGCAGAGTGCTTTTTGCTTGCTTGGAGCTGAAGAGAACTACCTACACGGTCTTTTGCACGGGCATTAGTGCCTGCTTGGTGCCAAGGAAATGGACTGGATTGTCACAAAGGACCTTATCCAGGTACTAATTGCACTGTAAGAGATTTTTAAAAGCACACAGCAGACTAAATGCAGATAGTCAATTTCCACATTCTGTACTTACTGATCATTCTTACAGCCAGCATTTAGGGACTTGGCAAAGACTGTTAGGGCAAGTGTTTTGGCTGAATCTGAGTTTGGGCTAAAGAGGGGCATTCTTCATGTCACTTTGTTGTCTCAGCTGATTTACTGTGAGGTAGCAGTGCTCCCCAATTGCATGTTCTCTAGCATCCTTACAACATGTAAAGGTTCTTCCTTTCCTCAAGCATAGGTTTTACATCAGACAAGACAGCAGAACCTTGATAATTCATCTGCTGCTCATTTGGTGGAAAATTACATCATCTGGTGAGCAATTCTAAGAATTAATGTGATTCAAAGTTTACACCTTAGCTTTATTAACCTTTGGCTGTGTCGTCTGTGTCCTGTGAAGTCTTGTGTATCCGGACCAGCTGGACATTTTTACCAGTGCATTTGGGAATAAATGCATTTTGCAAAATGTTAAACTTAACTCAGAGGTTCCTAAGTGAGTTCATTACTTACAGTGGCAGAATTCCAGCAGCTTGGCCCCAGCCCCCCAGAAGTGAGTGTGCAGCTGTCCTCCTGAGAGTATGGCTGGCCTCAGCCAGCCATAAAAGGACAAATGCTGTGTAAGGTCACACACACAGCTTTCCCAGCAGCTTGCTCTCTTTATCCGCAGTATGCTCTATTGCACTCCTGGGCCTAATTTGCTCAGCTGATTGCTTAATGTGCCGTGCTCTATGGGGGGTTTGAGACACATAAAAAGGGACTGCGACAGGACCAAATACACTGCCATCGGTGACCTCCTGTAAGCAGCATGCAAGCTACAGGATTGTCACCATCGTGGATCTGCTCCTCAATCAAACATGCTTCAGCAAGGCCCGAGACACTGAACAGCAGGTGGGAACTCCTGAAGGCACCCAGACTAAAAAATACCCGGAGCTGGGGCAGTCACAATGGCTGCTGGAGGTTTAGCCTGTCTAGCCAGAAATTGCAGCTTTGTAGAAGAGCTCACTTCACACATCTGTGGGTGAGCTTTCTGGAGCTCGCAGCGTCAAGTCTCCTCTATAAGATACTTACTGTTTATATAAAGGCTTTCTGCAATAATGGGTAACAAATGGAAATCAAGGACACTTTGGAAAAGGCTCACTAAAACTTATTTTAGTTTCTACAAACAAGCAAATATTTTTGGATATAAGAGTGAAATAGGTATAAAATGGTTTATTTTAATGTAAGGAAGATCACACGGTTCCTGCTCATGGAATAACAAGATCATTTAACCATGGAGTATACTTATACACTAGTTTGGCATGTTTGTAAACTACATAACAGAGGTGTTTTAGCATGTCCTTACAGGATATGAATGAGGATAGCATATTTGTAAAGCTAATCTTTTACAATCCTATAGTTCTAGTAATACTATAATGTAAATATTTTACCTAGTATGAGAAGAGGCATTGTTTTGTGAAACTGAGCCACACATATGGTTTACAAATGCATATGCAAACTTTGTACTTTTTCAAAATTATTAAAGCACGTGTTTGGGGAGAGAAAAAAGAAATCTGATGTCTGTCATTTAGTTATTGTTATGGTTGTGATATAAGAACTACTGAGGATCTGGCTTTGTTAGGGTAGGATCAAGCTTATATCATCTGCCTGGTTTATACTGTGAAAGCAAATGACGGGTCCTATCACAGTTTTAGTAACGGTCCTGTGACTATTTAAAAGGATGAACTAAGTAGAAGTTCAGGTCTAGACATCAGGAAATGCTGAGGTCCTGCAGAAGATACTGGGAGGTACTCTGGATCTGTGTTTTATGCTTGTTTCCAAACTCACTGAAGGTTCTTAACAGTGTGCAGGAGTTATAATCAGGGCAGCTTACATCTGGAGCAAAGTGTTTGTCTTGGCTGTATTTTTGTCACAGCTGATATGGCCGTCAAAGACAGAGGAGATAGAGAGCAGGCCATTCACATGACATCTGAGAAGCTAACAAATGCATAGTTAGCTGAGAGTGTGCAATACCTGCATGCTAACTTCCAAAGCTAGAAGTACAAACTTCAAAGCACTAAAAGGAGCATACAGTGCTCAAGAATGACATAATTCAACTTTACTGCTTCCACGGCTTGTTTATCACTTATGGTGGAGATGGAATGTAACTACTTCTAATTTACATGACAGCAGTACCCTGAAGCCTCAGCTGAAGGCTTGCTTCCATCCCACTGGGGTATACGCTGAACATTGCTCAATATATGGCTCCTACCTATGCATGTGCATCTCTCGTCTGAGCTATGTACTGTTTTGATTCTTGCTAGTGGCCCTGGTGGGAAGTGAGGTAGAACTCAATGTCTTGCTTTTATTAAAAAATCAGAGGTCAAAATTGGTATTTATTTCAGAGTTGCCAACATTTATTTCCAGTTATAATTTCTGGTCTGCTTTGACCTTATTTTGGTTTAGTCTGTCAACTGAGGTTGTAACTTTACCAAAAAAGCTGAACCCTGCCAAACCAGCAAATCAGAAAACTTGGAAACACTACTTCCTGGCTCGATATGCAGCAGCAGGCTATGGCTCAGATCAGCCCAGCTCACGCTCTAATTTTGTGCCAACGAACTAGCCATCGCATAGCCTGCAGGCTGTTTGGTAATGTGGCACCTCTCACCCCACTTAGGCTTGAAGGTTCCCATGGGGTTATTCAAACATGTTAATGAATCAGAAGCCCTTTTGTTTAAGCCTGGGGAGCAGGATCACTTTGCCATGGGTGCCGGATGACCACAAGGCAAAAGTCAGCTCCTGCCCCAGAGGTACTACATTTGTACAAGCCAAAGATGAGAACAGAAGTAGAAGGCAAGAGGAGTCCTGCAGTTCCTCACTGCTGCCAGTTCAGGCTTCTAGGCACTATACAGCAATGCCTGACATTGGAACTCCAGTCATTTATTGATTCATTCTGTAAAAAAGAAGAATAAGAAACAGTTTATTTTACTAGCAATTATAACCTATAGGTCTTGGAGACACAGAAAGCCACCACTAAATGTGCCGGCATGTAGGAAAGGCTACAGCTAACCAGAAATTATATCCTGTGGGTCCACGAAAGCATCAGCACAAAATCAGTTCAAACTGATGGTTAAATCCTTGCAGGTCTTCCTTTCAGTGAGCCTTGGCAGAAACATGAGCGTTGCTGAATCTCACTGCAAACTGAAGTAAAGCAGAAAGACCCACTTTGCTTAGACAGCTGATCTATGGGACCTCCTGGAGCAGCACTTTCTTCTGGAAGCCTTGTGATTTAGCCAGTCTCAGGCTACAGCAGAAATGGTCTCCCCACCAGACACTCCCAGCGGAATTTCTTGTGCTATTCTCTCCACAACATGTTACTGTTTTGTCATGGGAACTGCATGGTAACACGATGATATGAATTTTTCTAAAAGGAAACTGGTCAATTGACAGTATTTTCTGGTTGTTAGTTTGTTCTAGATATAGGATTATTAAGATCTTCATTACATGCCCTATGGAGCATATTTGGACTACCTTCCCATAGCCAACTTAATCTGTTCTTGAAACCCAAGAAGTATTTTCATATGCGTCACAACTCTACATAAATGAAAATGTGCAACTCACTAAAAACTTGGGTTTCAGAGCTTGAAATTGTTGCTGTGTTCATGGGAAAAATCAATCCCAGAAGCCAAACCTATACAAGCAAATGTTTCCACCATCTGCTGCGTCTCCTCTCCACCTTGCTGGCCCTTATACAGAATCCATTCCAGAGGTTTTCCAGAGCTCTTCTATCATTTTCGGTTTGTCCATCTCTAACTTCACACAAATTGAAAATTCTTTTCTTCTTACCCATCTACACAAGGCAGACTCCCAAAAAACACAGCATAGTCACTTCCCAAACCTGTAAGATTTCCAGTGACAAAGAGCAGCTCATTTTCATTGCCTTGGCATTGTGTCCTCACTAAAAGAAACCAGGGCGATCAGAAGTTGTGATTTTCCTGACCCTCCAGATAAGCTGCTTGCCTGCTGGAGCTCTAGCAATGCTGTCTGATACCCACACATCTCAAGTGAACTCCAAAACTGTAGCAGAAATATTAAAAAATCCCCAACAAACCAAAACCACAACTAAATGCATATAACAAAGAAGGAAGGGAAGGATTGTTTTGATATAAATTTAGTCAAAAGTCCTCAAAATTAATCGTTTGAGGAGTAAGGAAAATGGGATGTAACAGCTAGTGTCTCTGCCTGCTTCTTGCTGGAGACAGCAGAGCATGCCTGGGTGTAGGAAAGCAGCACGCTGTCAACTACAAACTGCATATTTGTTAGCTCCAGAGAATTGCTTGCTCTGCAGACAGACGGAAATTGTGTGATGCGGATACAAATGCCATGAGCGTGAAAAGAGAGCGGCTAGAAGGGAGGGCATGTGTCTGCAGCGGCAGCGCTGGCAGAACGGAGCCGAGCCCCCCAGCAGGTGGTGGTCTCCGACAGCGCAGGGGAAGGAGCTCCTCGGCTGTGGCGGCTCCGGCAGAAGCGGGCTCTGCCACCCAGAAAGGGAAATCCCTGCTGGTGTCCGATTTATTTCTCGGTGGAAAAGAAGGGGGGGTGGGTTGGCCCGCATTTCTAAGACTGTTCTGCTGTGTGCTTGCAGTGGGTGAGAGCTGGCTTCCCTGACAGAATTCAAATGTTCTGGGGGGGCAACTCAGAGAGGTCTCAGTAGGAGAGCTCATTGCAAACTGAGAATAAAAGGCGATTTTGAATGAATTACAGTGATCTCTTTTATTTCAGAGATGTACTTCTTTTTTTTAACAGCAGAAAATGCTGGGTTCTTAACGCCCACCTTAGGTTTGCAAACATCTGGCATCTCACAGACTACAAAATTACCTGTCCTGCTCATGCACATGAAGAATACGAGCCTCCCAAGCCAGTCAGAAAAGGTGGCATGCTCAGTTATCGAAAGGCAGGTCTGCGGTCTGGCTCCACACTGAGCTCCTGATACTCAGTCACTGAACAATACTAAGCTGTATGGCTCCCTGGCTGTGTCACTTCAGTTTCACTTGGACTGCTATGGCACTGATCTTTACATGGCCAGGGCTTCTGCCATGATGATACAAAAGGTACCACAGACATGAACCCCATCCAACCGAAGCAAGAAGCCTGTGGTACAGACACACCTTACTGCACATGCACAAGGTGAGGAACGATGGTTGCACAGTCAACCTCCATCTTCTGGAGTGGTTTATGTGGCTTTGTGACCTTAACGTTAACTTCTGTGAATGTTTAACTGCCCAGGTTTTCAGAGAACAAATGGAAAACAAACCCACCACATGGCCTCATATCCACACCTGTATGGGTCACAAGTGGAACTGAATTATCTATTGTATGATACCCACCTCTGCTTGAGCGGAGCACGTAACAGCTCCTGAGCTGATGGCACTGAGCCGCCACTCCCTCTGTAAGCCATCACTAAGGGCAGCTAAGCACACAAAGCACGGGAGTAAGCGATTTGAGGCACCCAACAACACAGCGGCAGCCTGCAGCAGCCACAAGCAGCACCGACAGGGAAAGTCCCCTTTATCCATGGTGGTCCTATGCTGGAATTTAATGCATCTTCAAGGATTTTAGCTGGCAAATTCTAAAAAGTCCCTACCAAGAAGAAAATTTTCTACAGCTTTTAACATTTTAATAGTTTGGGCTAAAGTTACATCCCTGGCTCCTTGCCAAACTTGTGCTTCAAAGCATGGAGGCACTCTAGTTTGCACAAATTTGTGTTTTGATAGTACAAAATGGCTGTATGTGATTTTTAACATGGGCAAGAACAAGTGTTTCACCACTAACCGGTTCTGGTCCTGGCTGAACTATTTTTAGGAAAATTTCAAGATGAAATTCAGTCTGAGGCAGGCAAGCGGTATGAGAAATTTCAAAGAAATTAAGTTTGGCAGAGAAATGGGGTGGAGCAGCCCTTTCCCTACACACTGACATCTGCAAGCTCTGAAATAACACTGGAATGCATCTGGCTGTTACGAAATCAACAGAGAGCAAGAAAGTTCTTCTTCTTCCCATCAGGCGTAGATTCACCTTGATAGTTTTGAAATTTCCCCAAATCTCCTTTTCAATTCAAGCCGATTACTAAATTTTCCAGGAAGATGCTAATTTCTGCGGAAGAAAAAAAGCCGATCGCCTTGTCTCCCGGGAATGAAAAACAGCAGGCCGCTCTCACCGCCCGCCTTGGGCACAACCCGGCGCCACTTACCCGACGAAGCACTTTTGCACCTTTCACCTTTGTGGGTTTTGTCACTCCTTTGTTCCCGGTCCCTTTTCCCCCTCTCCCTGCTAAGCCCTTGCTCGCCCTAACCCGAAGCTTCCTCACAAACACGGGGATTTGCCGTCAGCCCGGCTCCCTCAAGGCATGGGCGCGGTGGCGGGCGGGCGGCGCCGGCCGACGCGGGAGGGAGGGAGGGCGGGCGGGCGGGCGGGCGGCCGCGGGGGCCATTTTGCCGGCGGCGGCGGCGCGTGCCGCGCTGCCAGCCGCGAGATGGCGGCCTTGCGCCGCTGCCGGCCCCGCCGCCACGGGACGGGACGGGGGGGCGGTAGTTTAGGTGAAAGGCGAAGGGGAGGCGGACATAATGCTGCGAGCTGGGTCGCTCGCTCGGCCTCACGTCCCCGTCTGGAGTCACTCGGGGGAAAAAAAAAAAAAAAAATCCTCGGGAGCCGTTGGGGAGCGAGGGGCCGGCCCTGAGGACACGCAGCGGGTGGGGCGGGGAAGATGGCGGCCCCGCGGCACGGCTGCCGCTGGCGCTTGCGGCCTCTTTCTCAGTCTCCAAAGCCTGAGTGCTTCACGGGCGGCTCCCGAGCTCTGTGCAGGCTCCCTGGAGCTGAGGTTTAAGAAATACTAGGACATGGCTTCGTCTGGGTGGAGGGGAGCTCCTGAGGACCCAGCATGGAGTGAAGCCAGGGTGGGCCTTCGTGGTGTGGGGTAGTGCGTCAGCGGCCTCTTCGGTCCTGAGTTTCCCTGGGCATTGTGGCTCAGAGAGTCCAACAGGGAGCCGGAAGTTTTGAGATCTGTTTATATTTATGCTTTGCCTTCAGCAAGCCATTTTCCTCCTCTGCCTTGGCCTCCCCCCTCATCGGAGGTGGTAAGAAGTAACAGCCTCTGTGGCTGCCAAGTCCGGCCAGCCCTGGTGCATTGCTGATGCCCTTTCTGAAGGAGAGAGGTAACTGGTAACTCCAGGGCTGGCCTCCCCTTGGGGGCTGCTGCACCAGCTGCTTCCAGTTCAGCACCCCAGCCCATCCTCTTCCACAGCTAGTAGAAATAGTTTGTCCATTAAAAACAAGTGACATAATTTAATCTTCATGCTTCATGAAAATAGTGTGACTTGTACCCAGTGTCTCCTTTTTCCATTAGAAATCAAAACACATTTTCCTTTCACACGTTTTTTTAAAGAATGAAAGCAGAATTGGTTTTAGCCTATATACCTACATTCTCTCCTTCTTCTCATGTATCTACTTAACAACAAAGTTGCGTTCACCTCACTGGCTTTTCTCTGAATAAAATGCTCACTTTACTGCAACATACTACCACTTGCTTTTCCTGCTCTGCGCATAAATTACTTTCCTGTAATTGTCTTTCTTGACTCATAGCTTGAGCCTGCAGGTGCTGAATCTCTTGTGAATGGTACCAAGTGGCATCTTTCCTGCTGACAGCAGTTCAGAATTCAAATAAGCCCATGGGTGGACACAGGATTAAAACCAGAACAAAAGAGGCCTTGAACAGTGTGAAGCAGGGGTTACTCTCCTTTGGGAAATCTGAAGGGCAGGTACCATCAACTGCAGGAGTGAGCTAGTGCCAACTGGCCACGTATTTTATGTACCTGTGCAGTGGTTTGACTGTGGAAAGAGCTGAGTCATGAGTGTAGATTGAAGCTCTTGTCAGCCAAAAGCAATTCCATTTGAGAGGTGGGAGAGGCTGTATCTGAAGTCCTGTGAACATCTGAGACAGATGTTGCCAAATGTAGCTAAATTTGAGAGTGTTTCTGCCTTTCTGAAAAGTGCAGCTGTTTCTAAATGCTGTAGAAAGTTGCAGCTTTGGGAATAGTGAGCAGAAGAGAGTTTTGGAGTTGGGCAATTCATGATAGTCTGCAGGAGCACTTGGCCAAAAGAACGCTTTAAAAAATGTAGCCTAGTAGCTAACAATCCATCTAATTTAATAATTACTGAGAGCAATGAAGCTTCATTTTTTTATACAAAGCTAGTGCCAAAACTAGTCTTTTGTAGGGTCATTATTTACTTCTATATTGCCATCAGAGGAGAGAGAGGTGTGATAATGGAGTAAGTTCTGCTACAGCCAGCCCATCAGTTCTCTACCAGCTGAGCCGTTCTGTCTTCTCTGCAGCAGTAATGTTTCCTTGGAAGTTGGTCCTTCCAAGTATGCAAGTATATTTTTATTTCTCCATTCAGAAATGAGATGAGAGAGCAGTCGATGATGAAAACCCCAGAATCATCTATGCAGAGGGCATGATTTCAGGATGAAAGCCTCTTGCAAACACAGCCCCTCTGTAAAACGGGCTAGTGAACACTTAGGCAACTGTTTACTGGGTGAAGACATATCTGAGTGCCTCCCTTTGTCAGAGATTGGTTTCTTCCAAAATCTTAGAAAAAGAACTGCCATAATAATTATTACCAGTTCCATTTTCTGTTGTTTTTTTACAAAGAGAGTATTGCATACGGAACAGCTCCAGCTGTGGGCTACAATGCACACAGAGCATGTATAGAGGTGTGGGCTAACAGCTCTGAAGGAAATTGTGTGTAAGCTGCTGTGAACATAAGTCTCCGGGTAGCCCATTTCCAAAATAGGATTGTTTCCTTTGAATGTATCAGTATCGTACTGTACAGCATGTTACCCTACATTAGTAAGCAAATACATGTATGCATTTTTTATTAGAAAGACTACATACATATAAAGTTGCACAAATTTAAATCAAGAGTAACCAATTCTATTCTGTTTGGCAGGAGGGGTGTGGGGAAGTGATGGAGCTTGCTGTTTCAGGATGAGCAAACAGAAGAGGCTTAGCGTTGGCAATCATTTGTGTGTCCATTTGGCCAAAAAGGTAGCCCTTGACTGTGGAAACTGGTAATTAATGCCAATATGAGTTGTTACAAAGTTCCAGCATCCCATTCCATAAGTGACTGCCTTTCATTGAGGGCTGAAATATGGCGGATAAAATATGATTTGTATTTTGAACCCAGCTCCTAACCCACTGAAGTCCAAGGCAGCTGGAGGAGACACCAATTGTTTGTGCATCTCGAAGGATCAGTAAGCAAAATGTTTTCAAGTGAAAGGCTTAAACTGGGTGAGGAGCTCCAGCATACCTGACAAGGGTGAGGGGAAGCAGTGGCTGTAGGAGGAGGGTGTTTTCTCTCTGCTTCTGCCTTCTTTCCATTCCTCTTGCATTAATTCCAGGTTATTGCTCACTGGCCTCTAGAGCAGATCTGCAGCAACACCAAGTATTCTTCAGCTGAGCCCTTTTTTGGAAAAGAGGATGCTTGGCTCAAAGCTGTTCCAGTGCTGAAAGCGCATCCATCACACAAGCATAGGTGGCCTGGCTCCTATGGCCATGGCAAGATTGTTAGGTGGGATAGAGAGTGCCAGCTAAAGCAAAGGATCTCTGGAGATGGACAAGGCCACCCTGCTTTCTCACAGGGAGGGAAAGAGTGCATAAACATCTTTTTCTCCTGCACTTACAAAGAGCAAGAAATTAGAAATCTTGCACCCATAGGCTACCGTGCTACTTCCTTTTTTTTTTTCTGGCAGGCATTACCTGTAGGTGTGAGCATGAGTTTCCTATAGGATGTGTTTTCTGGCAGCTGTGCCCTATATGGTACTCTGAGAGGGGAAGGACACCTTTACTTAGAAGTGCTTTCAAATAATTTTATGGGTAGTCCAGTTATGTGTCTGCAAGGATTATAACGGTAGTTGCATGCTTAAATCACAAGCACTTTATAAAGGAAATGATATATTATCCCCATTTTAGGTGTATCGGTTGTGTTTGTACTAGTCAACAAAACATGCCCAGGCTCGCTGTTGAGCACAGAGACTGACTGGCATGGAGCAGCCTGTGTTCACTGCGTTTCCCTCCAAAGCGGAGTGGCTGCCTTCTACATGTCTGTTGGGGATGGCCTTGGGTTGTGCTGACTCCTGAGCTGTGCAGGGAATTGTTTGGGACACTGCCAGTTGGCTTCAGCGAAACTGATGCCAAGGATTATGTCAACAGTTTATAGAGGATTGAATTCCAATGCCCTGGAACATCCCCTGGCAGTGTTTAATTTATACGATACGCCTAGCCAGAGAAAGACTAAGTGCTTTTCCCAAGGTCACATAGTATGTTTTGAGCCTTAATCTTGGGAGATCCCTTGAAAGATACAGTTCCCTGGGCCACAGTACACTAAATATGCCACAAATCTTGTGTGTGTGCCTAGGCTTTAACATAGAGAGGTGCTGTCACATGGAAATGCGTTTTTCATATTGTTTCCTGAGTCTTTTCCCAGGTTGGAAACATGCAGCAAGCAAAATAAACTCTTGGGATTGAAACCAGCAGAATTATACCAGGGCTAAATCAGGTTGTTATATGAACCACCTTTTAGAAAAAGGGATTTTCTGAACTCTCCGGGGCAGTATATACCTTTGTCTTTAACACCCAAGCTCCAAAGCTTAAAACCAGGTATGAAACACAATTTGAACCACACTGGATGAATGACAATATTTGTCTTCCCATGTTTAGTTTGGACTCATTTAAAATTCCATTTAATGCCATTTCTAATTCCTATCCCAATAAACCAAGCCACTTTATTGCTATTGTGACATAAAGCTCTTGGGTATCTGTTTTACTAGCAACTTTCAGTGAGAGTCAGAGTGCTTGAAACTGGATTTTGGTGAAATGTAGGTACCCTGCCTCCAGAAAGCAACCCAAAAGACCTTCTCTTCAGCACAGCCTAAATCTAAAGTACCTATATTCCCTAGTTCCCTCAGCATGCAGGAAATGAAGATATTGCACTGAGAAAGTAGGCATATGTAAACTCCCTCAAAATCTAGACTTTTAGCATGAAGAAACCTGAAATCCACATTTCCAGCCTGTTTTTGCCTGTATGCATAGCTCTGAGTTCACCACAAAGCACTGTAGCTGCCAGCATAAGAACGTGACCCTTATTGGTGGCACTTCTGCTTGCCACTGGGAATAAGCATAATGGCTGGCATTCTTGCTTAGCATTGGGAAGCACCTGGATCTAATGCTCTTCTCAGCCTGAAGGCATTCAAACCCACACTTTTCATTATGATTTATATTCCCTAACCACCAGGACTGGGGGTGGCAAAAGCTGAGCTGGGCTCAGACAGGAAGGCAGATCTGGAGCAGGAAGAGAGAAAGCCTGAGGGTATATGTAGGTGGGTGGAGGAAAGCCTGGATTGTGATCATGCTGAGGAGGGAGAACTGAGAGATAGTCATCCATTTTGTGGGCAAGTGCTCTCCAGTCACTAAATTATCGCTTAACGGGGTGGTGGTCATCTCTGCCTTCTCTGGCTGTGTTGGGAGTAGTGCTCAGCACAGCCAAGTGTCTCCTTTAGAAGACTCTGTTTGAACTTCAAGAGGGCAAATAAGTGCAGGAAAGAGGAGAGGGTCAGGATCTCAGGCTGTGCCTTGTAATCCTTGCTCAGTGCATGGGAGCACTGCGTCACCTGTGGAGACATCCCATTCCTTCCACTGACCCGGCCAGGGGCCCACCTAACTCTGATGCTGTCAGTCACTGTGGTGGCCCTGAGCACACAAGTTTTAGGAGATGCATTGCCTATGGTGGTGCTGAAAGGTGGCTTCTTGAGCTTTCCCCATGCCCCCTGTCCTGCCATGCAGTCTGGTCATGACGGCCGAGGTGCAGAGTCAGGGCCCCTCTTAGAGGGCATTAATGTCACACAGTAGGAACAGGGGCCTGGCACTCTGGTTGTGCCCTGAAGCTTTTTATGAGCTGCTGTGGTAATATTCATTGTATTTTTACAGCACCAAGAGAGGAGTATGCTGCTTTCCAAGTAATACATAGTGGTGGTTCAGCTGAGATCTTCAGTTTACAACTGACCCCTTGGAGAACAGAAAACCCCTGTCTGCTCCGATATTACCCCATCAGGGAGCTGTTGACTCTCTTTCCTGACATGGGTCAGAGGTCTAGAGCTAGTTTAATGTAATTTTAATTAAAGGTGTAGACTTTGTGTAATTGCTGGAAAAATTAAAGAATGTCTCGAGACATTATATTTTCTGACTTAATTTGCCTTCCCCTTCCACACACAAGCATGTACATGCTCACACAAATGCCCAGATCGAGGTCCTCAGTGAGCCTCAGTAGGCTGCACCTCACTAGCTGTGTCCAGTTTTGAGCTGAAGAAATCATGAAGGATAGCAATTCCACGAAATATCTGCCACCCCTTAGAGCAGTGAAGAACATACAATACCCTCTCCCTGTGGATGCTCCACAAAAATTTGACTGAGAGTTCTTGGTCATGACTTGTGCCCTTGTATATGTTGGGACAATGCCCAAGTCCATGCACAGTCTATCATGATTTAAGTTACAGGGAGGCTCCAACAGAAATGACAGATAACATCATCTTCTTGAGAACTTCTGTCAGGTATTATTCCCCATTCAGGTTTGCGGATGTGTTTATGTGTTTGGTGCTGCTGCAAGTTGGTTGATTTATTATGCTTATTGTGGTATCTGTCTTTTTAATTGGGTGTTAAAAAGCAAGCAAGATTAGATTAAGCTAGAAATTACTGGAGGGTGATTTGCTGAACTTAAATTAATAAGCATATGGTTGGTAGTTCTAATGGCAAGAGGGACTTCTTTTTTGTTTCTGTTTGTCATCAGTGCAGTCAGCACACTGGATTCTATTTTTCAACTGGGTGTGTTACTGCAAGGGTGCGTAGGATGGTCAGGACACTTGGTCTGGTGTCTTTGTATTGGTTTAGGTGTGCGAACTGCAGGTAAGGGTAAGGTAAAAAAGTTGGTAGAACAGATGAAAAATGGCAATTATTTTCTTCTGTACAGAAACACTCTCCCTGAAGGACTCTTTGCATTCAGTAATTCAGTTTTGTGGGTTTTACTTGAAGAAATTATCTTTCATAACTCTCAGTCTTATACTTCTGGGTAGTTTGTGCTTGACAAATCATTGAATGAATCCATCCATCAGGAACATAGTGCCACATTTAAAAAAAAGGTGTGGAGAGAGCTAAGAGGCAGATGTGTGATAGCTGGAGTAACAAACAGTTTACAGCATGCATGAGAACAGAGAATGATTATTAAACTCCCATGAGGAGGGTACAGGGGCCCATAGCTTCAGAGTGCTGTTGAGTCCTTAGTCCATGCACATCAGCTGAACCCAAATAACCCTTTGCCCCAACCACACAGGATTTCTTCCACTTCTTCCAAGCTTTCAGAGTATCACTGATACCAGCAGCCAGAGCCTGTTTGCTACCCTTGCCTATGCACATGTGAAAAAATGCTGCTGGTGGATCCCTGTGTTTGCAGTTTGGGTACCTTGCTACTCCCCAGCCCAATCACAGGCTAACATCCGAGTGCGATCTTGGTGAGAAGCTGCCTCTAAACCTGCTCTGCACCTGCAGGCATTCAGATTCCCTCTGCTTTTTGTCTTGCTGTGGACAAAATTGCCCAGTCATTAAAAACAAACCTCCTGGGAATATCCATAAGCTGTGGTATCTGAAGATATGGAACAAGTCTACAGTGCAAGTACAGCTAATCCTGCCGCAGGGTAGATGGTGGGCTAGGTGATTTCCTGAAACTCCTGTCAACACTTTTTTCTATGGTCTTTTGGTCAGCTAGAAAAGCATGGCTAGGGGAAAAACACTGTTCTGTGGTTAACGTAATGATGGTCAGACAGAAGGATGCTAGTTCATCCAGCAAAGCATAGGAAAAGAAGTATCCCAGATGTAGCTTGCAGCAACCAGAGATTAGGGTCTAGCTGGTTCAATTAATGAAATTATGCCATTTATACCAGCTGAGAATCTGGTCTCTGAAGTTTTTGTCGGTATTAATTCTCAGGAACAGGATATATTCTGGGAAGGGCATGTTCTCTGCTTGAACAGTGGTAGCAAGCCAGAGTGATCTCATTGGCCTCAGCCTACAGCCATGTTTTCTTCTCCAAATGCTTTTTCTCCACATGCTGGATTCCATTTTTCAATCTTTTTGAATTAAAACATGGTTTGTTCCTTGCCACCAAATCCTGTACTGGGAGAAACTCCTATTGCTGTGGTCAGCATAGACTGGGGATCACCAACTGAAATGAAGGGCATAGGATGGATCCAGGGTGGCCATCCTGTGACACCAGCTTTCTTGGAAAGAACAGAGCTAAGTAAGATCTGGCCATAAAACACTTTCTTATGCAGGAAGGCAGCTTGACAGCTTGCTTGGGCATAGCCAGAGGCAAGTGGATTGGGACTTTGGACACTTCACACTGTTTTCTATCCTTTTCAATCTACCCAAGCTGACATACATAAATATGAGTTTTGTGAGAACTTTATTCTCATGCTCTTCTTTTCTCTTTGCAAGGTCACTCCCAGCATATTAACTAGCTGTTTAACAAGCTCTTTTTTCTCTGAAATGCCAAGCTGTGAACGTGTTGAGAAAAACAGAACTGTCCCTTGCTACTATATGCAGTATCTTCTGGGGCAAGATCCTCTTACAAATCTAGCACCTAGGAGTCATAGTTTATATGGAGCGACTAAGTCCTGGTTGCCGAGGGACTAGAACAAATTGAAATAAAGTGAGGGAGCTCTCAAGATATTTTAAATGAACCTTTATAGAGATGAATGCATTTTTATGTTCTTTTGCTAAAAGTCATAGTCAAAATGTCAACAGTTTGGGGACTGTTGGTTCATTGTTTCATTTAAAAGCTGGTAAACTGAGGTGGATTTCAGTGCAGTTGTTTAAAGATAAATGTTGTTAAAGAAACCCAGAGCCAACTGTTTTATTATAAGCTCTTCTAGTATTGTTGTCCTGCCTTATTTGAAGTCTGCATGTTCTGCCTCGTTATCATTTGACATTATCTGAAGAGAACACCATGAGTGATGTATCGGCTCTACTTAACAAAGTGCAACAGAGAAACCAGTATTTGGGCAAAATCACTTTTATATTTCTTTACCACTTGGCCATGAGGGAGCCAGCACATTAATTTCACAGCAGGAAGGAAAATATTCTCTTCTCAATATGTTTTAAGTTTTCTTTCTAAATAAAAGGTTTATAGATTATCCAATATCAAAAGTGCTCAAAGGTTCTACTCTGTTTTGTGGTAGTCAGTTGTAAAATTCAAGCTCATAAAAAGATTGAGACTTGGGTTTTTATTTGTTTTTGTTATTGTTGATGTTCACTGAATGTTAGAAGAGTTTGCACTCATAGAAAGTCCTGTCAGTTTGGGAAACAGCACCTGGATAAATACATGTGGAGTGGTTTTGAAGGACTAATCAGTCTTAAACTGCCCTTCCCAGGTATGTTGGGTTCCACTGTAGGCCCCTGGGGAATGGCATTGTGATCTGCAGAATACACACATAGCTTGAGACCAAGAAATGTACACTTGGGGTGAAAGGATGCCATTGCACCACTCCTGGGGGTCTGCTTCCTGGAGGGGACCTGGCTCCAGCAGCAGCCAGGAGGTGCCTGGAGGCAGGCCCATTGCCTTTTCTCCAAATTCCTGTGTCAGCAGCTGGTGGGACAGCTGGGTATGTACAAACCAGCCGAGAGGCTGGCAGGACCATGTTAGGCAGCAAGGGGCAGATGCCTGAGGCAGTGCTCAGCACAGCATCAGCCTCCGCACACAAAGCTTTGCACAGGCAGCGCTTCCCCGGGGCGGCTGCGCGCACAAAGGAGGCTGGGGTAGGACTTGCTTGGCAAGGCAGTAGCTGGCTTCTTCCTTGTTCCCCTTTCCCAGTCCTCTGCTTTTCTGGTCCAGTTGCTGGAAGGCTGTGCTGGCCATGTAGCTCTCTTATAGAATCATAGAATCATTTAGGTTGGAAAAGACCCTTAAGATCATCTAGTCCAACCGTAAACCTAACACTGCCAAGTCCACCACTAAACCATGTCCCTAAGTGCCATGTCTACATGTCTTTTAAATACCTCCAGGGATGGTGACTCAACCACTTCCCTGGGCAGCCTGTTCCAGTGTTTGATAACCCTTTCAGTGAAGAAACTTTTCCCAATATCCAATCTAAACCTCCCCTGGTGCAGCTTGAGGCCGTTGCCTCTTGTCCTGTCACTTGTTACCTGGGAAAAGAGACTGACACCCACAATTTCCACATTTCATAAACTCTTCATGAGAGCTGCTTGCTCCAGCAGCTGGCCTGCCCTCTTGTTGTTGTAGTATAGCAGTATCTTTCTGAATTGTGGTGGAGTTTTGGAGTGGGGATGGGAAGAGCGGAGAACAAACTCATCACGTTCCAGTGAGGGTTTTACTGCCTCCCTCGCAGTTTCAGAGGGGGCCACGTTGGCTTCAGAGCAACAGAGCCTGAAGGTTAAGTTAAAGATATGAATCTTTAGCTCACCAAAATCTTTACCTGATGTAGGACACCAAGGCTTGCTCCCTGAGGTAAAGAAGACACAGTCTGCGAGTTGATCTTGTGTCCGCTAGAGAAAAGATCTCACGCTGTGCCCCAAGACCTCCTCGCACCCTCCCTTCAGCAGCTCCTGCTCCCTCTCCTCTTGCTGGAGAGGGGAACAGGCTGGCAACCAGGACGAGACTTTTAGGCTGGCTTTGGCAAAGAGAAAAGGCCAGAGCAGGCTGGGGCCCAGGCCAAGAGTGTACCTGCAAGGCTGGGTCCACCTCTGCAGTGTTGGGGCAGTGGGGAAACATAGGTAATGACAATTAATATCATCTCCCACACCGCTGCCTGGCTTGTGGGGCATACAGGGTTTGGCTCTCTGGGCTGCAGCCCTTACTGAAGCACCCAACCCCAGGCTCCTCCAGCACGGGGAAGCTGGTGGTGTGCTAACTGCCGATGCCTGCCATCTTGGCAGTTCCCCATGCTGCTGGTGCGTAACGCATGCCTGCGTGCCTGAGGGGCAGAGCAAGGAGGGCCTCCCTGGGTTACGTGCTGCACTGGTGCTGTACCGTGGTGCAGAGCTGGCTACATGTGTGGTGCAACTGCCAGGTGCATTCTCACAAGCAAGCCACTCGCAGTGAGCTGCAGATCCTTAAACCTTGCTCCATGTCTGCAGCTCATCTGCCTACGTGCCCTGATCAATGGACACTATCCTCTCCTTAAGCATCAACAAGTTGATACAGAGCCTCGTTGCTCACCAAACCCAGCACCCATGCCATACAGGCACGCTCTTGCTTGGCATGGAGTTTACACAAGAACTTTCCCACGCTGTCTACTTCCAAATACAGTGTGTGGAAAGCAAACTGTATCCACACACCCCCCACACTCCCCAGAAACAGTGGGTCTCTGCAATGGAGATGCACCGTGGAAGTTATAAGGCAGATGCAGCCATGGCCTTGGTGGAGAAGAACAATGCTTCATCTGCAGTGATATCTTCTCTGGGACAGTGGCCAAGCAGTACAGAAAATGTTGCTAAATTTATGTTGTGCACCTAATCAAGAGCTCTACAACCAAGAAGTTCATGTCCTCCTAGCCCAGCTAGAGAACAGTTTATGGAGTATGAGGAAAGATAATCCTTTTAATTGTCTTTTAATAATTGCTAGCATTTCATCTCTATCTAAGATATTTGACTAAGCCCCTCAGGCTCCAGGTTTCATGAGGCAACAGGTTCTATCAGGAAGGATGCACAGTCCATGCTCCATGGGAGAGCTTCATGGGCGAGCTCATGACTTTACTCCTTGTTTTGTTCCTTTTGTTTTAGGCTGCCTGCATGGACTCCAGCAGCTGCAGTGTCACAGACACAGAGCAGAGTACAGAGGGGAATTGGGCACCAACTCTCTTCTCTTTTTTCCCCTCCTGCTCAGACATTAGATATGTGGATCAGCTGGACACAAAAACTATGCTGAAGGAAAGAGACAGGACATCATAACTGGAAATGGGATGAAATACAACATGAATTTGCTCAAGGTAGATCATGCTAAATTAACACGGTGCCTTTCTTTTATAAGATAATAGACCTTTTCAGACAAGGCAAATTCTGTCAATTTGCACTAAGAGGTTGAAATAAACCCAAGAAATGATTACTTATGCTGGAGAAACATGAACTTTAAGGCAAGGAAAGCACTGTCAAACAGGAAGATCATGATGGGTTATGATAGAATGAGAACAAACATGGCAGAAGCAATTACTGGTGGAATTCCTCCAGGACTGGACTTGGAATGGACCTTATTTAATGTTTAATTCCCAGCTGTGGCACCAGAAGTCAAAAGGAGACAGTGACATTAACTGATGACACAGTGCTGAGTACTGTCAGTAATGTGGCGCATGAGATGCTACCCACGGAAATCATGTTGGTCTGAGCAGTGAGCAATGGAGAGTAATAATGGAAATGAGGTGAAACGTAATAGTGCAGAGCATAGGGCCTGATCTGAGAACATCTAACAAGAAGCTCTGCCATCAGCTAAATAGATGCTCTTCAGCTGGAAATAGAGGGGTGGGGAAGATCGATGTGTGTATTAGTTCAGGGCAGTTCAAACTCAGCTGTAACCAAGACTTGGGGCACTTTGTCCTTCCCCTCACTTTCTAGGTTGTGACAGTAACAGCTGTGGCTCAGGCCTTTGCTGACCATGCCATGTCATCCCTCGCACAAATACACTTGCAAGAGGACAGGCTGCCCTGAGAGCACTCCTTTTCCCCATGACTGGACTTGACAGCAGCTCCAGTTTCTGTTGGATGCTCTGTCTCCCCCTAATAATGAGGCAGAAGCTCTAGCCAGGCGCTACAAGAAGATACTGCATTTTCTCATGTCCTTCTCTGATGCACAGGGATGGAGCAATAGCTATGGACTCTAAGCTGGCTGCTGTAAGGGTGAAGATGTTTAGTTCCTGGGCGCCATTTTCTACAAAACCTGCCATTTACCATGGGGACAAGAAAACTGGCTGAATGGGAGTGTGCTGTGCTGGATGTGGTGCACGAGCTGCATCATGCTGCATTAGTCAGTCACAGCATGACTGTGAGCCACTGATATACGGGAAGCGTGGTTCTAGTGCATATAAAATGTAAGACTGACTAGCAGAGTGAGGGCAGGTTTAATGCCTTGATACAGGGCTCTTTTGAGTGTCATCTGGAAAGCTGTGTTCACCTGCATTCACAAGGGATTTGTTAAAGGTGCAGAGAAGGGTGTCACAAATGAGCAGGGGGTGGAAAAGCCTGTGTTATAAGGGGAGATTCAAGCGTCAGGTTTGTTTCAGCTAGCAGGATGAGGCGAAGGGGGATGTGACTGCTGCCCATCAAAGGGTCTGGGCATTTCACAGTCTAGACAGAGGCGGGGTAAGACCAAAGGTAAAAGACAGAGCAGACAGCAGATTAGCAGGTGTGGTGCCCCATAGTATTGCTTTCTAACAGGAGTATGGGGTAAGCAACCTAACATGTTTTAAATGGAGCTTGATTTGTTTATGAGAGTTCGTATTACGTATTTACCTATGATAACTGACAATAGGGCTCAGGGCAGAGGTACCTTCCTGCTGTACATCCTCTAGTTCTTTGTGAGTTGCTGTTATTTCCAATTGGGCATGTTTTGAAGATGTGAAATTTCAAGCAATCAATCAAAGCTTACAGCTTGATTGAGTAAATTGAGTAAATTTGACCAATATTTCTCCCTTCCTGAAACACACAAGTTCCTGGGAGTATCACAATGGCAAGGAGGAAATGATGCATCTCCTGCTTCAGTGTCACTGAAGGAGCCACAAGGCCGCTGATTCATAAATCCTATCCAGTCTTCAGCCAGTGCTGTTTCCTGGGTACATATACATATATACATGTGTTCATGTGCGGGGCTGAGAATGGCCCAGTAGACACTGGGATGCCATGCCAGCAGTAAAACTGCGTTGAAGAAATAGGGAAAAGAACATGCTGTGTATTTTTTCATACCAATACTTGCACATGGTCATGCTGGTGCTTCTGAAGTCTCATTTTGGCCAGTGTATGCATGTATCTTTGTGCACATACATGTGCATGCACATGTATTTATATATGTAGGCATCTAAAATGAGTGCAGGGGTGGGGAGGAGACCACAGAATCATAGAATCACAGAATGGTTTGGGTTGGAAGGGACCTCTAAAGATCATCTAGTCAAACTCCTTTGCCATGGCAGGGACATCTTTCACTAGATCAGGTTGCTCAGAGCCCCATCCAACCTGACCTTGAATACCTAGGTGTCTAGCTTCAAATGTAGATACACTAATTTTACATGTCTACACTACAGGACATTATAGTTTCAAAGACGATCCTGCTTTCCCTTCTGGAGAGACCACTGTGAAGGTATTGTAGTTAAACTGCATGCATTAGTACGATGAAGCCCAGGAGGACATTCCCATGCTTCCTTGGCAATGTCCCTTGTGACACTGGGATGACCCATCGTTCCAGTCCACCCCAGAGACAAACAGGTGATCCAGAAGAGTGATGGAAATCAAAGACCAGGGTAGGAGGGGCTGCTGTGATAGGGGAAATCCTGCATAACGATATCCTTGCAGGTATTAGTAAGACACAGCTTTCAAGTGAACCTGTCAGATGCACAGTTCCTGTGACACATGATTACAGCAGCAACAAAAAAATGCTCCGTTGTTTTATTGAAGAAGCCTGCTTAGGCTGCACCCATAATTGTATCAGTGTAGTTAGCTACAGTTGTAGATGGACAACTTGTAGCATGCGCAAAGTAGCGATCCTTTTTCCCAGAGGTGGCATCAGTTTTCCCAACCCCTTCCACACAAAGGGAGTATTCCAGCTGCTGGTACAGCTGCCAGACACACCTCTGCGATCACCCGGTCCTCTCCATGCTGTGCCAAAACGAAGACGAAATGTAACCAAAGACACTTGCCTCTGTGAGATGAGTTCAGAATTAATGTTCATGAACTTTCAGACCTGCTGAAGCTATAAAACATCTACAATTAACAAAATAAACTCATGTAGTAGATTTAAACTGTTTGCTTATGTGTATCCAGTTCTTTTTCTAAGAGAGATGGGCCTTGTATTGGTCACTAAATCCTTTTGTGAAAGACGTCTAGAGATACCTGAAATTTCTCCTTAAAAATGCTATTTTTGGTTAGTTATCTCTTGTAAAATATACGGCTTTAAGTTTGAAGTGTTTTATTCTAGATGTTGGCTTTTGTATGATTTTAAAAAAGAAAATTGTTAAATTGAATTGTTAAACTATTTTTTTAAAAAGCTAGAGAAAAGCACATGTTTTCTGGCTCTGGGAGGGTATTGGAAATGGCAGGGTCTGATATTGGTGGGAAGGAAAAAGAAGAAAGGGAAGTAGCCACATTTCCATAAGTGACACTAAAAAATTGCTCACATTTATCAGATTTTGGAAAAATGAAGGTAACTAACTTTTTCCCCCCTTCTCCTCTCTTTCTTGGTAATGCTTGAACTTTTTTTGGCTGAAAATATAAACTCCAGGTAAGTAGAAAAGTGAATGAAACTGCCTGAGGCAGCATAGAAAAATTTCAGCCCAAAGATGCAGAGGTTGGCAGGGCTGTAAGGGAGCCATGTAGGAGGAAGCGTGGAGCAGCCTCTAATGAGAAGGTGCTACCAGCGCCGCTTATCACGCACATGCATCTGGGTGTGTGCACGTGCGTTCACCTGTGTCTGCATGCAGCAAAGCTCACTTGTGCTCTTGTGAGAACAGCTATTGGGCCAAGGTTGGGATTAGGCCAGATTGGGCAAAACTCATGAATATTGTTTACGTAGCTTAATTATTTTTCCAATACTTTATGGAGTTTCTCTCAGCTGGGAAGGGCATTTCCAGCTAATGGAAGTTTGCTACACACAGTAAATTTGTGACTCCTTTCCCTGAGATTTTAGTTAAGAAATGCAGAAAGCTGCCAGTTGAAGGGAGACAAGATAGGATGAGACACTTTCTCACCTTGCTGAAACCATCCTCATAGGACAGGAGCTGTACAAGGCAGCAGAGCATAGCTTAGGCCTTTATTATTTAAGTTCACCAGGTCACAGTTTGATAACTTTAATCCCCAATTTTTGGGGGATTTAAGGGTTTTTAAAACCCTTCTTCTCAGACACCCAGCCGAATAAATGCCCATTTATCTCCTTTTCCTGCTGCTGGAGGTCTTCAGGCTGCCTCCACACAACTCCTACGCAGACTGCAGAGAATATTTACAAGGAGTCTCTCTCACACATGTCTTAGTGCATGTACAGCACTCATTTCATTTAGTGTAGGAGGTTTCTATTTTAGCGTTAGTAGCTTCCACTAAGCCTTGCTCTAGCTCACACTACATCATAGTTTTTATGTGTTGTGGACAGTCTAGAATGATAACAGGGGTGCAACAGTGCAAAATGGCTTTGGACTTTCCATTCTAAAGGACAAAAAGGAACCGTCTGTTTTTTCTCCTAATTTTTCCATGGAGGCTTCAAGTAGCACCATAATTGGACAACTATTGGATCAGAATGGTTCATTTAGTTAGTACCCTGCCCCTCACACTGGCCAGGGCCATACACCTCAGAGCTGACTGTGGGAACAACTTGGCCATACATGTAATTTCTTGACACCCCAACAAGTGAGCGGGGAGCTTTAACTACTAAGCCTGAGAGTGCATTTCCTAGGAAGGGTGTTTCAGCGCATAAGACATTAAATTTCTGTTCAAGAGACCCAATGTTTTTTTGTCTGAACCGTAGATTGCCAAAAAACCTTAGGCAGTTCACTTTTGCTGTCTCTCAGTTTCCCATTTGTAAAATTCCCTGTCTCAGTGAGTCACTGGGTCGTACTGGGATACCATAGTGATGATGCCCAGATAGCTCCCAGAAAGCTGTTAGGATGCCAAGAGGAAATGTGATGACATTATGTCCCCTGCTAGGACTTGGTGTGATGGCGAGGAGTACCCAGGCCGTGTCCTAGTTGTGTTTGCAGACTGCAATTTCTTGGATTTATAGCTCCATCAAAATGGGCTTAGGTGACAGATCTGACCACACTCCTATGTATATACATGCTTTGACTAGAACTCCCAGTGATTAGGTGAAAAATTATCTTTCCATGCCCAGTGGAGTCTGGGCCTCTTCACAGAAGCAACCAGTTGCTGCCTCTGTAGCTGGCAGTTGTGATACGACGTTCCTTGCACGGGAACTCTGCACAGACTCAGGTTTTACATAGGCCACTGAACCAGTGTCAAATGTGATGATTTACGGTCACTGCTCAGCCAGCCTGGACTCCTTGAGTGGATAAGTGACCTTGAGTTAGTAGATTTTGGACTCTTGCCAATTCCTTGTTTATTGTGAGTATCTGTCTTACCCAATCCAAAGGCAGGAAAAGGTGTTTAGCTAACTAACTGCGAGATATTCTCCACATTTTTTTCAATGCTTGAGTGAAGTAAAATATGACCTTAAAAGCATCAGTAAATACTGCAGCTTTCATGTAAACACATCAGATATACATCTGCTATTTCTTTGTTCTTTACTGATAATAGAGAAGTTGTAGAAGGAAGGCATGTGCATACCTTCCACTGTGTGGGCTCCTTTCCAGCCCTTCGGCAGCAGCCTTTTCCTACCAAGAAGTCTTTCAGGGAGCTTCCTGTGAAGGAAGGAGACAGGGCGAAGGGGTATGGAGAAGCTGGGTGCTGCTCTTGGTTTTGCAGGGAGACCCTCCTCTTTATGAAATCCTTGGGAACAGGTCGTATCTAATACTATGTGCTTCCAGGGTGCAGAGGACTGTGGAACTGTTTACAGGTGGGACTGCCCTAAGAGCAGTCATCGCCATCCAGGGATGCTAAGGTGTGCTTCCTCCACAGAGATTTTGGGTTCAGTCACCCAAACCAAGCAAGGTGCTGGCTGCTCAGCACTGTGATGCTCTTCAAAAAGAAGTAATTTTGGGCAGAGAACATGGGTGGGGAGGCTGAAAATCCTTTCCCTCCTGTCTTCCTTACACATGGTGTTGCATGGATCCCAGCAAGCCCTGCACAGTCTGCCTGTTCTGAACGTGTCCTGCAGCTCCTCATAGCCCTGCCTTGGGATTTTGCAGGATGGGGGACATGTAGCTCAAATTTTCTACATATCTTCTTCTAAAGAAAGTATGTCTGGGAACAGCAATCCACTGCTGAAGAAGTGCTGTGTAATCATAATCATACACTCATCATACAGCCTAGGCAAAAGGGAAAGTACTAACTAGTTACCTTCCTCGGTAAAATAAGCCCTACCATAAAAAAGCCATAAAGCTCCATCATATATTATACCTGAAAACTCTGAGAGCTCATCTAGGGAAAAGGCCACAGGCCACCAAGTCCAACACCTTGCACTCATAGAAGCTACAATAGGTGCAAAATTCAATACTATGTCCTGGTCCCAAGGTAGTCACTGCATTTTGAAGGAAGCAGGATAAACATGATGTTCTGCAGGATAATCCCAAATGTGATAGTGGAATGTTAGCCAAAGGCTCTGAATCCCAGAGAAATGGTGGGGTAGGAGGTACAAGGATTAGACAAGGAATCCTAAGCTGGTACTTCATATATATCTTTTAATTTTTACCTTAGAACTCAATACTAGATCAAAGGTGGCTTCAGCTGTTGATAAATCAGAGTCTCTAACACCGCCAAAGCTCACACTTTCAGGCAGACCATACGGCTGAGATGGAAGGTGGACAGCCTTCACTGAATCCCTGTAGGGTTTGTCCTCGGGGTGCCGCATGGACACAGAACCACAGCAGTCCTCATCCTCAGCAGCTTGAGATCCAGACCTCAGTTCATGACTTAGCAGCCAACACAGAGTGCTGTGGAGCAGCGTAATGAAAACGCTGGCTGTGGAGAGTGCATCCATGAATGTGAAACTCAAACAACCTCTTGACCCACAATCCACCTATGGTTCAATCCACTCTACTCAATCAGATAGAAACCGCTTGCAGCTATGCAAATAGTCCATCCTACCTGTCTTGTTGGCCTTCCCTCCGCCTGACCTAATTAGTGTGGTGAGTAAATAGAAGAATGAGGTCAAATACAGGGCTAGATTTTCCTTGAAATGGCTCCAGATACGGCCAGGCCGCTCGATACTGTGGTATCCAAAGAGCCTGCTCTGGGAGCAATAGCTGCCACATCCATCCATCCAGAGACAGGATGAACCAGAGTGGAGTGGCAGAGTTATCAGCCCCTGAAACTTTGGGCTGAGGGTTAAAATAAATAAAATACCATCTGTATCCACTGATCTGTATAACAACCAGTATTTCCCCCGTTTGAGCTCTGGACTTGTGCTCACGCATTCCTTTGCTTTAGATGCATTTCCAGGGCAAATTACAACAGTATCTGACATGGTAGGGGCTTTTTAACACAGCATCAGGCGCCAGGTGATTTTTTTTTTTAAGTATTAAGTCAAGACCGTCTGCTAGGGAGGCAGGCAAGCCCAGTCAAGTTCTCACATACTCACTCTGTGGTATGAAGCCAAACTGCGAAGTTTTCCAAGTATTTTAATGAGTGTGTTTCAGACTTTTTTATTAACTTTTAATGCCTCTTTCTTTTGGCAGTTCCAACTGCTGTGCTACAGGAAAGGCCAAGTCACCCTCCAGTGCTGTTCCAGATAAATAGGCCTTAACCACAAATTAACACGTATATCTTGTACTGCTTCTGAAGCTGAAGGCCCCATGATCTGTCTGAGAATTGCTGTTTGCAGTTTCAGGTTGTGGTTTTGCTCTGTGAAGCCTCAGCCGGCTGAGGCTCTAGCAGAAATATCTCCTTCCTCGATGCCTGGGCACCGTTGGCAACTTGGAGAGAAATGCAGGAACTGCAGCATCATTTGTTGGGCTTGCTTGTAGTGATTTTGGTGGCAGACTCCACTTTTGGGGGATGGAGCTGGACGGCAGGAGGGGGAGGGAAAGAGGCTCATCAGAGGAGAGACCGATGCGGGAGGTGCTGCATCCCCGGGCCTCTGCTTGGCTTCTGAGCAAATCTCTTCTTTACTTTGCCAGTTTGCTTTTGGATTAAGAGGTGGGAGAAGGATTCAGCAGTCTTGAAGGTGGAAGGTGTCCATAACATACTGCCTTGCTTCTTTCAGAAATTTGTTTCCAGATCCCCTTTGGGGGTGAGCTTCAAAATTGGGATTGGCATTTGTATTTCTGTATAAAAGAGCCTGTTCTGATCCAGGCCTTTAATCACTCCCTTTTTACCTAGAAAGCAATAAGGATATAACATCTACCTCCCCAGAATGCCCCTGAGCCAGACCCCTAGACATTATTTCAACAAGTTCTTCCAACAGAGACAGGCCAGGCTGGAGCTACACACATCCTGTTAAGTCTTCTGTTACTTTGCCACATCTAGGAGATTTCTCATTATGAATAAACTGGACACACATGAATGCAGTTGAAAGAGTTTGTTGTCACCTATTGGCTTGACCCTAATCTCCTCTACCTGGCTTCCCCCAGCGGGATGGCACGTGACTCTTGGGTTTAGCTAGGAAAGCTAACTGCAATGAAGCAAAAAGCCATGCAGAGAAGCAACTTTCTCCCATTACACAGTGTATAGAGAATAATTCGGGATTTACATAGAAAAATGCACACATTTGAACATATGCTGTGATACAGGTAAAGTAATGCAAACTTTGCAGATATAATTACCGATATAAAGTTGTGGTTGTTCTGCTACAACCCTTTTCTACGTTGGAGAATAAATAAGCCGGACATCCTTTTTCTGTGATCATTTTATCAGCCTAAGGCTTACACCTACTTCAGTAAAGAAAATTACCTGCTTACCTGAGATGGTTGCAGAGACATCAAGTCTGTGCATAGGAGTTAGGAACAGAATTTTATGCTAATCCAGTCCACACACCACTGGGGCCAACAAAATGCTCCTGTGGATTCTCTTGGTAACAGTACAAATACCGACAGGACCCTTCCCCAGGCAGTACGGGGTCTTTGTGGGAAGTGCTCACATCTGATGATGGCACTTAAAGTAACTTTTGCCCCATGACGCCTCCTGCTTTGGAGAGCTGCTTGGCAGCCGGGCAGTGCTGGCCACTTCTGGTGTGGCCCTATAGGGAAGGGTGGCTTATGGCCAGGAACGGACCACATTTCAGAAACCTGTTCCTCCTCAGTGCCTGCCTAGAGATGCTGGACTTGCTTTGGATTCAGACCAGCATAACTGAAAGGCAGCAGGGACCCACCACAGTTTCAATCTCCTCATGGCTATGTCTTAGATATAAAGTCTTCTCTCGGTACTCTGCACATGACAAACACCAAACAAAATAGATGTTGCTGATGTTTGTTCTTTGCTTTCTGCTAATCTATGATGGAGAGGCACAAAAATCAAAAGCTACCTCAATAGGTGTGTGGCAATCAGGAGAGGTTCCTGAAGACTGGAGGAAAGCAAATGTCACTTCTATCTTCAAGAAGAGCAAGAAGGAGGAGCCAGGGAACTACAGGCCAGTTAGCCTCACCTTGATCCCTGGGATGGTGATGGAGCAACTAATCCCTGAAATTACTTCCAGAAACATGAAGGACAAGAAGGTGATTTGGAGTAGTCAGCATGGATTTATGAAGGGGAAATCATGCTTAACCTACGTGATAGCATTCTACAATGATGCAAGTTTGCAGATGATATGAAATTGGGCGGAGTGGCCAATGCCCCAAGTGGTTGTGCAGCCATTCAGAGGGACATGGACAGGATGAAGAAGAGGGTCAGAGAGGAACCTCCTAATGTTCAACAAGAGGAAGAGGCAAGCCCTTCCCCTGGGGAGAAGTAATCCCGTGCAACAGTACATGCTGGGGGGCGACCAGCAGGAAAGCAGCTTAGCAGAGAAGGACTTGGAGGTCCTGGTGGACCCCAGGGGTCAAAGTGACCATCAGTCAGCAATGCACCCAGGCAGTGAAGAAGCCAATGTGTCCTGGGCTGCATTAGGCAGAGCGTTGCACTGGTGGGACGTATCTGGAGTGCTGTGTTCAGTGCTCCTCAGTGCAAGAGAGACAGGGACATACTGTAGCGAGTCCACTGACAGGCTGCAAAGAAGATGAAGGGACTGGAGCAACTTTCATACAAGGAGAGGCTGAGAGAGGTTGTTCTCTTCAGCCTGGAGAAGAGAAGGCTCATGATGATCATGTGTATAAGTACCCAATGGGGAGATAAAGAACAGGGAGCCAGACTCTTCTCAGTGGTGCCCAGGGGCAGGACAAGAGGCAATGGCACACACAGAAATACAGGAAATTCTGACTGCAGATAAGAAAACCCATTTGTACAGTGCAGGTGGGTTGTTAAACACAGGCACAGGTTGCACAGAGAGGTTGTGGAGTCTCCATCCTTGGAGGTATTCAAACCCTGGATGCTCTTCCTGGCCCTGCAAGAGCAGGGGTTGGGCTGGACAGTATCCAGTGGTAGGTGCCAGCCTCGGCCATGCTGACTCTGTGATTCTGTCCCATAAGGGCCTCCAGAGCCACAGCTCCGGCATTCCCCTGGTCACTGTGGTCATGGATCTGTCCTCAGTGAGCTCCAAAGCTTACGCAGTTTCCATACATACAGAGAGGAATATAAGGGGATGCCAGTGCAGAAGTGTTTGCTTGCTGTGTTTTATCTTAGCGTGTGTTGTGCAACTAACAAAACTGTCAAGAGATTTTCCAGTAGCGTCCCTGAAGGCTTTGGAAAGGTTTGCTTTTTATATGTTTCTGGATTCTCTTGAAAAATTAATCCCTCTTCCTGCATATTCAAAGCTCTTATAGATGATACAGATGTAGACATAAGCGTGGATGGTCATCCTGTTTTCCATTCACTTGCCAACTTACTTGCATGCAAGTCTCACAGTAGTTACTAGTACTGGAAGTCATTCGACCCCACTCCCTAAACATCGCACTTAAATGATCGAAGCTGCCTGTCATTTTTCACCTCTGACTTCAGAGTCTGAGCTGGAGTGTTTTATGGGTTCTCTCATTACCTGCCCCATGTCCTGGCATCCCTGTGCTACAATTACAACCATACTGGCTGCACTTCTCCAAGCCTCGTGAAACGTTCCGCTTTCCAGGCTCCCTGTCAGCCCGATGGCTTTCTGTGTACACATCCCTCACTTTACAGCCACAGTTCAGCACCAGTCCCCACCAGTGCTGATTCACTGGCTGGACGTTTCTAGGATTCAGACATTTATTGCTGCTGTCTCCTTTTCTCCATGGTATTTCAAAACACTTTTCCAGTTACATTTGAGTTTTACCAGTTTCTAGGTCATTATACTTTTTTGTTTAGGTAAGCTCTTTGCTAGCGCTGATCTCTGGGCACCCACTGAAAGTGAAATCCCTCGCAGACTCCTCTGGCCACCCTGGCAGTGTTTGGGGCTCAGCCCCTGCTGCAGCTCCTCGCTTGCATTTCTACAGCTCTGATGCCCACGGATTTACTGGGCTTGTGTCCTGGCTGCGCCGGCCGATGTGCTCAGTGGTCGCATGGCTGCGTAGCTGCCCTTCCAACCCGAGGACACTCTTGCTAAGGAGAAAGGTGACTTTGGGCAATGCCATTGCCACACACCCCTACAAGGTGCACAGCACTGCTAACCCCCCCGCCCAGGTCTTTTAAATGCAAACACAGATGTGGCACCTGCTGATACCTCCTCTTCATAGTCTTTTTCTCATCTGTCCTGGTGACATGGCTTTCGTGCCAGCTTTTATTTGAGTTAATGTTTAAAGCAGGGGACTGCCTGAGCAAACTGCAGGGATGCCTGGCCAGCTACAGGCACAGCAACTCTTTGGCTGGTGCAGCGGGATGGCGTTGTTAGGAGGACACACGGACGAGGTCGCCATGCTGTTTTATAAGATGCTGCTGCCTAATGAGAATTAATTATGACATTGATATTCGATTTTTTTTCCTCCAATTAGCTACTTTTGAAACGTTAGCACAGACAGAAGAAGTTACAAAGCATTATAGCAACACTGGGAATGTACGCAGCAGCACTTTGTTTTAAAGGAATTACAACTCAATAGAAAAAATGCTACACAGAGCATAGAAAATAAACCAGTAGAAAGTGGAGATACATTAACTTTGTGCCACTTCCTGCAAATTGATCCTGGTGGGGGAGCTTAGATAGAAATGACAAAATAATATCACCTAGTTAAATATTTTACCAATATTAAAACTCTTTTGAACAATTTTATCATCTAGGTTTTCATGTCTATGTTACCTTCATCTTTGTATATTTCTATGATCAGAATTTTCTAGCTTTATTTTTATTAGTTAATAAACCACATCTACCTTAATTAAAGCAATGCAAGCCTCTTGCTTCAGTATTGTTTGTGATACTGCAGTTGTATGACTCTTGCTGTCTTCTTTGCACCATCCCTGCTGTCATCCAGGCAAAGACCATGGAGGTTTGTTTCCACATTTAGCTAAATCCAACAGGGAGTGCCAGCTTAATATTTCTGCATGTGACACAGGGCTGGACAGGTACGGTTGTCTTTGTAATATCATATGCAGTGTTATAATTTTTAACATAACTTAAAACTGCTTTACAAAACTCTCATGATAACACTTGGATTTGCCATATAATTTGTCCAGGGCTTGAAGCTGAAAGGACAATTGTGACAAATATGTCCTAGCAAGTTTTTCTTTTCTTGTGTAGGTCATCTGGTTTCTCCTCAGGTACCTCTCTCATTTTCTCTTTTTAAAAATAATTTTCAAGCCAGACATTGTTTCAGAAGTTCTCACTGTGTACCACTATTTTGTTCTGCTTGCAAATAACAACCTCAATGAATTCAAGCAACTTAGTGAGGTGCTCTTAGGCTCTTCTAAGTATTTCTCCAAACAGATCTTTTGAAGAGCTTTAAGACTTTCCAGCAATGGATTTCAAACTGACTAGATGTAGCCTTGGTTTGCCCTCAGGCTGCTTTCCCCAGCACTTGCTTTTTGTTACATTTTCCAGTCCCAAGGGATTTCTCTTGAACTTCTGAAAAGGTTTGCTAAAGCGTCTCTAATTTCTTTCCCCATTTCCTTCAGCATGCCTGCATACGGCCTTTCCCTTTTACTGGTTTTATGGATCCCAAGCTTTTTATTAACTATTCCTGATCTTATCTCCTGGTTTCTTAATTCCTCATCATCTGCTCTCAGAATCTTGCTTAAGAAAATATCTGTTCTCTAACAGCCAGAGATGCAAAGTAAGTGTTAATTTTCTTTGCCCTTTTCGTTTCTCTCTGACTACTCTTTAACAGCCGTATGAAAGAAAATGCCTTCTCCTCTTCCTTTTTTTGCTGCTTATGCTCTTTCAGATGATCCAGGCTGATCTAAATATAGTGAAATACATCAGTGTCTCCCCCATCAAGTGTGTTCAGCTGTGACTCAAGTGTGTTTTTGCTCCACTGCCTTCTAAATGTGCAAGCACATTAGCAGGGACTGCTTGCACAGGTTTCTGTGCTCATACCCCTGAATGAAGTCAGCAACAGCTAAACACAAACCAGGCGCAAAGGCCTGGCTCTGTAGGTAATCTTGGCTCAGACTAAAAGTGGTTCCTTTGTGCCTTGCTACGTAGGAGCAATGCCTTCTGTGGAGTATGAGCACCTCCAACTCCACTTCTGAAAATAACTAGCGCTGTCACACAGTACTGGCAGAGTAAGGAGCTTTGATTTATTCTTGTGAAAAATAATGTCCATGTGTGGATTCTGTATTTTTGTTGCAATGCTCACTTGCTTAAGCTGTTGCTTGATCCACATTTCAGATCTCATCGGCCGATGATTACTAGACTCTGCAATTAGAGGTTGACTGAGAGTAAATCCTAAAGTGTTTTGACTTGTTTCTCAACAGGCCGTGTTGAGATCAGCTCCTGGTTTAGCCCAGTGCAGACAGCTTTGGACACTTGTAGTTGCTCTGGCAGATGGTACCAGAGCTTTTTGACTCTCACAGAAAGAGGATGGACATATTTTAATGAGATTTGCATAAACATTTCTTGGTGTATCTTGGTTGCGGGTCTTGGAGACGTATCAGCTGCTGACAATGACTGGTCCTCTCCCCTTTTGTACTTAAATCATTATTTCAAGCAGGAAAACAGCTGACAGAGATGCCTGCTCTGGCCCTGGCAGCCTGATGGGCTCAGTGAGAGAGGCACAAGGATGTGGCAAGGCCCTTCCAGGTCTCCAGCCAGCACGTGTGAAGCTAGCTGAGGTTTTTCTGCACAGTGCTTGTGAGACCAAACCAATCAAGAGCTCCTCAAAAACTCTTTGCCAGCCTTTAGTTTCCACCTTGCTCTTGCCAGCCATTTCATTTCTCTGGACTAAGAAACCTAGAAGTCTGCAGGGCTTTGGACACAGCCACAAACCCCGAATAGGCAGGCAGGCAGCCGCCGAGGACCAAGTCACCTCCTCTTGTACCTACAAACTGCAGGTTGTGTCACTATCTGTGCTCTCCCTTGGGTGCCAAACCATGATTATTCCCTGCAATCAGTCCTATGGGAGCACAAAGATCAAAATAAATCTGAATCTTATAACTGCTGTGCAGTGTCTTTGTGCTTCAAAGACTGCCGTGGTTAACCCCTGTCCCTTTGCTTTTGCTGAAGAGATTAAAGCTGTCATCTTTTGCACCAGGACTGGATGCCACAGCAGCAAATGGCCTGTTTGGAAGTACAACCTCTGCAGGCAGCTGACTCTTTTCTGCTATGCATGAGATTATCAGCATGGTAGAAAAATAAATTTTTCTTATTCGTGATGTCACCTCCTCCCAAAATGTAGGTGACTGTAGAAGTCAGTTCCCCTGCTTCTCTCACTTGCATGCATTTGGGGTCCCTTTTCATTGACTCCTCCATATCCACTTTGCACAGAAACCCAGCCGAAGCCAGCAGAAAAGCAGAGGATGCCCACATATTGCCATTGATAACCCATCTATTGCTGGTGTGTAGCCCTGTGCTCAATTTATAACTCCCTAATTAAACCCTGCTCTGAACTCAGGATAACCCTTCCTCTGGGCTCTCCTGTGGTGCTCCAGCCCCGAGCACAGACATGCCCCACAGAGATCAGATAAGTTATTCTCCTAACCACTTGTGTCAAAAACCGAGTATTGCTACGGCTTGAGAAACAGAGGCACAAAAAAGTGCATGTAAGCGAGGCGGTGGCCGGGGCCCAAGCATGGACATGCAGCAAGTGTTCACACAGTCTCGGCTCAAGCCAAAAGCACCCTCCCACGCAGTGCCTGGGCAGAGCCTGGGGGTGGCCTGAGCTGGGGTCCCCGTGGCATGGGTGCCTTCTCCATTGAGCCAAATCGCCTCCCCACTTTCTTACTTCTGAGTAATGTTGCACTTTGTGTTGTCCCCTGAGTAGTCTTAGAATAACAATTTCCAAGTTGTTGGGTTTTCTCTAAGGGCAAAAGGAAGAACTATCCCCATTTCCCTAGGGTGACATCTTGCCAGCCTGACCAAGGGTCGCTGCAGGATTCATCGCCTTGGACAAATGTCCACCACTGGCCAAAACCATGGGTTATTATTGCTGTAGATCCAGATTTCTAAGACAAAAGGCTTATGCAGTCATGTGTTAGTG
Source organism: Haliaeetus albicilla (assembly GCF_947461875.1). Taxonomy (NCBI): domain Eukaryota; kingdom Metazoa; phylum Chordata; class Aves; order Accipitriformes; family Accipitridae; genus Haliaeetus; species Haliaeetus albicilla. The sequence goes on from NC_091485.1 coordinate 54,497,610, forward strand.
TGTGTGTGTGTGCACCCACACGTGCATGGGCATGTGTGTCTGGTTGTTTATCTGCCTGTCATCCCTTGCTAAGCTGTGAAGCCACTGGCTGACTCAATCAGATGTCACACATTTAATTAACTCCCTATTAGTTTCACAAAAATAAGGGAGCAGAGGGAGGAAAGAGACAACAAAAAATCCCAAACTGTGGAAAAAGTAGCCACAGGAGCTTGCAATTTATCACTCACCAGAGTATACATGGAATAGTGGTTTTCAAAATGTTGCTGCTGCAAAATAAGCCTCCAGTTGGCACTTACTTGTTCTTGGAAGCCAGATCGGTCATTAACAACACAAAACCCCATAGGAAATCAGGTCCGCTGTGTAGATGGGGACTGCTTTTAGACGGCTTATAACCTGGCCGGGTTTCAGTGGATTTTCAGAGGCGTTGGCAGGGCCACATCTCATGCCAAGCTGCAGCAGCAACGTGAGGACATCTCAAAGGAAAGGTCCTAAAACCATGTGCTCTTCCCAGGGTGAGCACTCCAGCGCCTGGCCCAAGACTCCTCTTGGAAACGGCTAACCCTTTCCACTAGTACTGGCTAAGTCTCAAATGCATACTAGAAGTAGATACCCAGAGGACAATTTCAGCTTAAAATGGTTGAAGTTTGGCAACGGTTATCAGCAGCAGTGGGTGACACTGGGGAGTATCAGATAACCTGAACGTTAGCCGGTGCTGCGATGGGCTCCGGAATGGTGGCTTGGAGGGAGCTTGGCACTGGGAAGGGGCAGACCTGCATGAGGCACTGCATCTGCACTGGACGCACAAGCAGGCATCAGATGGGAAGCTGGGGACATCTCTGTCACTACTAGTAAATAAAATAAGCCCAGGTCTGCTTTCTGGCTTGGGGACGGGCGGTTCAGCACAGCTCCTGTCCATATGGTGAGGTTCCCTCCCATCTCCAAGAAGGGTGGCCTCATCGATCCCACTGTCCCCTGTGCGGGTCTGGGCCCCGGCAGGGAGAGCGCTGCTTGGCGCAGGACAGATCCACGCCAGGGAGTACGCAGTATGAAATAATACCCTGTTGAAACTACGTGGCCAGCAGCTGAGTCCTTGCCCTGGCTCTCTTCAGCTTGCCAGCAGCTGTAGGGTCCAGAGGGACACCCATGCCATGCTTCCTCCACGTCGCAAACCCCAGCCGTGGCCATCTGAGGTCTTGTGCCAAAATTAATCCCTTCTTTGGTGCAAAAGATCGGGAGGAAAAATGAGGAGAGCGAGTGCTGCAGAGGTGAGCAGGAGAGAAAGAGAGAGGGCTGCCATGCGTGCGTGCCTCTCTGCCCGGCTGAGGGGTCAGCTGCTCCATCAGGGGCATGGCAGCCCAAATGCCACCGCCACCGCTTGTGGGGGGAGCTGGGGAAGGGGAGGGGTCTCCCGGGGGGTGGGAGGGAGCGAGTGCCATGCTGCAGCACGCGAAATCCCGCTCTGCCTAACGAGGCCTGAGGAAAATTGGCATGCAGGATGGGGCAGGAGTAAAAATGCGTGTAAGCGGTGGAGGGAGGGGGGCTTAAGCAATTATTTGGGGCATGAAGCAACGCAAAAATATTTCCAGAGAAGCCCTGACACACTGTGTGCTGCTGAGGTGCTTCCCAGTAAAGCACAGGCCGTGTCTCCGAGCAAGGGCTGCCTGCTGTGTTGTGCAGGGCAAGGCGGCCGGCGTGCCCGGAAAGAGGGGCAGGCAGCCGCTGCCTGCCACCGGCTTCCACCTGGAGATCGCCCTGCTGCCCGTGACGTTACAGGAACCCGCGGAGGTCTCACGCCTTGCTCTCTAGAATCGGTTTCAGTGGTGGGATGCAAGATCTCGCCTTGCTTCCCGAAGCTGAAAGTATGTCTGAAGACTAGAAATCCCGGCAGGCTTTGTGCTGGGCATGGTGGTGTGGGGTTGACGGTTGGACTCGATGATCTTAAAGGTCTTTTCCAACCTAAACGATTCTATGATTCTATCTCTATGTGCAAATACCAGTGATTAATCTGAACAAAACATGCCATGGTCCTGTGGTCTATCAGACTGCGCTCGCAGGAGAAGGAATGGGGATATACCCAACAGCAGTTGGTTAGCTGACGCTCATCCAATTCACGTAACGTGCTGCAGCCAAAGTCATCCTCCTCCCCTCCGTCAGAGTCCAGAGGTGAAAAAAGTAACATATTTTTATTGTTGGGAGGCCCGTGTTATTTGGCAGCAACTGCAGGCTCCCTGTCCACTTGCCAAGAGGAGCTTTGCAAACAAACGCCAGCCCTCCCAGGATACTGCTAACAACTAACACCTCTGAAAATCAGACATGGATGTGGAACAGGCTGGTGCGTGAAGGAGCCTCCAGTGCCCCGGACAAATGGCTGGGGAGCAAAGTCAGGAACTATGTTAGTGCATTTCAAACCAAATTAAACCCAGAAACTCAGCATGCTCTGGACCATCAAGACCAGGTAGGAGTGTGTGAAAGCAAGGAAAAAAGGACATTTGAAAGTCATGTTAGGACTGAAAAATCTGAGATAAATGGCAGTGGCATTTCTCACCAGCCTTGTACAGAAGCACTGGGGAAAGCAGTGACACTTGCAGCATGCACCTAAAATACAGGCAAAGCTAAGTGACAGAGCTGATGCTGGGAACAAGGGGAAATGAAGCTTCTGGAGCAAAGGCAGAGGCAGATCTGGGTGAGCCAGCTGGAAAAAACATCTAGTTGTTCTAGATGATTATTCACACGAGCATCATTCATGAGTTCACATATTCGGCATGACTGAAGAATACTGCAGCTAAAAAGGAGGCATGTGTACACAGTCCTCTTTAATCAGATGCAGCTACTTGACATATCATGTCTGATAACTGGCTGCAGAATGATGACCGCAAGTTTAGACATGTAACTGCTCATCCCTCAACTTTCCTCAGGGAAAGAGTGACCTGAGAGAGAAAATTCATGAGGCAAGATGCAGAGTAAAACTCTGATTTGAATTTATGACTAGATGGCACTGGCACAGCAAGAGCTGTCACCTATGATGCTGCTGTTCACGAGAAAACTGAAAACAAGTCTGCTCAGCTTGCTGCAGGCTGAAGTTGCAGTCACTGGGGATTTACAGATTTGCAGAGGCAGACCCTCTGGGTCTTCCCTCTTGACTGAAAGAAGTGGCCTCCCCATTACCATGCTGGTGGGAGACTCCCACTTCAACACCAAAAGCTCTCTGTGGCATCTCTAGGAGAGCTCAGCTGGGCTGGGAGCTGCTGAGATGCAACTCTCGGTACTGTGACACTGATGGGAAAAACCCCTTCAAGGGTGAGGATGATATGGGCAGATATCCATAGACAGAGAATAAAACCTTGGAAGTTGCGGGAAAGAACTGAGAGGTGCTTTTTATAATGTCTCGTAAGGTGGTTTTTATGACTTGCATTGCTCCATGGGAGATAAGAACCCAACTGCAGACTGCATCCAGCTGTCTCTGGCTTGAGCTGAACCAAGGGAGAGCGCATCTGGAGCGTCACATCCTCGTCACTCCCATCTCATGGAGGTCGAGAGCTGGATGGAGCGGGAGCTGTACTGGGTGCTGCTGGTGGCTCGGATGCAGGATCTTTCCATGACTGTGGGAGAAGTCTGTGATAAGTGCATTTTCGCAGTTGACAGCAACTCAAATCAAATTTCACCACCCTTTTACCTTGAGCGATTTAGTCATCCTGAAGCATTGTGCTAACAGAACCTGTTGCCAGCCGCCAGCTGCTCCTCCCCTTCTTAGTGGGGAGAAACACATTCCAGCCATTGGTGTCTACTCTTACGTTCCCCTAAAAATGATAATTTCTCCACCATTGGCTAAATCTATTCAGAGATGCCATTTTCATGATCATGAATGCAGCACTACAGCAGCACGGGGATGGGAACGGATGAGGTTGGACCGAGGGGCTCCAGCAGAGACTTCAGAAGAGCAAGATGGGGCCGGGGACCAGCCCCAGGCAGGGCTGAAATGCCAGCCTAGCTGGCTGACAGAGCTCATGACAGCTCGGCCCCTTCTTCCAGCACCTCCGCTGGGGACGCAGGGCGGGGAGTTGCCATATCAGGGGCAGGAGACTGGTGTGTCTGCAGCTCACGGAGGTTGCACCTGATATAAGAGCTCCCTGGGGCGGCACTGGTTGTGCAATGACTCCAGAGAGCCCTCTGTGACCACAGATATGTTGGAGCAACTACAGAAGTTTGATTTACACCATCTGTGGATCTGACCCAACTTATTTAACAAGCTCTAAAATAGTTGGTCTCTGCACTGCCAGTAATAAAAGTGACTAGTATCCATGTCTTTCACAGGGTGAGCTTAAACGAGGCTGGTGAGAGATTTTACAGCTTTCAAATTGCTTCTGTGAACTTGTAAATAAGTATCAGGTACAACATTAATTGTTTGGCTTTTTTTTTTTTTTTATTTTTACACCATCATAAAGTTGTAACTTAGTGCACAACAGTCCTTTCTTCCAGGGTATCCCAGCATTCTGGCTATGCTCCTTGGGGAAGAGAAAGAAGGCTTGAAAAGATTTAGTTCCAGATTATTTACAAAACCTGTCTGAAAAGATATGACATGTCACTAAGGATTTTTGAATCACTAGAACATGAAGTGAAATCTAATGGGAAATTTCTCACACTGGAATAAAAACATTCCTTTAAAAAAAAAATCCAGTCTGTGAATTTGGGAAAAAAAAAATAAATTAAATATTCTGGAAGTGACCTTCTTAGTTTATTTCAGTTCTTATCAGGACATTTCTCAGGGGTAGAAAGGTGAATTTCCTTTTGACTCCCTGCTTCATTCAGCCTTTCACAGAGAGCATTTGTAAAGACCAGAAGAGTTTTCACAAGGTATTAGGGATAACTGGAATTGAAATCTTCTCTAGTTCATAGGTACTAAGGCTAGATTTACACAGCAACATCTGAGAAAGGGGAGGAGTGGACTACAGAGATGTTCAACAGCATCGCATTACCATTGGCTCTGGAGTGGAGATTGAACCTGATAATCCTGTATTGCATGTTTTGTGGGGTGCCTGGTGACTTCAGATGCTCCTGGTTTATTTCCTAATAACTCCCATCACATAACTGTCCTTTGCAACCCCTGCCTTGGCATAGACATTGGGGCTTCGTGGGTGACAGAGAAGGAGGCTTAGAAGGGCTTGGAGAACAAGGCTCTGTAAATAAACACACTCGGATTTTCCTCCTCAAAGTGTTTGCCATCTCCTGCATGGGCTAACCTGTGCAAAACCCCTTGTCCTCAAAAGTTAGATGTCCTGGGCAAGTGTTCTCCTTCAAGTGAGTGTAATGAGATATTCCAAGACCAGATTAAACTACTTCCCAAACCCAAAGTGCTGCGTAGGACCTCAAATATCAGTCCTACCTGTGAAGGCTGCCTATAGAGGCAATCAGCTCCCGCTGTAGTTTCAGAGATAATTGCACGTACGGAGGGAGATTTTATTTAAATATCTGCCATGACTTCTTTTAGCCATTGAAGGAAACAGGCTGGGACATGTCAGTTGTCTGCTCAGGCTTCATAGGAGGCTTTCATCCTGCGCTGCTCAAATAAGAAAAACTATGAGATCACTGGTTGCTAAACACTTGACGTGATTTCCCAAGGTTTGCCTTTATGGTAAGTACTCTGGTAATTTGGGTAGTGTTGACAGAAGCCCTGAATATTACCCAAAGCACTTGGTGATTATTTTTTTCTGCTGGCTCCAACAGCAAAGCACTAAGAAGTTCACCCCTCCTTCCAGATAGAGACACTGTTATGCTGCTAATGGTTCAAAAAAAAATCCACCTTAATGTCCCAAGAGCCTTCCTGCAGGCCATGCTGCTCTATTGCTCCTCTCCCAACATTAAGGATGGGATGGGGTGGGATGGGATGGGACAGAGACAGCCAGATTTCTGGACAGGGTCAGGTAGCTTTCTCGCTGCCAGCCCAAGCTTCATTGTGCTCAGTTTCTTTAGCGATCACAACTTCAGTAACGTAAGAATAGGACAAACTCACACTTCTAGTTCTTGGGTCAGCTCCACCTTTACATCTTTTTAGGTCAATATTCTTAGCTTAATATTTGAAACATAATTTCAGGTTGTATTTTAATGTCATATTCCAAGAGTAGAGTGGTGAGATCTTTTAAAATTGCACACGTAATTTATTTTTCCTTTGTGACAAGGACAAAGGGATTCTTGTCTTTAAAAAACCTATATGGCTGAGACTCTGCAGCATCTGGTATTTGCATTCAAAGACAGCACTGTATTAAACTTTCCTGTATGTCTTTTTATTTAGTAAATGATCGTAATTGTCTTCTCTTTATAAAGTCAAAAGCTGAAGGGAGGAAAATGATGTTACCTGTTGTTTTATGAGAATCACCTAGTCTCCTAACAGGAGGAAGCATTTCTACCATGGCTTCCATCCAGCACCATTTGCCAGCGAGCTCACACTGGCATGGGCCTGAACCAAGAGCAGTCTCCCCACCATTCTTGGGGGCAGGACTCCAAATCTTGCTGATAAATGCTGAAAGACTCCCATGGACTTCTGCACTTGTTGAGTAGAAAGCGTCACGACAACTACTAGAGAGGCCACAGCAAAGAAGGCTTGGAAGACCCTGGAGAGGTGATAGGAAGGAAAAGCAAAGCATAGGGTGGCAGTTATCAGAACTGTAAATACTTGTGAACTTGTCTTTCCATTTTGATGATCTGGAAGGTACAGGTATTAATCTGTGACATTTGTGATCTGAGTTTAAACTCTTATACAGTGTCACATACACTGCTCATAGAAGGAAAGCATTATTACTATGTTTAGCAATGACATAATAAAAATTCACAGTTACCTATCCACTTACAAAATATTGGATTGAATATTACTTTTGTGCAATGCAAAAGTTGTGTTTGTCTGTGCTCTTTGTGTAAGGCTTGCAGTGGGGAGAGGAGGGAAGAAGTGCATATGGTGACACTGCTAATCCCCAATACTTTCCCTTTATTCTTACAAAGAAAGAAACATCAACAGCAGTCCCAAGCAGCACAGCTATTATCATGACCTACACAAATCTCAAAATAAGATGCATCATCTCATTAGCTTCCCTTAGACAACATGGGATGCTAATAAGCACGAATGCCTTTGAAGGAAAACCCAAGGACCTGCCACTTTAAAAGGAAGCTCAGGCTGAGGTTATGCTGAAGTGTTCTGGAGTGCATCTGTCCTGCGATTTTGTTTAAATTAAGTCATTGCGGAAATTGGCAAAAAGCAGCCACAGGGGGTGGAGTTGCGTAAGAACCTATCTGTGTATTTGCTTGGGTGTGAGGACTCGTGTTTGCTCTTTATTTCACAGAATTGAAAAGATTTAATAAACTATGTGTGTCACTCGAAGTAACAAATCCTTTACAATCTAAATTCTTCCATCATAAAATATTCCTTGGGAAGGTGTAACTCCTTCATGTTGATCTTTCCCCAGTCTGAAGGAGAGACTATATACTGCAGTGACTATCCAAGGGATGCTTCTTCTCATCCCTCTTAACTTTGGTTATCTCTGGCAGAGAAAGAATCCCCTGAGCTGTGATAGCTGCAGTTTATTTTCCACAAAGGCTTGCCATCACTAGCTGGGCTGCAGTGAAACAGCGCACTATTTGCTTTGCCCCAGCCAGTCTTGGGTAAGTTAAGTTCTTTGTGTCAGGACTTAATCCCTGGTGGCATCAGATCAGCTTCGTTAAATACAGATAGTTTTTCTGTTTCCCTTTTTCTACCACTTGTACATAATTATGTCTATATGAGAGCTACCTTATTCAGTGAAATAAAATAGCTAAAGCTGCAGAAGACCCAGTATGATGCTCCCCGAGTGCCCTGGAAGAGCAGTGACAACTCAGAAGTTAGGAGGTGCCAGAATGAAGTTGCTCAAGCAAGTGGTCTGGAACAGCTCACGTGCCCCACTGAGCCTAGGCTCTGGGTGGTCGTGGCAGGGTCTCCCAACCAAACTGCATCCCCAAGCCCCCAGGGCCCTCGTTCTCACTGCTCCTCCTGGGGGATCTCTTCTAGTAACTCACTTCTCACCTGGTTAGATGCCACCCTTTCTTTACCACCTGAAATACGTCAAAGTCCGTTTGTACCCTATTGTCCTTGTGCCAACACTGCCCTTTAATTTAAATCATGTTTGTTTCCTGGTAGCTACTTCCTTGAGGTATTAGTACCTCCTTGCAGCCTTTGCCTTCTGTGCTGAACAGGTCTGGGACACCCCTCCTTGGGCAGAACGAGGCAGGTCATGCCCGTGGGGTCTCACCACTCCCTTCCGCAATGGCCTCAGCACTGCTTTCGCTGGCTGGAGATGCCTTCCTGCAGCGGTACAGCAGCAGTTTGCTTATTGCTGTGCTGTTGGCAAGGAAAGCTAGCTGGCCTGTCTGCTCGTCTGCCTGCTCCAGCTGATGACCTCCCACATCTTGTACGAATAGAGCACTAAGACATCCACATACTGTTATTCCAGTTTTCCGGTTTCTTGTCTTACCCAAAGCATCTAGTTCTACAGCCTCCCCAGGGATGTGGTAGAGTCCCCATTGCTAGAGGTTTTCAATATGTGACTGGACAGGGTGCTTGATAATCTCATCTAGGCTCCCTTTGCTGTGAAAGGTTGGATCAGGTGATCTTTCAAGGTTCCTTCCAACCTGGGCTGTTCTATGATTCTGTGAGTCTACCATTTGAAACAGCATCCGTCTGTGGTCCAGCTTCCACCTGGGAAGTGACTTCCCTGCAGTGACGCAGCTCCTGGTAGTGTAACTAGTGTCAGTAATGTTGAGATCTCTGGGCAATCAGCACCAGGGGAAGGCAGAAAATGTGGTGGCTGAGCCAGGCCACCCACAGTCATTGGTCTAGTCCAGACAGGGTCCCCACTGCAGCACTCAGCCATCAGTAGCCCTTGTTCCTCACAGACCAGCCCCACTGCTTTTCCCTCTACCTCTGTTAGTTCTCAGATCTCTCTCATTCAAACAATCCTAGTCCTTCCCATGTCCCCATGTCTGTTCTTCAGCCTGCCCTGCTGTTACTGCTGTGCCCAGAGGTCCTGTCCCCTTGCTCCAGTCTCATCCAAGCAGTCCAGTGCTCCCCACGCTCTGGTTCCCAGTCGCAGCCTGTTTGTCCACTTTCCCAGCCTCCAGCTCCCATCTTCCCCTCCTGTGCTCCTTGTCGTGGTCCACTCCTCGGCCCCAGCTCCAGAAAGTCTCCCTTGCAGGGCAGTTTGTCTTCACAGGGGACTTCTGCCTCCAGGGTGGCTGTCCCAGCAGGAAAGCTCTAGAGAGGCAGAGGCATCTGCTCTTAGGCCACACATAGCCTGGCGTGTGCTCGGTGTGAATGGAAACCCAGATATATTCAGCTGCTGACATTAGCAACGCTACTGCTGAGCAAATGTGAATTTCAAAGGGATTTTCAAAGCAGACTTCTGAAGCAGGTTTTTTTAATTTTGCCTCTCTGGATGCCATGCTAACTTTCAGCAACTTTTTCTGAAGCATAGAAATGGCAGAACTGTTCATAAATGTGAAAAAACCCAAAATTGGACAAAATAGCATATTTTTCTCTATCCTTACTGCCACACGCTGCAGAACCATTTTGACTAAAAATTTCTTGATATTAGGTTATCAGCCTCAAGCTGATAACTATTTCAGAAAACTTCTTCCCAAATAGATCAAGTCTGGTGATGGAGAGCTGAACCCAAGATCTCACAATGCAGTGTTTTGTGAATCCTTACCCTGGTAACAGCAGGTAATAGTCAGACCTATGGTTGTATGCAATGATCCACAGAGCTATCTGCTCTTTTCATCTGCCCAAAAAAAGCTCAGAAAAAGCTGCTGGGTGCAGTAATCTGTTTGCAATGTGCTGGAAGGATGGAGAAGCCTGTAAATGTCCAGCATAGCTCCATTCAGCTATTACACACCAGGTAGTGCGAGAAGGTCTGCTAGAAACAGCAAGGGCCACTGTGTTAAGAATCACGGGACGGACCTTCCTGTATTTGGTGACTCGGTACTATGGTGACAAAAACTCCACAAACACTTCACAGAGAGAGAGAATAAGGCCGCGTGTTTTCTCTTCCTCCTTACACAGTGTGGTGCTGCCTGGGAATAACCTTTGGTGGTGAATTCCTTTCCCTATGTTGCTCTCTTGCAATATCCCTTGCTGGGGTGAAAGACTACTTCAGATGCCATTTATGATCCACTTTATCTAGTGGACTCTTTATTGGTAGTTACGAGTGGACAACAGAGCCCTTGTCGTACTCTCCAGAGTCCCCATGTTCAGCCTGAAGGACTGCCTGCCTTTGGTACAGAAACCAAATAGCAGGTGGAGTCATCCTGCTCTTAACACGCAATGGGTCATTCATTGTAAGCTTCATTCAGTGATGGCTGGAAGCCTCTTCAAAAGTGTGTGCTTCGAAAAGGTATGTTTAATCACCATGACTGCACAGCTGAAGTGGAAAGGCTGCCTCCCAAACCATCCTCTCCATAGCTTCATCCCTCCAGCTGTCCATTTAGAAAAACATTTGGTAGAATAGCTATTCCTCCAGTCTTTCCAAGTTCTTCATGTCACATTTGTTCCCGAGTCACCTTTAATTGATGCCACTCTTTAAATGTTTACAACTGTTTTGGCTGAAGTGCTGATATAGTGGAAAGCAGCACCAAACTGAAAGGCTGAATTCCCTGTGTTCACAGAAAGCATTTAAGAAAGTGAAACGTGAGGCAAAACTCTCTCACAAGGCTGCCACTGGTACTGCACTTCATTCCTCTTCTACCTCAATGAGTCTGGTCTCCCCGTGAGCATGAAATTTCCCATTCCCTAGAACCAGAAGAACACCTCACTCAGCACTAACCATGGCTCAGCTTCTCCATGCAGCTCCCCTTGACATAAACAAGAGATGCTCCCAGGACTTCCAGTCTTGCTGAAATCAGGGGAACTCTTTCCACTCACTTCAAGTGATGGGGCAATCAAGCCCCCACAGGGCCACAAAACGTAGAGGTGGGCAGAAAGCTGCAGGAGGAAGGAGTGTTCTTCACTTGACTCTGAGGCATTTGTGCTTATGCAGCATGACTTATGCAGCACATCATGACCGTGCAGTCTGATGAAAGTGTTGCTTGGCATGCTCAGGTTGCTCCCATGCTCAGCAGGGCTGAAGAAACGTCAGGAATGTAAGGAACAGAAAGCATTGTTACACCACTGGGCAAATTGAGAGTGCCCCGGATCTTGAACATTGCATGCAGTTCCTGTCCTCCATGCCCAAAGGGGAGGCGATCGGAAACGTTACAAGGTCAAAATGGCCATGGTAGGAAGAAGACACACCAGAATGTGCAGGACTCTGCAAGTTGTAGAGGTCAGCAATAAATGGGAGACAGAAGGATCAGTTTGTCCGCTGTTTCACACAGTACCATAGATGTCAAATGCCACGGCCAGAAATGTGGTTTATAACAAATAAAATTATCATTTGAAGTACCTCATAACTTGTGGGGCTCATGGCTGCATAACCTTATGGAGGTCAGAAGTATACAGGAGTTCAAACAGTGGTCAGAAAGATTCATGAACTGTAGCGTTGACTCAGAGGTGCAAAACGCAGAGATGTAGATCCAAGCTCCAGCTGAGGAAGTCAGAAGCAGAATGGAGGATGCTTGGAAGGGGAAGAGTGCTGCTCATTTCTTCCCAAAGTGCCCAGGACAGGGGCTCTCGAAGGTGCGCAGTGCAGTGAACGAGCCTCTGATCCAACACAGGACAGATAATTGCATCTTCTTGCGCAGTGGTTGTGGGCTGGGGGAAGGTGCTTGTCATGTATTTCTCAGCACTTTCTGAGAAAGGGTTGTGTTTTTGCTTCGCTTCAGTCCACAGTGCAGAGATGTCTCCGTGCTTCTGTAGTGCTTGCTTGTAGCTCGCGAGGAGTTTGTGAGAATAAATACAAACCTCACTATTGTGTCAGCTAGTAGTCAGGCTTAATGACCATTTATTGGCCCATACACTGTTCGAGCAAAGAGACTCCCTCTTAATGAAGATCATACTAAATAACAGTGTACAAATAATGCTTAATGACTCAAAGTGATGCTGGGTCCTTTAAGATCAAGGAAAATGGTCTCTAATTACACTTGGATTTCTTCTTCCTCAAATGACATCAACTAGTACACCAAGGATAAAGTACTTTCAGCTAGGGAAGCCATTTATAAGTAAAAAAGACATGACTTTTATTAAAAATACAAAATACTTTGTCATCTTAGTGAAATAAGGTTAAAAGGAATTACTGTAAATATATATCTACAATAGCATATGTTTATACCTAGCAGTACCTATCATCTGTGTCTCTCATGGTTAATAACACAGGACTTGCTGCTCCAACTCCGCAGATGAAAATACAGAGACCAGGAAAGAGGATGTGGCTTCTCCAAAATAACACAATAGCTCAATTGTCAAGTGTGAAACATGTAAGTGGAAATGCACAAACACAGAAACCTATTCACAAATGGGAATAAAATGTGAAAAGAGGGAGCAAACCTTTCTGTTCCTAAAAGAGATGGGTCACCTGCTGTGGTAAAAAAAAAAATATCAAACATCTTAAAAACACCTGCAAAGTCCCTGACTGTCTACGTAATTTATACCAGATTCCCTCTAGGGACTTGAGGTTGGGAGGGGCTGATTGCAGGAATCTTCCCCAACTGCTGCAGGAGCTGGAAATGGGGCCATTTGCCACAGATAAAGTGGTTTTATTCGATAAACTCATGAGGCTTGGATTCTTGCTAATGGCAGAGTTGTGGGTAACTGTGCATAACCTGTTTAACTGTTTCTAAACCAATCAATACAGGGTTTCCCCACTTCACATTTATACCGTGCCAAGTGAGCTTCTCGGCTCTGCTGAATGCTGCTGTGCCTGTGCTGGGCTGCCGCCGGGCAGCAGTGCACACGAAATCCTTACAGACCGTTCCTGAGCCACACTGGCCACCCGTCCAAATAACTTTCTGACAGACGCACACTTCTCCTCCAATTGGCTCTACCCTGTCTCAGCTTTTCCCTTCTTTTTTATCTCCCATGACACCGTAATCGCACTGAATTCTCAGTTATTGAGATTCTCAGGGAAGAATCAAACCTCTCCTCTCTCCGGGCAAGGAAAAAAAGGGGCAGCCGCTTCTCACAGCCCTTTCCTCAGCTCCTCTTCCACTATTTACTTTTACCTTGCAAACAGCTCAACGTCTTGGAGCCTGGGCTAAGCCCAGCCCTTTTGTGCCCTGCAGTCATCGCTGCATCTTTAAGGGAAAACTGATTCCCAGGAATGCTGTGCATGCACATACCTATCTGGGCGCTGCACCCACACCTGCCCACCAGGTAACCCAGCGCCCGCTGGCCCTCGCAGCCGCATTCCAGCCGGCAGAGCTATTACTCGCTAATTGTTACCTGTCAAACAGGTAAACGAAGCTCTTGGGCCAAGTCCAAACAAGCGTATATTCCCACGAAATCCTAAACCAGCAAACCTTTGACCTTTCTGCAGCCCCACTGACGATTTTCGCTGGGACCGATTTAAAAGTATGATGGTATCTTTGACAGACGGAAAAAAAGTGGCATGTTTGGCTATTGTTTATATTGTGACGAAGCTTTCTTGTACGTGTTAATACCTGCAGGAGAGCAGAGGATTATCAAAACAGGAGAGCAGAGCAGGCAGCCCAATAAACACAGCGTAGCTCGCATCTCCCAAATCACACGAGTGGGGTGGCTTTCCAAGATCTCGGCAGCGCAGCGCTGATCCAAAAGCAGTTTGTGGATGGTGAGGAATTAATATGCAAAACCTCCTGAGGCTGAAAAAGTTAGTGTACGAAGTAGCCTGGAGCCATCTGGGAGGGCTGGAACTGGCATTTCCTCTTCACTTCACCCCGTTCAGACTTGCTCTGCCGAGCGTAACAGGATCAGCTCCTGTGGAGCAGGAGGGTCTCTGCACACAGCCATAGGCAGCAGCCTGTTACTGTCGGCCGGTGAGGCTGTAACGACGGCAGGCTTCACCCCCCTTCGCGCTTTCTGAACAGGCCAGCGAGGGAAAGCAGCTCAGATGAAACTGCTCCATCATAAAGCTCAATCCTCCTGGCTAACAGCACAGAAAAGGCATTCCTCCACAGAAGCATACACGGAAAGGCAGCCTGCTCTTCCTGTAACATCTGTAAGATTTCATACGCCTGTACATCAAAATGCAATAAAATAAAAAATGGGCTTTTTTGAAAAAATACAGCTATAAATCACAACATTCAAAATAGCACCGATGTCCCTACTTTACTATGATCCTCCCCCTGACAATCTCTCTGGCTTGGACTGTAAGTGCTTTGGGACAAGGACCGTGGTACCTACACATTCTCACAGTGTGTGATATGATCTGATGACACTTCTGATTCAATAACATGATTCAGTCTCATCATAGCATCACCCTAGGTGTCGTGTCGAGTCTCCCAGCTGTCAGAGATGATAGCCTAAGAAAGAGGGGAGAGTAAATGGTATAAACCAGATTGTTATTGATAATAACAGAAACATGATCTCCTCACCAAGATGATTATCTTTCCCCACAAACGTTGCAGATAGCCTCCATGGTAAGCTTGATTTTGACCTGTCTCTCACCTTAGCTTTACCCCAGTTAAGCCAGACTTCTGCAGATCTCCCAGATGTCAACTCAGACACTGAATTTTACTTTGGAATAGATGATTTTTAAATTTTTTAATAGGTGATTTTGTTTTTTTTATTTTGGAATAGCTGAGTTTTATTTTGGAAGTTACCTGGAGAAAGCAGCTGTTAGACCATTTGCAAAGCAAACTAGCTTTTATACTTCATTTGAAGAAACATTTACATTTTATACTTTATTTGAAGAAGCATTTCTGTTTTTAACTTAATGGAAGCTCCAGACTGAGGTTTGGTGCTTTTCTTTGGAACAGGCTAGAGCTTTAAGCTGATTTTTAGGGTTTTTTAGCTGACCTGAGATCATACATGCTTGCAGAACTTCAGCTCAGTCCAGTACCTTCTCTAAATGCTGAGGGATTGGCTCAGAAACCAGAAGAAATCCTGGGATTTACAGCTGAGCTACCAGGTTTCATGGAGCCGAGCACAGCTTTGGGCTCCTGCAGACCCAACGCGCCATGCATAGATTCCTACAGGAATTGGAAACTCCTCTGCAGCTCCTTCTCTTTAGCTCCTTCACCCTTTTTCTTCTCTTTACTGTGCAGAAAACGTTAAAAGAGAAAGGATGTCCTACAAGGGGATGAAAGAAACAACTTTCTCTAGTGGGTTTCCAGGCCCTTCCAGATCCGCCTGTCTCCCAGCCTGTTGAGAAGCCTAAGTGGTAGGAGGTGGGATGACTGGCTGAGTTTCTTTATAGGAGGAACAAATACAGAAGAAGAGTCCTTCTCCTGTCGTCTTCTCTCGCACACAGCCTACCAGAACCCCACAAAACCCCTCAGCAGTACAGGAGCTGATCAGACACAACATCTGGAGACCATTACATGGATGACTCCCTCTCCCAGAGCCTCCTCTGAACTCCAGGGAGATGGCTAGCCTGTTTGCGGTCTGCTAACACCCACCTGCATTATCTGAGATGCCCCTGCGACAGGGCCATTCCCCCAAGAGAAGAGGAGCCCATGGAGAAACAAACATTATCTATCAAGCCTTGACTTTACATGGATGCTGTGAAGAAGCAGTTGGTGTTAGCCCTGCTGCTCCCCGCCTGGCAGCAGGAGATACCCCAAGCTTGGCAGAAAGCGGGAGGGAAGGAGAAGGGGCTGTTTTGATTTGGCCAGGAGGAGGGCAAATGTTTTCTCTCGTGGCTCCCAAGAGGAGGCAGCATCTTGGCAGAGGCAACCTGTCCACCAGGCCAGACAGTCCTCTTAAGATTCCTCTCAAAAGCTGTTCAAGCAAACAGCGGTCCCTTTATAAGCTCCATTCAGATGAATATACTTTATTTGGGATTCTTCCCCCTTTTCTCCTCACAGTGAGATGAAACAGATGTCTTATCAGCTCCTAGCTTCTTGCCAGGCTCCAGCATGGAGTGTCTTTCAGCTTGTAGTACTGTCATCGAATTCCCACACTGCATCAGTCGCCGCACTGACCAGCTTCCACTGGGTATCTTAATGTTACTGTCCAGTAACAGTACAGATACATTAGTATGTGAAACCATCAGTAACAGTACCCACATGTATTTTGCTTAAGATAAAAGGGAAGATATCTTAAAAGATGACTAATAAAAGGGTGTCTGTTTAAAAACCATCATGTGAAAACTGACAGCTGCACTACTAACACCACCTAGAACCAGCTGGAAATAATTTAGCCAGAAAATGCTGATTTTTCCTGTATCTCTCATTCCTGTTTTGACAAACATTTACTGAACGAGGAGCAAGGTTTCAGGAATTTGTTGCTCCACATAGGCTATTAAGATTCCTGGAGCACCTGGGCTCTCCGGGCTGCCCTGCAAGCTGGCTTTGTCCATGGCAGAGCTGACTGTCTGGGGCTGTCGTGTCTGTTCTCTCCACAGGATTTTTGAGAATGGGCCAGAACAGCTCAAAGTTTGAGTTTTCTCTTTCAGACCTGTAGAAGAACTTCTGTGTCTGAAAGTCTGTTAACTTTTCCCAAATACGTATGTGATCAAACAAGATATTAGCTCTGCCGGCAAACCTTACCTCTCCCCATAGCATCACTTTTACAACAACATGGCTACTATATGAAGGATGTCCTCTTTGTAATCAGCTCTTACTGGGGAGATCATGGATGATTTAGCTTCTTCTCAACAGCTGGAGAAGAGGGTTGATTGACTGGAGGGTTAAGGAAACTGGCCTAGAAGTGCCAATGCACTGATCGCCAGAAAAGCTGACTACAGCCACCAGCTCACACAATCCCAGGCCGCTGCCTGTGACCACAGGCTTCTTACATTATCCCACTTCTGACTCCAGCTTGAGCAAAAGTGCGTTACTCAGAGAGCTAGTGACATGGAAAGAAAGTTTTCTTGTAATGTTCAGAAGTGAACCATCCCAGTATTGCTATTTGATGCCTGTGTGAGGTTTAATACCGGTTAGTTTAATCGAGAGGGTGTGGAATAGTTTAAAGCTGTGTTTACACTTGTTTCAGATTTGGAAAAGCAAATGTAGGGAAAAGAAGAAAACATGTAACTCTTCAGTTACAAAACAACCTTCTTAAATCAAGAAATAAATAAGGGTTCCTCACAAATGAATGCAAAACAACTGAGAAAAATAGATGTGTGCCTAATCAAAGCCCTGATTAGTTCAGTGGTGTCAGTGATGCATCAGCAACACCAATTCCTACAATTCTGCATGTCTCTTTCTAAAGGCCAAACTCTTAGAATCATTTGACAGAAGTATATTATTTAAATCTCTGATTCTTATACTTCATTTGTACACCAGGGAAAAGCTTGAGAGAGAAATACCGGGACACTGACAGACAGATGAAACCTCTCCTTTTTAAATGTCATGATTCTAAAACACGATGCAAGGAAGGGGGTGCCACCACCTGTACGCATTCACTTCAGAGTGTAAAGCAGGGTTTGAAGCTCAGGGCCTCCAGAGTGTGTTCTGTCATCTGCTGCAAACATGGCATGAAAGAGGCAGAAAGTAAGATAACAAGACTTGTGCATTTGTTAAAAAGAAAAAAAAAGAGCTCAGTTCTCAAATGCCTGTATCTTTGCTGTGGCTCAGGACACAGCAAGCCACCTAGACAGCAGTATCTCTTGACAGTGCTTCTGTGCATATTAGGAGAGGCTGCTACAGTGCTGACACTATTTGTATCTTCCCATCATCACATGGTCTGTTGTCCACAATAGCTGCTTCATTGCCGGTATCAGGGGCAAGAATTGATTGCATGGGCCAAGCTGCCTGTTCTCAGTGTGAGATAGCTGGGAGGAGTGCACACCAACTCTCAGCCACTAATGAGCCACTAATCTCATGCACTAAGATTCCCACACACCATTCAGGCTTCTTTTGGTGACTTTTCAATTAGCATCATAACACCCCAAGCTTTGAATGCTTTGTGTATATTTATCTTTTCTTCCAATTGTCAGGGCCAGCAGACATAAATTAAACCAATTTAAAGAGTATCTGCATGTCTATTATTTGGCAGCTATTACCCTAAACTGACATAATCCTCTCCCAGCTGAGAGTCAGACACATTTATGTTAACCTGGGTATGACTTGTATTCTTTCAGAGAAAATGCGAGAAGTAGGTGCTGCTACAAAACTGGAATTTACTTCTGCACATGCAGAAGAAGTGTCTGCCCTTATTGCACAGATATGTCATGTCTAGAGGTAGATGACACAGGGCTGCTGAACACAGGAGGGCAAAACCAGCATGTCGATCCTAGCCTGAACAGGGGCTGTACGTGGTGAATGTTAAGGGAACTTTAGGAGAGGAGCAGGCATGGGGAGAAGAGCCTGCAAAGAACCCATTGTGTTTGATTCCTCTTCTAGAACCAGAGACCAGGGCTGAGGAACCTGCTGCAGCCCTCAGCATTACACAGGTAGCAGCATTCACCTGCAAACAGACTGAATTCAACACTATAGGGCCTGATCAGCAGCTCATAAAATTAGAAAAATCATCAGTGGACTCCATCCACCACAGGATCAGGCCTTCCGAACAAGCAGTATAGTGCTTCAAAGGAGAAAATAACACTTGGGGCTTAGAGAGACCTAAAGCCAGAGGAGGCTACAGACTTACTGGGAAAGCGACCAGTCAGTAAAGTGCAGGTCAAGCAGTTTCCTGGACACAAAGGCAATGACTACACATACATGTGACAAAAAATTCCAATTCCTTCACACTGCCATCAGTAATATGTTGGCTGATACAGGAAAGCCTACAGCCAGGTTGCCACTGGCTACTGCCTCATTGCTGTTAGAATTTTAACTACTGTATTGTCATATCAGGGCATCCAACTCCCAATATGCCCGGCTCCATTCTCATTGCCACCAAACTGTACTCACCTGAGCCAAGAGCTGGTGCAATTCTCTGCATTAACAGGCAATCTGTGAGCAGAGGCACTTCAAAGCACCCTCAGGCTCAAAAGGTTCTCCCCATTATAGTGTGATTGGTTGTTTACACTGAGGTAATTGGCGTGTGTATAATTGGCCTTGTTTACATTGAAGATTTGCAGATATCCTTGGTCTCCCTTCCTTTTCCCTGCCCTGATGGAAGAGCTGGAACCCAAAGGGAACAGCACAGATCAAGGCAAAATCCCCCCTCCCCACCCCCCATCTTGCAAGGCAGAGTTTGGAGGGCCAAAGCATCGAATTTAACTCCAGGCATCTACTGTCTAAAGCTAACAGAATCTGAGCACTAGCCAGCTGTGAAGTCACTTCTAAAGCAAAGAATGGAGATGCAGTGCAAAGGACAACTTGAATGATTGACATTCTTCGCAATACTGTCTACAAAAACCAGGCACAACACCTTTTAGACATACATCTTTTGAAGAAAAGATGGCCATTTCACCTGTGACTTATAAAATGCCTTCTTGATCAGATAGCTGTACTCATCCACACACTTCTATGAATTCAGAAGCTTCACTGGGTCTACAGTGATGCTGATGCTGGCAGAAATTCACCACCACTCCAGCCACTGGAGGTGGCTGAAAGGTTCAAGAAACAGATGCTGTCAGAGCTGCCAGTGATGCCGTGTCCCTCTAATGCCGAGATTCATCATGTGAGCCAGCCATGTGTGAGACTCCAGCAGAACTGGGCTGTGCAAATGCTGTAATTAACTCCCCATGCTCACACCTGGAAGGCTTTCATTCACCCCGAAAAGAAAAGACTGCTTTGCATGCACTTTCACAATCACTTTTAAGTTAAAGCTAAAATCAGGCTGCTGCCAAAAGAGGTGGGCCTGCCCTACAACTACCATCCCTTTCCTTTTATTGGCTCCAGCACTCCTGCAGTTTGGGAATGGAGTTTTAGGGGGTCAACCAGCCTACTTACCTGCCTGAAAACTAACCCTATTAAAAAACCCAAACCAAACCAGTTTTCAGGAAGATGAAAGAGCAAGGCTGCTGCTGTGACACAAGAGGGCAGAAATGCATGACCTAGGGTAAGAAAGAGAGAAAGCCCCTCTGGGCAGCCACATGCTCTTCTACTGGGCTAAGCCAACCAGTGGTGACTCTAATGCATTTATCTGTTAGGAATCTCAACAAAATATGCTTTATTCAACTTCACTGTAAGAAGGAGGGTTGAAGCATGCAGTTATCCCCCCTTGCCTTACAAACAAGATTCCAGGACAGCCAGGGTGACAGGACCTTCTGACATTCTCTTGTGTCCTGCTTTTTACTCAAGTTGCTGCCTGCTCATTGCTGTGACCTTGGGGATACCACGGGAATCCCTGTTACAGATTACTTCCTGCTCCACTGTGTTGTGGTACCAAGCTCAGTGTCCACCACCTGCACTTCATAAGACTGAGAAAGATTTTATCAAGAGTTATAAAACTCTGGTGAGAATGAACTCCACTCCATCCAAGATAAGACCTGCCCCTCAAGCCAGCTATGATACCACATCATCCATTGTCTTGTGTAGATACTGATGTCAGCTTAGAGTTATCAGTGCAACATTTGCAATTCAACCTATGCTGCACATAGGCTGAACCCAATTACCTCTGATAAAATGATAGACATTTGCGTTTAAAATCCTACATCTCAAATGCAGTTTGTCTATTTTGTGAGTGCAATTCACCCTGAATTGTCTTCCCCCTTCACCTTTGCTAGTAATTTAAAAAAAGGGGCAAAGCTAGACTGAGAAGGGCATCTTGCACTCTCTCAGGCACTGCCTGGGAGCTCACAGGAGGGCTGAGGGATTCTGCTAGGCAGCAGGTTTAATGAGCACTTAGGCATGATGATGTTTCAGGGGCTAAGAATCCACAAGGCAGTCAACACTCCAGCATAAGTTTGTCAAAACATGCAATCCCTGCCTGTGCAGTTTAAAAATAAATGTATTCTAAACTGGGAAACTCACTGGTTTCACTGGGAATGCAAGAGGACTTTCAAGGAGTCAGGCTGGAGCATTCAGCAAACTACCTGTCTGCATCTGGCACCAGCCTGAGATTTGGGCAAGGGGTAATAAATTCCTGGCTCTGCACATATTCCCCACATAACCTTTGGCAAGTCTGTTGCTCAAAAACCTCACGTATAAAATGGAGAGGTGCTGCACCTACCTCCATGTCTGCCTCGTGCACCTCCTTTGAAAGCTTCACAGGTCAGGAACTGTCTCTGGCAGTTGGTGGCCACGCTGCGAGAGCTTGAGCAACTCCTCCGTGATACCAAATGTCTTTGCCTTGGGGCTAGGAGACTCCAGGGTGTCAGTTTGGCCTCCCTCTCACACAGGTTTCCTGAACCTTTGAATGTGTCCTCCTGCACCTAGTTTACTCTGGAATGACACAGCCCAAGCACATGATTTTGCCTCTCTCCCCAAGCACCTTAACCGTGGTATTGATTATGCAGAGGAGTCATTGATACCCCCAATTATGGTAAAGCAGGGTTTGCTTTCCCCTGAGAAGTCCTAGTACTCAGAGCAAAGTTTGTGGTGGAATAAGGAGCAACATACACATCTCGCCCCCACCCTTCCCCGCAGGGCTATTGCTCATGTGTGGGAGCTAGAGAAAAAAGCAGTACAGAAATGTAAGTGTAAATCTGCCTGCTTTGCCCCTCACACCCAAACACTCCATATAAACAAACAGCCATCTCCAGGTACTGTTTTCAACTCAGAGACAAGCAAATACTCAGTATCTCTGTCCTGGAGCCACATAAAACTTCTTCACTGCAGAATGCTTTCACCTTGCTTCTTCCTCAAGCTAAGATTTCCACTTACTTGGGAAAAGGCAAAAGAAACAAAAATGTAAGGGAAAAGCACAGACATAAATCTGTTTATTTTAAGAGATTTGCTTTCTGTACTGAACCAAACAAAGCAAAATCTGCAGTGCAAATCCTATTTACACACAGTGTCCAGGGCATGACACGGTAAGAAGTTTCTGCATCCTGAATGAATTGAGAAAACACGGATGTTTTGTCTGATCCTTCTCTTAAACAAAGGACTCAGAGAACCGAAGGTAAGGTTATAAAGCAGCATATGTCACAGCCATGGAACCCAGCTAAATGATTAGGAATTACATAGCAACTCCAATCTGCATTAAAAAACAATTTTAAAAAATTAATACTGGATTAGGCAGTGTAATAATACACACAGGTAACAGAGATACTGCAAAAGAAAAATGAGGTGTAAAGAACTTGGAACCAGCACGTTAAAGTGACGCACTGAGAGCCCAATTCCCGTGTCTGGCTATCCCACAACACATGGGCAGAATGAGAGAGAGTAGTTACCACATCTCCCTGGGTGTCAGGGAAGTCCTTCCAACAGCAGAGGAATAGCAAAACCTACTCTCACAGCAGTCTGAGTAGAGATAAAGCAGGCTTGTAGGTGCATGCAGGGCATGTGCATTGTATAAACATGGTATCACTGAGATGGTGAACCTGATAGGACAGGGTGATGAAGCAGCTGCAGGGGATCTAGAACTGGGGTCTTCCCCAAGCCATGGACTACATTATCTTGAAGGTCCTGAGCAGTGAAGAACCAAACCCTGGCAATAAGAAAGGCCAAAGATTATGTCAACAAGCTCTGATCCTCCACTGCCCAAAAAGCCTGATGGAGTAATATTATATACTGCCTTTATGTTTATGAACGAAACCAGTTGGAGTCTTCTGAAATACTCCTCTATTTCAAAAGAGAATAACAACAAATAGTAGAAAGTGACACCGCTACACCTGTCTGTAAAGGTACTAAAAGCAGAGCTGACAAAGCTTAAACAGAAACACAGAGACACAGGGTCTAGTGACCTTTCCATAGAACAAGGCACTGCAGAGATCTCCTGGCTCCAACACTGGTTCCTTTTGTGCCACCAGACAATCCTCTTTATCCTCTGCCCTTCAAATAAAATAACATTTCCCTGCTCCTGAGGGCAGCCACATGGATAAATGAGCAACAGCCCAGGGGCTATCAACCCCACCTCTTATTCAGCAGATTCTGAAAGCAGCTTTTTCCATTTGCTGTGATTTCTTAAGTACCTTGCTATTTGATTATAGTATTGACCTATTTTGAGGGAAAACCGCATTGTTTTTAAGCAAACAGGATGATACGTCCACAGCTTTGTTTCCCAACTCCTGCTGCTCCGATTGGAAAGTATTTCTGTGGATTCTTTGTGCTGCATTTACTCTAGTTCTGAGTGTGGGAAAAGTAAACAAGCAACTGTTTATATGCCATCTTTCACCTTCTGCATGCTGGAACACTTACACCTATTTTAGGACAGACTGTTAGAGCAAAAAGAGACACATTTGTCATTGGTTTTAGAATCCTTATTATTGCAGTATAATATTTTAGACCTGTGGAGCTTCTACATTTTTTTAAGTTCTCAACATGCTTATAACCAACACAAAGACATTTGAAGCTCTTAGGTTTTCCACATGTTGATCACATCCCTATCTCAGCTTCCTTTAAAATGATGCTCTGTAAGTCATAATGGCTCAAGAACTGACTGACGAGAGCTGGGAGCAGCAGCCTCAGTGGCAAACACAGACTTGGCCATTTCCACTCCCCAATGAGAACCCTTCAGTCCAGGCTTCCATGGAACTTAAAGAAGGTCAGCCCACCTCCCCTCAGGCACCCACTGCAGTGCCAGGAACAACTGTGGGCTCATTTTGTACAACTGAAGGAATTCTGTGTTATAGAGAAGGAAAAGAAAGAAGGAAGAGGAAAAGAAAGAAGGAAGAGGAAAAGAAAGAAGGAAGAGGAAAAGAAAGAAGGAAGAGGAAAAGAAAGAAGGAAGAGGAAAAGAAAGAAGGAAGAGGAAAAGAAAGAAGGAAGAGGAAAAGAAAGAAGGAAGAGGAAAAGAAAGAAGGAAGAGGAAAAGAAAGAAGGAAGAGGAAAAGAAAGAAGGAAGAGGAAAAGAAAGAAGGAAGAGGAAAAGAAAGAAGGAAGAGGAAAAGAAAGAAGGAAGAGGAAAAGAAAGAAGGAAGAGGAAAAGAAAGAAGGAAGAGGAAAAGAAAGAAGGAAGAGGAAAAGAAAGAAGGAAGAGGAAAAGAAAGAAGGAAGAGGAAAAACTTTAATTTTGAGAAAAAGTTTTAAACTACTACTAGCAAGTAAAAAAAATGTCCTAGTAATTAAAGAAAAAAGGATATATAGATATTAGGACAATTTTCTTCTTGCACTCCCCAGGAACTGTTCACAACCTAAACAAACTAATAGCATTTTACCTTCATCCCAAAATAGTTCAAATTAGGGTTACTCAAAATGTATCTATGAATTTGCAGTTTCGTTCTATGCTGACGCAAAGATCCCACTGAATAACACAGGAAGCTGGGCAAAGCTTCAGGAAGATGCACTCTTAACATTTTTTTCACAGGTCAGGTTATTTAGGTTCTCTAGCTCTGCCCCATAATGACATCACACAATGTTAACGTCAGCTTAATTAATGTATTTCCAGAGTCCCAGATCCCACATCACATTAAATTGTCTTTCAGAGATGCCTTCTTATTCTTTTTCACGCTACGGTTTTACACTAAAAGCAAAATTACCGTCATTAGGTGACCTAACTGTATTTTCCCAATGTTTCAAAATGCTTGAGTGAATCACTAAAAAATGCTATCAGGTAGATCAAAGCATCTGCAGAAAAGCTATCATTCTATATTAAATTCTGTTGAATTGGTTCCAAAACTGTGAGTAATCTTTATGAAATGGATTGGTACTTTAATGTCTGCTAATCAAGTATGAACCTAATATTCCAATCTATTGTCAGACTTTGCCACCTTCTTAGCTGTCTCAATGTCTCAATCTTGAAAGGATTTCCATGCTGTGAGCTATTTTCATGACTAAAAATGACTTCTCTTGTTTTAAGCCGAAACAACACTGTGTGCCGTACTACCTAAGCTCAGCATTGCAGATATATGGGATAGTCATGTTATAACTTTGACATCTTTCAGAACCATGAATTCTACACTCATAATGAGCAAAACAAAAATAAATAAAGCCCCTCCTTTTTTTCTTACATGTTTCCATATTGCTTTGATGAATCTAAAAGAAATGCAAATCAGCATTTCAAATAGAAAGTGCCATGCTCAGCTCCACACCTTACCCTGTGGCCAGGAAATGCTTGATATTCCATGGTCCTCCACACTGCTGAACTGCTGCTGTTATACATGATGTGGAGGCACCCGAGAGCTCGAGGTTGCTAAAGGGCTCCCAGCAGACCTGTTTGGGGAGCACAAATTGCAGTTTCCAGGCAGCATGACAGAAATCCACGAGTACTTGCCATTAATCACAAAATCTTCTATTCTGATAGGACTTTTATAGTTTCATTGTGAAGCTTTAGAAGTAAACTGTTATCAGGATCTTGATTACTTAGAATTACTTTCTTAAAGTTAACAGTGCAGCGTAATTCATTCTTAGAGCATAAGAATGATCTGTTTGGGGTATAGGAGGGGTGCAGTGAAATCTTTTAAGCTTATTTTGATGTATATGATGGTTTCATTGAAGTCACTTGAGGATCAAGGTCTGCACAAATTCCAATAAATATAGTTTCATACAGAAGATGACTACAAAGGAAAGGCTATAGGGAGGATTACCAGTAAACGTTGCATATCACAAAATTAGTAGGTAGGTGGTTGTCTTTGAACTTACTGTGAGAGTACATTTTATATCAACAGCCATCAATGACATAGACAGACACAAATAAAAATATGTGGTAATTGTTGCCTACTGAAAACAGTTGTTTTCAAACATCTGCTCTCTCACTGAACTGCTTTACAACATTGTTTTGATATAAATATCTCCCTAATATCTTTTATCTCATAGACTTCTTTTAATAGTTTTCTGAAAGATATTTTAAGCACTTAGTGCAATTAGTAAGCCTAGTTAAGCCTTATTTGTACACTCTATTTCCTTTACCCAGTGCTGGCAAGTCCAAACAACATTGACGCTAGCTGCTATGGAGTAAATAGTGTAAATGTGAGGTAAGCTTTAGACAGTTGAATTCTACACTGAATCCTTACAATGCCAAAAAACCCTATCAGCTGCTGCGCAAAATAAAGAAGCAAGCACAGTACAAAGCCCAGCAGTTTACTATTTTAAATTCTTCCTGTACACACCAAAGACAAGTCCTAGATTTTCAATAATGTACTGCATGATTATTTCACTTTTGCTCTACACAGCCTTTATTCCACAGGAAGCGAGACTGGTCTGGCCAGAAATAACATTAGCTGATTTTTCAATGACTAACAGATTAGTTTATAATAATCTTGTATATCATGAAGAATGAACATCAGGCTGGATTAGGTAGGACTTGTTTGACCTGCTCTGCCAGAAGTGGACTCCAACACTTTCAATTTGATTCTAGTCTGCAGTCTGAAGCAAAAGGCTCATCCAGAAAACGATGAGCCCTATGCCTACCTACCTAGTTAAAATAATTTTCAGGGTATATTCTTCCATCTAAGCAAGTCCCAGCTAAACAACAGCTGTCATCTCCAACAACCTCAAATCAAAGAGTTCATTTCTGCATTTCCACTTATATTCCTAACTTTGACCTTGGAACACCACGTAAGACGGCAAGCAGTAATTCAGTCTCCCGACTACCTCATTCTAAGAGAATCTCTCCTGAGAGCAGGCTGCTAAAGGCAGTTTTGTATTTGACCCAGTACTAGAACAACAAACTCCATTTCAGTCTGAGTTACAGTTTGGGTTTGGTCCAGGACTGCAGATGGCATCAAATGCAGTTTTCTTTCTTGTAAAATCACACATCAGCAGCGTTTCTACCTTGGGGAAGGTGGCATTTTCAAAAGTGCTCTTCACTGATCTTCCTCTCCTTCTTCCTATACATTTCATGCAGGAAAAAACAGGGTGGAAAAAACAACATCCAAATGTTTCTCATAATTGAAAAATTAAAAAAGAGAAAGAGGATACCCGAATTGGCGTTAATCCTATTGATGGTGCTCAAACAGGTAACCTTTTCAGGTGTCAAAGTTTCTTTCACCATAACAAATATTTGGAAAAGAAACCTTATCATTTCTGCAGTTAACAGGGGGGCTTCACTAACTTAAACTGTTACAGCATTCTACCACTATTTCTCCACAACAACTCACAGTATCTCACAGTAATGTGTCGGAGAGGCTCAACTTGTTTTAAGATTACATAGTAATTCTGTATGCAAAATGACTGCATTATTTGTAATGAATAAATTACTCTGTTTCTCTTCTGTGTTTTATGAAGCCTTATGGCTTCCTCAAAATGTATTATACAAAATAATTCATACAAGTGTTGTTATGAATAACAGCCCACAAGTTCAATACCAGTATTTGTTATTCAAAATTCACGCCACATTAGCAACTTCTGATTGGATTTACAGATTGTATAATAATGTTTCTTTCCTGTGACTGGTGAATGGAGAAAGAGAAAGTCTAACTAATATCTTGCGCTCAACCAAAGTATTTATTAATCTAGCTAAAGTATTTTTCTAATTCCATTTAGTTAAAGTGATGGAAATCTTCATGGGGCTATGTTTAAATTGACTTAGAACTCATTTATACTGAATTAGCTTGATTTGGTTAGTTACTTTGAATATAATAAGGCCTGAGACCCAGTCTTAGATATTTGTGCCTGATGGTGATCCCATAATACCAAAGACTTCACAGCGTCAAGTTTGATTTCAACTGCAGGAGTAGCTGAAAGACGATCAGGCCTCAGATCGCAATACTACATATTTTATATATGTATGTATATGTATATATTTGGTTATACAAATACATATTTCTGTGAATACCCCTTCTACTACATTCCCTTGTCAGGTAAAAACAAAGGTAAAAAATAAAAAATGCCTTCATCTAAGACAGTATAAATTTGATAGTTTTGGCATCATTCAGCTAATTGTCTTGCAAAGATCACTAAGTAATATAATGGCCTACCCCACATAATGGTGCATTCTTTAAAAATACAGCACTAATTGTACAGCAGAGGTTATCAGCAGTCAAGTTGGGTGCCTAGTACAGGAAGGCATCTCCAGGAGGACAGGTGGTAGCAGGAAGAATTAGCAGGGTCCTGACCTGTCTCCGGTGGAGGAATGGGGACTGAGAACAGGTGAGAGGAGATAGAAGTCTCTCTGCTACCCTTCCACTCCCTCTTCTCAAACTGACTCAAGGCGGGGAGAGGCCCTCTTCCTCACCTTCCCCATCCGGGGCAAAGCTGCTGCCCACGACAGCCCGATCCTGTCCCTTGTAAGCCCACTTAGGTCTTCAGGCAAAGTACGCAGTAGGGTACACCGGACTTCAGGGTGACCGACAGACTGACGGCACCGTCTTCTCTATCCACTTCGCCCCTGCAAAATGGAGCCTTCCTCAATAAACACCCCGTTCCAGCTTTCCCATTTTCTCTCCGGCTTTCCCCTGATGACAAAACAGACCCTTCAACCCCCCCCAGCTCAACTGTTAGCTCTCAGACCCACGCAGTGGGTGTCCCCTCCCGGCACCACTTCATCCCTCTGCCGTGAGATGCCTTCTGCACCAAGACACTCACCAACGTCAAACCCACCTAGTCCCGACCATGGGTAAGGTCAAAAAAAACCAACCCCAAAACCCCAAACTAAAAGTAAAAAAAACCAACCCCGAAACCCAACAAAAAAAACCTATCTACGCAACTGCCCTGCGAAGGCCGACGCCTCCCTGGGCGCCATGCAACGACAGCCACGGGCCAGCGGCGGCCGGGACATTTTGGGCACGGCTACCCCTTTCCGCCGCCGGCCCGCCGCACGAAGCAGGCAGACCGCGGCGCGGCCGGCTCGCCGAGGGGCAGGCTCGCCGAGGGGCAGGCTCGCCGAGGGGCGGCCCCGCCGGCCCGCCCGGGTGCCCCGCTCCATCGCGCCCCGCCACACGCGAGGGGCCTCTCCTCAGCGACCGGCCGGCCGGCCGCCCGGCCGCCCGCCGCCGCGCGAGGCACCGACGGCCCTGCGCCTCGCCTCAGCGCGGCCGGCCCGCTCCGTCCGCGGCGGGGGAGAGGAAGGGTCGTTTGACGGCGGAGCTGCCCGCCGCCTCAGCGCCGGCTCCCCCTTCCTTCCTCCCTCCCTCCCTTCCCCTCGGCGGCGGCGGCCCCCGCGGCTGCCTCCCGGCGCGGCGCGGGCGCGAGGTGCGTTACCTGGAGCTCGGCGGCAGCCTTACCTGTGCGCGCCTCTTCCAATGGCAGCGCACCTGCCGGCCCGCGCCGCCCAATCAGCTGGCGGCTCGTCCCTCTGCCCCGCTCCTTTAGTGAAAGAATCCAGCGCCGCTCGGGAAAGTTACCTGTGCGCGCCCGGCCCGGCCGCTCTCCGAGCCGAGCCGAGCTTTGCCGAGCCTCGCCGGCGCCCCAGCCCCAGCCCCGCCGCTCCCCACATGCGAGGGGGAGGGGGCTCTACCTGTCCTACCTCAGCGGCTGGCTGCGGAGCCGGGAGAGGGGGGGAAGGAAAGCAGAATTACCAGTAGCTCTGGTTCTGCCGTCCCGGGCGTTCACACACACCTTCACCTGCACAGACCTGAAAGTCCAGTTCCGCCAGGGAGACGGAGGCACCGGGAAAAGGGGAGAGAGTTCATTGGATCAAACATGTCACAAGAGACGGACAAGTAAGTGATCGCAGGCACGCCGCTGCTCCCGCTGCGCGGGGCTGGCCGGCCCGTCTGGCTGGTTGTGTTTCCCCCTCTCCGGTGGCGGACGCGGACCTGCCGGGACGGCGTCTCTCCCTCCCTACAGCGACGCCGGACCGGGCGGCACAGCAACTCCCGGAGCGCCCGAGGACAAGGCTGCGGCTCGCCGCCCCCCGCCTCGCTTTCCAGCGGGCTCTGGGGCTTCGCGACTTTTTTTATATTCCCCTTTTAGTTTAGTTTTTTCTTCCTTCCCCCCCCCCCCTTTTTTTTTTTTTCCCCTCACCTCGAGGGTCGCTTTTCGGGAAGGAGCTCTCCTCGCCCTACAAGAGCGGAGCGGCCTCCGCCCGCCGAAGGCCCCGGACGAAAAGTGCTTCTTGGCTTTTGTGTTAGCGCAACAAAGGGCTTTTATCCCGGGCAGGACACGGCCATCTTCCTCCCCTCGGCCGGTGCCGGGCGGGCAGGGCGAGGGGCCCGCGGCGCCCCGGGCCCGTCCCGCGGGAGGAAGGGCCCCGGCCCGGCCGTGCCCTGCCCGGGTGCTGCCCAGCCTCGGCCGGCCCAGCCGCTGCGTGCGCCGCTTTCAGCCTCGGCGCCCTGACCTTGTTTTCCCGGCGGGACGCTCCGGCGGGCCCGCGGCTGCCCGGAGGGACCGGCGCCTCCGCCCGGGGTTAAAAAGTAACTTTCCCAGTACTGGCGCCGGAGGAGGAGGAGGTGGAAGCCGCCCGCTCCCGCCGGGCCCGGGCCCTCCGCAGCCCTTCTCCCGCCCGGGCGGGCGCACGGCGGCGGGGGCCGCAGGCCGTGGCGGCCGGACCCGGGCCTGGCGGCGGCGAGGCGGGCGAGGCCGGGGGAAGTGGGAAGACCCCCACCCCCCCGCCTTGCCTCCCGGAGGCGCCCGGGGTCGCCGGACGTGGTGCCGGACCACCCCGGGGCAGGCAGCAGGACCGAGACGGAGCCAGCGGAGGGCTCGGCGGGAGAGGGGCCTGTGCCGGGGTGGGGAGAGGCGGCGGGAGCGGTCGTTTGGCGCGCAGGCCGCGGCTTGCTCTTCTCCTGCCACCCCAGCGTGTGTCCGGTTCCATCACGGCTTCGTGCCGATCGGCCTAAAACCAGGGGTTGTTTTTATTTACCCCCTTCCCCGCCCGCCCCGGTACGCTGCGGGGTAGAGCCGGTGTCCGTGTTGCCGCGATGGCGGCGAGGTGGCTTGGTGCGAGGGCCG
Organism: Haliaeetus albicilla; assembly: GCF_947461875.1. Lineage (NCBI taxonomy): Eukaryota > Metazoa > Chordata > Aves > Accipitriformes > Accipitridae > Haliaeetus > Haliaeetus albicilla. The sequence continues at coordinate 54,528,465 of NC_091485.1, forward strand.
GGGCCTGGCTGGGAGCGTGGCGGCGGCCTGCTGCTGTGCGGCGCCGAGGAGCCGCCGTGAGGCAGCCAGGCGGGAAGGCCATTTTACCTGCTCGGGTTATTAAGTGTTTCTGCAGGAGGCGGCCGGGGAGAGTAACGGGGCAAGGAAGATGGAGGGCGGGAGACTGCAGAGGCCAAGGAGGAGATGGCAGTTTTGTTTTACTGCTGCCCCGGTGCAGGTAGGAGCGCCCCAGTCGTGGCTGTAACCTCGGCTGCGCTCGGTGCTGCGGAGGCACAAGCCCTCCTTGGGCTCCCCAGGGCCTTTGTGGCAAAGGGGGCAGAGAGGAGGAGCCTGGTGTTGGAGAGGTGGGACTGAGAGAGGCTTGGTGACAGCCTGCCTGTCAAGGAGTGAAAGAAAGGGATTATCCGACAAAGGAAGACAGCAGGGTTGGCTGCCCTGATAGGGAAGAGACGGGACGGTTCAGAGGAGGAAGATTAAAAAAATAATTTTAGTCCCGGCCTTTTCAAACATCAGCTGACAGTGGAGTAGTGCAAAGGTAGTTTCTGACATGAACTTAAACTGATCGCGGTTGGAGTTGGTAACAAAGAGGAGTTTGGGAGTTCATCCGAGAGGGGATGGGAGCTAATGCCTTAGGTGGCCAGATAAGAGCAGTCAACGATTGAAGTGCAAGGAAGGGAATAAGGACAGAGCCCTGAGGGATGCTGGTGAGGCAGGGAGGAGCGGCTGAAAGAGCAGTCGTCAGGTTGGGAGGGGAACCAGATTAACTGCCCAGGGCATCCCAAAGCAATGGGCAGTTCCAGAACTGCTCAAAGGTGAAAGGGGCCCGTAAGTTACTCCCTGGCTGAGCCTAGTTGCCAGTAGTTTCAGCAAAGGGTCAGAAACTAGGCTGCAGCAGATCAAGGGCAGTTAACGGTAGCGGGAGGGGAATATGGGGGTAGGGGGAAGAGCAACTTCATACCACAGTCAGCTTTGAAACAGAAAAACGGTGCAGTGGAAACGTAACTCATGGAAGAAAGTAGGGCAAAAGTCGTTCCTCTCTGGGTCTAGGATGCTCCTAAGCTACAGGACTATCCTTCCTTCCCAACAGGAACAGTATGGCATAGGTGTAAGCTACTGAGACTGGAACATTAATGCCCTTCATCCCCTGCTCTCTGTAGCACTGCTGCTGTTACGACTGTGAGGAATGTAAGAGCACTTGCAGAGCACGTACCCTCAAGTAACAGCAGTCACCCTGTTGCACGTATGCCTGTGATCTGTTTCTGGTTAAGGTGTTTAGAAAATTCATAGGTGGTAGGTAAGAGTTTGAAAAGGAAATAAAAAGTAAAGAAATCCCTTGGGCTCCATACATGAGTGTAACATGAGAAGACAAATATATTTGTTTTCAGGAAGGATGACCAGGTGGAATGAGATACTAGACTGGTGGGGGGAGTTTGCATGGGAAGGTTTGTTTTGTTGTTTTTTTTTGGGGGGGGGGTTAGGCTCTAATTATATCCAATTAAAACCTAATCCAGAGAGTACAATGTTATTCTCCTCCACATGGCCTTTCTTTTACTTAAAAACAGATCTTCCCTACAGGCAAGACTGGAGAGGGAAGCTCATTATTTCGAGGTCAGTTAATTTGTCAGTGTCATTGGACCTGTTTTTGTGGGGTTTGTGCTAGTGAAATGCTGATGTAGAGGACTATGTGGCTGAGGGGATGTGGAAGGCCTGGAAAAATATGTTCCTTCTCATCCTTCAGAGGGATTTGCCAGGTTTTCTGGAGAGGTGGTACACCCCCTGCAGCACAATGGTTCTGCAGGGCTGCCTGCAGTGTCCCTCTTTGGAGGGACAGGGGTGCTGTAGTGCTGCCTGCACCGTCAGCTTTAAGGGAGGAAGGTGGACAGTCAGGGGAAAATGCTAAAGAACAAGTCCTTTGATTCTAATGCTAACTGAGGAGCTTGGAAGGGGAGATTATCCTTAAGATAGTGTGCATATCTCCCTGTCTTTCCCCTTAAGTCTTTCTGCCTAAGCTGGGTCTTACCTGCTTGCTTGCACAAACTCCTACCGGTCAGAAGAGATAAGGCATGATTTCATATGCATTTTTCAGAGGTAGTACCGACTTAAGCAGGCTGTGGCCACTTGTTCCTACCTCCATTCCACCCTCTCAGCTGTGTCAGTAGAGCTGTTTGTGCAGCTAGAGAACTGGCTCAGGGGAGTGTTGGGTTGAGAGTAGCCTGATCTCCTCTTGGAGTTTATTATTAATATCCATTTTTCATTGGTCTGGTTTCTTCATATGCAGAGGGGGTGCAAGGAAACGTCAGGTGTTAAAGACAGAACTGTTCAAACTAGAATGTCTGCAGAAGGAAATGTGTGTCCCTGCCTCTCTATGAACATTTTGGAGGTCCATGCAGCTGCTTCTGTTACTGAGTTCCCAGAGCCATCACGAGGGGACCCTGGGGATTGAATGGAGGCCAGGGCACATAGGGCTGGGAGGAGGGAGCATCCCCTTTGCAGCATGTAAAGATGATTCCAGGGTTCACTTCTGCATTTATAGGCTGAAAAGTTGTTCTTGCTGTACTATACAGAAAAAAATTATCACCACAGAACTCCAGATTAATGGCTCTGCTGCATTATACTGCAGCATAAATGCATAATTACTGCATTAGTGAAGCTAATTGGTGACCTCAATACTTGTGAGACTTAACAGGGTTTTGGAGATTGCCAGTACCCCTGTGAATGAGGAGCAGCAATTGTACAAGCACTTGGGATTTGCCTGGTAAATGCCACAGTTGTGTCCCCGCTGTTTCTGGTGTTGTGTAAAGTCGTGAGTCCTGTGTAGGCTGGGACTGCAGTTGCACAAAGAGCAGGCTTGGTAGCAGGCCTGAGCGTGCTGGTCGCTGTGGCTCTCTTGCTAGCTGGCCAGCTGCATGACTGCCTGTCAGTCAGGCTTGTCAGGCTCCCAACACCCCCAGTATGTGCAAGAGCTACTTGGGACACCAGGTAGACGGGGCTGGGGCATGCTCAGACTGACCACATTAAGGAGGACTTGGGGCAGCCTGGGTCTGCAGCTGAGCATGTGCTTGTGGGTAAATAACTGAGGGGAGAGCGAGCCTGGAGGTGGGAATGGGTTCAGACCTGCTCCCGTGTGTCAGTGGAGGCATGTTCACATCTAGCTTGCTACTTGGTAGTGTCTGTGGCAGAAGTTGATCTTGGACTCTTCACAGAGTGATTTTGCCCTGGTTTCCTATTTCTTCCTCAGTGGGTAAATGTAGATGGCTGCCTTCATAATATTTAATGTAAACATCTAGTACTATAACAACAAAGGGCATTTATGGTTTACAATGTGATTCTGTGAATTGTTCTTAATTTTTTCTTTGAGGGCCAAAGTTTCCTATCAGCAGATGTTGAGTGGCAATTAGGTCACAGACTACTCAATTTTTTTTTTTTTCCTCCGCTGCTGAGTGTCTAGATAGGGCATCCATTGAGATGAATTTTCCAAAGTGTTACTCATCTGGAAGTGAATGGAGAAACAGGAATTAGAGGTGTTTAGTGCTTGCACTTTTCAAATGTCAGACAGGCTGTCACGGATGTTCCCCAGAAAACCATCCCTGTGCAAGGAAGGTGGTGTGCAGAACCTTGTAGAACTTGCAGTCATAAGCTTAACTGAGAGGAGTAAGAATAGCAAATGGTTACGTCTTGCTGTTAACACTGCTGTCTCTCTGGTGCTGAAGTCTGAGACCAGACTGAAGATCAAAGCAGAACAGGAGGGAGGGGATTTTCCCAGGTCACTTACTTGATTGTAATGATCGAATAACCCCTTTCCTGTGGAAGGGCCAGCAGGGACATCATCATTCTCGTTCTGGCAGGGACATCTGAAGGGGAAATGATATTGCACTGGTTGACATTTGTTGTCAGATATTTTCGCAAATATTAATCCAGTGCAGACCATTGATGGTTACCTTAATTTTTTTTTTTTCCCCATGATTATGGAGCAGCCAATTAAGCTGCCCTTTTTTGTAGATGCATACACACAAAACTGCACTTTCAAAATGCTGATCTAGGAATTCATCCTGGGATGAATCTTCATTAGCTTTTTAATCAGTGATTGGGACAGTAGTAGCTAATTAAAAGAAGATAAGTAATTATTTCACACATCCTAGTATACCACGACACTGTCCTATTCTTTGATAGTACTAACTTCATAAAGAAGAGAACTGTTGCTTGTGAAATATTTAACCAAGGAAACCTTATTAAGTGCATGTGAACTGTGGAGAAGTCAAATATTGCAACATGCCTGTAGCTTGAGAATATGTCTCCAACCTCGAAGATTACGTGTATGTGTAGATTTGTTAATTTTACTAATAGTGGGAGATAATGGCATCTTCCATAATTCTGTATTTTAGTTCTGTAAAGTATATTTTTGGTTTTGTGTTCTTATTTTAAATATTTGTGGGAAATCTTGACTCCCAGGATTGCTCAGTTGTTGAATTCATGTTTTCCTTCTGACTGTGTAAAAAATTCCATATTCTGAAAAAAAAAAAAAGCAATCAGTGCAATCAGTTCAGTAACTATTGCATTTCCATTAACTCTGTGGAAGCAATGAATGAACAAGGGCCACAGGGCCAAGGGTCAGGTTAAACTGCAGCAGGTCTGGGAAGCCTTGTCATGACCTGTTTTTAATTTTAAAGCCTACTGCTGGCTGCTTCCAGTCAGCTAAAACAACCTTGGGTGCTCTGCACGCTGGAAGTACGCTTCTTGGCAAAAAAGAGCATGACCTGATATGAAGCTGCTAAGTAATTGATAATTCTGATCAACTCTGTTAGCTACTGCAGTAATGCTGTGAGCTCCAGAGTATCCTAATTTTTAGAGATGTCAGTGCTTTTTTACAAATATGCTGAAACCTGCCTTTTTCTGAGACTGTTTTCTGCTTGGTTTAAAAAAAAAAAAAAAGGCAACAGGCTACTTAGTGCACTAATAACAAACGACTGTCTGGTAGAAATAATATTTAATTAAAAGTGAAAAAAAAAAATTCTCTGAAATCATAGGTATAAAAAGTCTCTCTCAGGGTGAGTAATTGCCTACTTGAACTAGTCCTCAGTACACATTTACTGTATGTATTTAATCCTTGTGTCAGATTTCTTTTTCGTACTTCCACTTTGACATACTTAATAATAGTTTTTTTGTCGATGTTAATGAATCACCCATTTGTTTTAATCTTTTTAATCACTATTACATGCTCAAGTTATTTTGGTTCTGAGTAAAAACAAATAAAACTTCTAGTAGGCATCTAATTGTTGAACTAGTCTGTTTTGCCATTCGCTGTTTCTGCTCTCAGTGTATTATTTTACTTCCTCTCGGAGTGTTTTGTAAAGGTAAAATAATTTCTTTTAATAATTTAACATGTGTAATCTTGTTCAGATTTGTCTTGTGCTCAAAAAGAATAATTGTCCCAAATTGCAAGAGTCCCAAACCTGTGTTCATTAGTAGGCAAAATTACTCAGCCTCTTTAATGGGAGTTTTTTCCTCAGTATGGACTGCTGGCTGGGCCAGAGGGCATCTTATCTTCTGGTTTCCTGGTGGTCTACATGTTTTGATTTTCCTTCACTTGAGTTATTTGTATATTTATATGCTTACTGGATTGGGCTAAGTGCAGTTTGGAGACCTGTTCGTGCTTCTGGGAATGATGTGATTGTCGGCTATGAAAGACAAAATACCAAGACACATGGGCCATAATTTTTCTGTTCGTTAAACATTTATGCTCCTTTGTAGTTTTAACGGAACACTATTATCTAATTGAAACAACAATGTTGCTGACTTTTTAATTATACTTTTGGCAATAAATACTGAGGAGTCTAAACTTTTTTTTAACTAAATAAATCAAAACTTGCAGTGAGTCACCCATGTCGGTGGTGTGTTTTTTGGTTTTTTTGGTTTTTTTTTTTTATCTTGATGTCTAGGCAAAGGAGTATGCTGAGAGTAGTAGATTTGGGCTAATGTTAGAATCTTTAAAGGAAATAATTTCAAGCACTAGGAATAGCTTTGATTTATACTTCTTTGTATAATGAGCACAGACAGAAATTTATGAGCTGGAATCTAAAGTTCGTTAACTTATCTGGCTTCTGTGGCATCTGTCCTTAGCAGCCTTTTAAATGGTCATAGTAGTGCAGTGTGTGCCTGTGAATTCATATTAGTTGTAAGACAAATTGTATGAACATCTGTTCTAAATCTGTTTTATAGTAGCCTTGTAGCTGAACTGAGATTTATGTGAGTGTAAAGTAAACTTACAAAGGGCTTTAGAGCTACTGAAATGCTTGTAAATGATCACACTGTGCCCTCCTTAGCTATGTCAAAACTGAAGTGGGAGCTTCAGCTCTTTTTCCAGCTCTTGGATGTGGCTGGAGCATGCTCCTGTACCTTTTGTCATACCAAATGAAACGCAGGCATTCTTGAAGTTCCCCATTTCTTACTTTGCACTGGAGGAAAGACTAAGCAAGCAGGTGTTTTTCCTGTAGCACACTGAGTCATAGCATACTTCAGCCAGGTCTCCGATCTGGACAATCGAGGGATCGGAAACCCAGGATGCAACATGGTGTGTGGTGCATGCCTGCATGCAACACAGAAGTGGTCCCTTTGGCTAGCATCTCATTTTAGAATTTGTGTTTCTCCCAGGGTTTCCAGATTGGCGGCAGTATCCCTGTGCACCTTCTTAACATCCAGCTAAAAAGGAGCTTATGATAAATAGCCTATGGCCTGGACGTGCTGGGCTGCAAGCTATGATGACATGAGTCTGTCTTCCCTTTTCCAGTTGTTTGACCAGTGCTAAAATTTCTGTGTGCTTTATAACAGCTGTATGGGCCAAAGCCTCCTATCTTGTCTCCTGAAGGGACAGTTTGCAGAGGATGTGCGCAGATGTGCTTGGTGCTCTTGTCTCATAGGCGTAAGAACAGGCAGGCTTAGGCCTGGGCTGAAACCTGGGAATGGGGATTCCTCCCATTCTGCTGCCTCACACACATTGCTTGCTGTGTTCCCATCTGGCACCTAGCCTTTGCAGGGAGGGGGAAGTCCTAATGCATTATTGGGGGCAAAGGAGGCTGCAGGGATGTGCATGGAGTAGCTCGATTCTTACTTTTTAAAGTTTGTTGAAAGAACAAATGCAATATCCAAAAAAGCAATACACCCCCCCCCCCGGAAACGCCTTAACTGGATGCCCACCTTTGCGCTTTTAACAGTCTGCTTTGGATTTCAGGGGTGAATTTCCTGGGCAAGGCAAAAGTTGGGGGGCAGGCAGGATGAGACTTTCTTCCCCACTAGCACCACCTGGATCAGGATGTAATGCTGAGCATATGATGGAGGAAGGTAGGATGCAGCTGTACTTGATGCAGCATCAGTCTGCATTATGTTCAGTGGCAAATTTAGCAGAGAGGTTGAGGGCTGCATGAACTTTGCAAATTCAACAAAAAGCTCTTGAGCATCAAAATTGGCTGAGAGAGACTGGCAGGTAGGTCATCTTGTTTCTGAATAAAAAGCAAGCTCTGATCACAAAGCTGCAGCCTTTCACCATGGTTCATGAATGTGTTAATGGGCATTTCTGATTCTGTGTAAGCTAATTTACTAATTGTGTCAAGCTGGGTGAGAATTTGCCCGTAGCAGGAATTTGGAGCCCCAACTGCTGGCTTTTGAAAGTTCATTGTCTCTAATCTGAAGAAGAGCTTGAAAGGCCAGCTCTTTCCATTCAGCTAATTTATTGACATTAAGTACAATGTACCTCTCCAATTTGTTGTTGTACTGCAGTAACTGAAATGAAACAAAGTGAGCGCAGACTTGGACATCTCTGTTTATACATTACACTTGTATAGTGTTTTATAAAATTCCATAATCTTAATTTTAAATAAGTTCAAAAATATCAGTTTACCAGATGAAGAAATCACCATAACTGGTATAAATCTGGAAAACTTATGTACATCTTTTCTTAAGAGGAAAGCACACTAATCATGTAAGATGGTACAAAGAAGAAAATCTCTACTAAACAGTTGGGGGAAAAAGAAAAGATTTTGCAAAATAAAGGCCACCTGAAGTTTAGTCTTGTCGTAAACACTCAAGTGTCAGGGCAATCTAGCTCCTAAGCTAGACCATTCCTCAGAAAATACCTTTCATCCTCACACACCTGTAAATTAAGATATGTAAGCACCTACTACTGTTTAACATAAAACGACTGAAACGTTTTGCATTCATTAGGGAGTCAACTGATAGCTTGAAAGGAAACGTGCTTTTTAGGCACAAAGTATCCTCAATTGTTCAGCTCTATCTCCACGGTAAGATAATGATGTGCTTTCTGCTTGTACAGGCATGGCCCTCCTGGCTGTGTTCTGGTTAGCACACATCCTGACCACCAGGTGGAGGGGCAGTGGGCTACCCCGGGTGAGGAATGGGCACAGTCAAGAGTTGGGCTTGTTTTCTGCTCTTTGGCAGGCTGTGCAGGCTATTTTAGAAGATGTGCCTGGGGCTACAGCGGATATTTGCTGATGTGGCTGATGAGGTCTTCCACTTGCAATCTTGGCCCATCTTCCTTCCTTAAGTGAGTGGTTCTCTGTGAATGTGGTCACTGATGGATTTGCAGCTTTTGATAAGATTTGTAGATGTGTTGCTAATTGCAGGCTCCAACTGATGCTTTTCTCACAGGTGGGGCATTCAGAGCAGCGCTTTCCTGTGGGAATGCTCTTATGTTTCTTGTAGGTGACACCCTTTGTCTTCCCCATGGTCCAGGTGCCACCAGAGTCATTCTCCAAGCAGCTGCCTGCTGTCATCAGTTACACATCTGGGGGTGCCTTGGCATGGAAGGGTTCCTAATGGGACCAGGGGAGCTTACTTGTGCAGAGCCTTGCTCAGGAGGTTGGGTTTTCTTAGCATATATTAAAATATAAAGTATTTATCTCCTCTGGTTATGGGACACTTTGCTACCCCTCTGTCGCATTTGGCTGAAATTGTCCGGGAGGTTCAGCAGTTGTGGAAAAAGAAAGGGAATGTGTGTGCACACATAAGTCTCATTTCTTAAAAGAGAAACCCTCCCTCCCATCCAAAGGACCTTAATAGAGAAGTTTTCTTAAAGTGAGCACAGTTGTTTTGGCTGACTGCTTTGGATATTATCTTTGAAATGATTGACTATGTTAAATCATGATAATTAGGTCTGACCATTAACCTCCCACAGAGCTGATTACAGGGATGGGGGTGATGAGGAAGTTTTTTATTTTTCTTAGTGCTATTGTTTCAGTCTGTTTGCAGAGTAAACACGAGTGTGTCGGTTGATTATGCTGCAGGCCATCTCTCAAGGCAGAGGAGACGGCTATTTAGTTTTTTAGAGGTGAAAACCTGGGTTTTAGAGAAAATGTGCTCTGGGAAGGTGTTGGGGAGGCTCTAGGTCTATGCACCTGTGCCTTTCCAGCCATCCCAACTGTTTACTTACTGAGTGGCTGTTCCTAGAGCATTTATCCTGTTTACTTTAGCTTCTCCCCTATACAATCGTATGTAACACCTCCGACGGGCAGCACTCTCTTCATTGCTTTCAGATTGTCTTGACTAAGTTAGAGCAGCACAGATTGACTCCTCCCCTCCAGCATTTCTGCAGACAAGCACAGCCCAACTCTTACAAGGTGTGTTTTTAAAGGGCAGCTCACCGTCTGCCTGTAGTGCTCATAAATCAGTTATGACTATCGCACGGCTGTGAGCACTCCGAGTAACAAAAGGCAGTTATTGATTGTAAGGGAAGATTGCTACAGGAAGGAGAGCGAGCGGTATTCTGTGTGTTGCAATGGGCAGCTGCCCATGCGGTGAAACAGCCTGGGTTTAGCTGAAGGGGAGCTTTGTTGAGGAAAGGAGAATCCTTGCCTGGAATAATTGCCTCTGAGCCAGGGAGAATTGGCTACTCCAGAGTGGGAACAGGCCCTCAGCTACCTCTGGCACAAACAGCGGGGCTGTTGCAAATCTGATTTGAGTCGTTAACAATAAGGCATTGAAAAGGCAAGCAGACCTAGCAGTTCTCTCTCTCTCTTTCTTTGGGCTCCTAATTTATGCTTCAGCTTCACTTGCTGAAGCAAACCTGTAACAACACAAATGTATCTGTGGAAACAAGAAGGACAAAAATCTTTAGAAGAGACAGCAAAAGACCAGGCAGAAAGGCCCTTGGAAAAGAAAGGAAGCTTCTAAAAATCCAGATATTTTAGATGAAAGGAAAATATAATCTAAACTGTAATTGTTGGCTGTATTCTGTGATTTGAAGCTATGAAATGCTCTCTTCCCCCACAGAGCTCATAAAACAGTGCTTTGTGTACCAGATGGATTGTTTTGTTTTTCATTAAATAAAGAAACTTGTAAACAGTGCTCTGTACCACAGCGATGATAATCTCCACCATCCCCCTCTTCTTCCTTAAACACCTGAGCACGCACTTTGCGGGTAACCTGCGCTCAGGCTGCAGCGGAGCCCTGGGCGAAGCCCCAGCTTGCCGGTCACTGCGGCTTGGGGGCCAGGCAAGACATGCTCCCGGCACCCGAGAGCATTTACCGTGTGGGTTCAGTTGTGCTTTTATCAAATCGTATTTCTGAAATCAAATAGAAGGCTCAGTTGCACAGTGTTTGAATGCCGCTCTCTGTGCAGTAGCGGCAGTTGGTTGGATTAGGTCTGTGGAGCTGGCACTGCCACAGGTATGGGAGAGCAAAAAGAGGAGGCTGAATAATGAACAGTTTTTATGTAGAAGATGGCAAGAAATGTTTTATGAAGGTCACTAGGAATAACTGCTGGTTTCGCTAGTTAAGTCTATATTTGGTTATTCTGCCATCTTTGCAGCTTTCAAATGTGTAAGGTGTAATGTGTTAAAAGTTTCATCATGATCCTTGTAACTTGAGCCACAATTCTTGACAGTGCTCTTGCAACATGGGCTAAGCAGCACACCCCTCACTCCACTATTTCCCTGCCTAATCTGTTTGCCTACTATCTTGTGTAATAGGAATGCAACTTTAAAAATTTTTTTTTTTGCATAGCTCTTTTATCCATAAGTTTATTGAACATTTACAAAGGCAGTGTAAATTTCAGCCATAGCTGCAGTGCAACAGCTTCTCTCGCGATGTACACAGGCAGTAGTCAGTTTGTACCACTTTCAGGCTGGTGGAAACTGCTCTGCTGCAAATCCCACTTACTAATGGTCTTGTGTGTATTGCCATGGGTCTGTAACTAGATGTGGTGAGTGATAAACTGTGAATTGAGACCAAATATGTTGACTACTCCATCCACTGGACCCATTGCTCAAGTCCTATTACAGAAAACCTCTCTGAAATCACAGACAAATTGCATTCCAAAAGCAGAGAATAGCTCAATTATAAGGTGTACCCAGTTATTAAATACCAAACTATACTCTGTTTAGGTGAACACTAGATTAGTATTAGATACTTTTTCTTTTTTTTCCATTCATACCTTCTTATTATAACTGATTTCAGTTAAATGTATTTTTTCCTAATCAAGTGTACATCTAGCAAAAATACTGGGGCAAAATGTTCTTATGCTGTTACTTCCTTTTTTTCCAAATAGTTTTAAAATATTTTGATAACACTATCTGTATATTAGTAAAAATACATTTGAATTATTATCACAAGGTCTGCACACATTTAATTTTTTTTAAATACTGAAGATACCTAATACTGATGAATATTTATGTCACCAAGTTTAATGCAGAGATGCTTGCTTGATGTAGTCATATCAGTTTCATTGAGCTATGTGATGTTCTTTAACATGCCTTGTGAATAAAATAATCCTTTCTGGATCACCATTTTATTCTTCCTGTCTATGCAGTAACAAGCGACTTGTGGCCTTAGTGCCAAATGACACTTCATTCAACACCAGACGAGCCTACACCAGCGAAGATGAAGCCTGGAAGTCGTATTTGGAGAATCCCCTAACAGCAGCTACCAAGGCTATGATGAGCATAAATGGTGATGAGGACAGTGCTGCTGCTCTTGGCCTATTGTATGACTATTATAAAGTAGGTAACTCCATTGTTATTCATCCCTGCTGCACTAGCAGGGGACCACTCTAAGAGGCATCAAAAGAGCCAGTTTTCAAAGACAGAAGTCCCAGCATCTTGTTTTCTCTCTGATACTTGCATCAAGCACCCTTTCCGTTTTACAAAGCCTGTCTGAGGCTGTTGTGATGTGTTTAGTTCTGGAGATAAAAAACAAAATCAGAATTCCCGTATTAAATCTGCCACTATGATTTTTTTTTTTTGAGCATAGCATTCTTCCTCTTCCCTTGCCAAGAGCATTGGATGAATTAGCCCCCTTTTTATTTGTGCTCGGATACTTGCAGTATTCTTTAAAAAGTGGAAAAGGGGAGGCCTTGTCCATCTGTAGGTTTGTCTGCTTTTCTGGTTCATTCCATACATGTTTTAGTTTGCTCTTTAACTGAAGTATCTCTCATCTGACAGTTTCCCATGTTATTTTTATTTGTATAATGATTGCAGTAGGCTGTATACAAACATATAGTGAGGTCTAGCCCTTGCACTGGAAGTTTGCAGTCTAAATAGAAGGGTGGAGGACAGAAATGGAGCTGGGCACAGAGACAGAGATCTAAGTCAATTTGCAGGGGAAGCACTCGCACACAGTTTCAGTTTATGTCAGGTTCTAAGCCCAGAGCTTTACCTACCATTTTGATACCACCTTTCTTTTTTGTATATTTCATAGTGTTTAAGTAGAGCTATGTTTGAGACTTCTGCTGGAATCAGAGGAGAGTCCTACAGGGTGCATCACTGTGTAATGCAGAAATTTCACCCCAAAACCCAGGCTGACCCCTTTGTACTCTGCAAATGGAAGCAATGTTGCCTATGAAGCACTAAAGTATGAAATTGTTCATTTAATTTAAAACTGTCTCGGTACTCCTGAAGCCACCTATGCCTGCATTGGACAGATGATCTTCTGTGAAAGCCAGCAGAAAAATGCCAGCTCCCCTTGTAATTCATGATGAAGTAGCAGGAATGTAAATTTAAAATTAAAACCCTTTGCTTTTAGTATTTATTAGTATAATTGCTTTTAGAAAATGGGCTTTTCTTTTTAGTCTCTGCTACGGTCATTAAATGAGTGTTCAGGAGAAGGGGTTGTAGGCAAGATGGTTAAATATTACGGTTAAATATTGTTTTAATTTCTTTACTGATTATATTTCAAAAGATGTTCCTTGCTTTTGTGTGTTATTGTTAGTAGAGAAAAGCTTTTCCCACTGAGAAAGAAGAAAGGTCCTTTTCTCTACTTGTCAGAGCTACCACAGTGCCAGACTCTGTGAAGTTAATGTAGATTTGTAAAATTCAGGATGTGTATGAACATCTGGAGTGTTGGCTTCTGTCTTAGTAATACCTTTGTATGTAGCAGGTCATTAATCTGCTGGATTTTTTAAATAAAACTGGAGAACAACTCTTTTCCTTCTGAAAATGATGTTCTGAGAGACATGTCTGTTCCTTGTTCCAGGCAGTTGCAAAAGACTTGGGGTTCAGGTGGAATAAGCCATGTTGCTCTCAAAGCCATTTCCAGCATTCAGTCATAACTATTTCTGTCTTAAACTAGGAGAAGAGGATAACTCTTGTTGATGCTCTCAAACAGGAACTTAAAACCAAACTTAAACCTCTATGCTGTAATGTGGAAAAGTAGAGGAGGACTTCAGTCCACCATACTCTCTTGAATTGCCCTTATTTATCATCTGGCTTATTTATTCTGACATGCTGGGTTATATTCTTGAAATACTTTTTCCAGTCAATAGGAATTATTTGAACTTAACTGTTTGGGTTTTTTCTTTTTCTTCTCCTTTTTCTTCTAGTGATATTTACCTAAACATAGACCCTCCTTCAGGGATAAAGATATGATCTTAACAGGGGAATCAACATGTGCAAACTGTGGCTTAGATCCCACTTCTAAAATATATGAAAGAGTATTTTTAACCAGCAGGATGCTTAATAGGGAGGGAGGATGTCCGTAAGAGAAGGAAAGGCTCTGGCTAGCACTCTCTGACTGTGCTGCTGTCTTGCAGATACAGCAGATATTAACCTTGGCTACTGTAGTGCACCGTAGTATTTTTCCTCTAAATTCAGATATTTTCCTGATATTTCTTTAAAGTATTTAAAGATAAAATGCATAGCTTTAGCCCATTCTTAGGTCTATTCTTGCTCTTTAACCCTGAGTTAACTGCTGTGACGGAGTGGATATACCTTCTTTTGGAAAAGATAGATTAGAAGTTTTAGCTCCCAAATTGCTGGTTCAGCAAGAAAAGGAAAAAAAAAAAATGGTCATGGCAGCAACTTTGCCCTTGGTGATATCGTATCTATGCTGGTGTCAGGAAACCGGTATGTGGGAAGACAGATCTTTTAAGTCACTTGCTGTCAATTCTGAGTCTGTCAAGGGGCCAGATTTGACTGGATTTTTACTTCTCATGGCTGTTGATGCACTCAGCAAAGCAGAAGTCAGTGTTCTCTGATGACATGCCAGCGTGCCCTGACCTGTCCCCATGCTAGGAACGGGAAGGATCCATAAACTTGCCCTAGGTATGAGTCCTGCACCCTCTAGACTGCTCTATAACAGGAGGACTTAGCTGGTGCTTGTGGTTTCATTGAAAACCCTTTTTCATCTGAGCTGAAAGGTTCTCCATGCAGAGCTCATCAAAGCATTGTGTCTTCCTTCTCATCTTTTATTATTCAGTGAAAAGTGTGTGTGTGTGTGTATGTGTGTTTGGGAATATAGCTTTGATTTTGAGATAGCTTGGCCTAGCGTGATATTCCAAAGATAAGGACACGTAGAAGAGTGCTTTGCTCCAGACTGGTGTGCCCAAGAACTAGAAAAGAAAACAATCCCTACATTTTTTCTCTTTGGAAATTATCTTTTGGTTCACAATCAGTCTCCCAAAGAAAAACAGGTCCTGGCATCTGTGAACTAGACAACACTGATATGGTTACATTTTTCTAGTTGTTGCAGTAGGGCAGTCTGAAGCTGCAAATACCTGACAGTTGCATTTACCTGACCCCATGCCTGGTGTTGTTCTCAGGTTCCCAGAGATAAAAGGCTGTTGTCTGTTAACAAAGTGAGCGATAATCAAGAAGACCAAGATAAAAGGTACAGTATTATTCAAAATCATACACCCAGCTACTAACAGTGTTGATCAGTTGTGAACTGAAGGAACTGTGATAGCCTGAGGGTTTATGGTTTTCTTCAAAAAGATAAAAGAATGAAGACTGTTTGGGGAAGCAAACTTTACTCCTTTTTACTTTTAATTTATTAGAAAAAATTGAACAGTATTATTAAACATGCAGTTTGCAAAGTAGCAGAAAGTTTCATGATTTGTTTGTGTTTTGTTTGGTTGTTTTTGCTGCTGCTGAGATTAGTAAAATCAGATTATATTGACAGTTGGCTATTCGCTGCTTTTCTTTCCATTTTCTTCTAGAGCAAAAAGTGAGTAGTTTGGCCTCAGTAGCCTGATTTATACAGTTTTATTTAACATTACTTAGGGTCTGCCCAGAAGCAAATAAAGTAACTCTTAAAAGCATTCGCTCAAAATGTTTTTCTCACTCCTCAGATTTCAGCCTTCCTCTGTAGGCTAAAAGTGACTTGAAGAGTCAGAGGAAGCCGACTCCTGCCTTTATTAAGACTTGTGGACAAGAAAGTATATATTTATGTAGAAAGAACTAAGTTTTTTACATATAGGAAGCTATATTCATGTGAAATGACAGTGGAGAGAAGCTACGCAAGGTATTTTTCAATGTAACTAATTTGGAACAGCCTTAGATGGTCTCCACTAGCTATGTAAGGTGAAAGTTTAAATAGATAGTAGTATAAATTCACTGTTTCAAAACAGAATATGAAACTTTTTTTGAGGGACAGTTTTTCTTTTGCAAATGCAACAGAAATTCTTAAGTTGAGTGTGATTGACAAAACTGGCCTTCGGTAGAAAGCCAAGAGAGAAACTGTAGTGTCACAACATATCTCCTGGGTTGAAAACAAAGCAGTGTGTTACACCTACTAAAAGTTTTATGAGTTAACAATTTTATGTCAGTGCAACTACTATCAGCAATCAGATTGCTTTCAAGAGCAACCGTGAGTAGACATGGGAATGCTGCTGGAGGTTACTTTGCAGCCACTATAGTTACTGATCTACTCTGATACAATGGGATTCCTGGGCTTGCTCTTTCAGAAGAGCATTGGTACCAGAGTTATACAAACAGTAGTGGCCTGTCAACAGCCTGAAAGAGCAGGCATCAGCGTATGAATTTTGCTGTTGATATTCTGCCTATTTCATATGCAAATTATCTACTGTGAGTAATCCATACCTTGCCTTACTCTTTATGCTTATTTTGTGCCTGAAGGTGGTTGTACTGGTGGATTGATTTTGCATCCAAATTATAAGCCAAGGCAAAAGCAACCCCGGATACCTAGAATTTATTGTAACAAGTCATACCGGTTATAGGTCAAATCGAATGTATTATGCTTCCCTGGGTGTCAAAGAGCTCTGGACCTCTCTGCTTGCCTCAGAATGTCTTGCCTAGTATTTGTTAATGTACTACTTCTTACGGCAATGGCCTATCAGAGTTGAAAGATCTCCTTTCCTGGCATCTAAGAATATTAAGCTATTTAAGGAGAAGATTTACTCTTATCAAGACAGTTCATAACATATTTGGTTTTGTCTCACAGAAATTGTCTTAATGCCACGGAAGCTCAGAGTAATTTAAGTGGGGGAGAGAACCGTGTGCAAGTCCTGAAGACAGTGCCAGTTAACCTTTCCTTGAACCAAGATCCTCTGGAGTCGTCCAAAAGGGAATACAACACAAACGTTTCTGGGAGCTCGACACCCATCACGGGGACTGGAGTGACTGTGGTTAAAGCAGAGGAGTTCACCCCTGTTTTTATGACCCCACAAGCACACTATGCAAGAGGAGAGAATGAGGAGCACCGAGGGGTTATCTTTGAACCGTACGAAGTGTCCAGCATTGCTCCCCACACAAATTATCTGAAAGATGACCAGCGCAGTACTCCTGACAGTACGTACAGCGACACCTTCAAAGATGGAGGAACAGAAGTAAGTTTTTCACCTCACATTAGCATCTAAGAACTCAATAAAAAGCTATAAACAAGATAAAGAGATTTGAGCTGGTAAACAAGATAAGGAGATTTGAGCTGTCCACAAGAGCCATTAGAACAGTGATGCTTGTTTCAACAAATTAATCTCTGCTCCTTGCAGTGTTCCTGTCAGTCTGTGCTCTGATTACAGGGGAGCATCATGAGGCGTTTCAGAAGACAGTTTTGAAGTTGTTTATTGGAAACTCTGGGAATAATAGATACTGACCTTTTGTCTTCTGGGATATTGTGTCAAGTAGAGGATAGCTGCCGTTTTGAAGGATTTGTTTTCTGTGAGCAAGATCTACCTTCAGACCTATTCATAACAGTAAGAAATAGCAGCCACTTTGTAACTGGGAAATTCTTAATGTCTTCTGAAAGTGCAAATGAGCAGTGGCAGCCTCTGCTGCTAGGTGAACCCAAGTATTTTATTCAGAAGCTGTCTGTTGCACTAAGCTTTACTCTGCGATATGGGCAAGTGAGAAAAAGTAGTGGAATTAGGTGACTAGAGGGAAATGGAAAAGTTAACAGGCAGGGAAAGACGAGGGTGCATGTCTATGTAGGAGAATGAGGAGGAGAAGAGAGACAAGGAGCTACCTTGTAACCATTTTACAGTTACACTGAGGCAAAGTAATTATACAGTCAGCTTTAATATGGTGAGTACCTTCTGGCTGCTTTTGCCTGCTGCAGAGTAATACAAACAAGCCAGAAATGTAGAAAGGTAAAAATTATTTAAAGCTGACAGTACCTCTGCAAATAATTAGAGATATTAGGTGGTAAAACTCTCCTTGGATTTTTCTCCTCCAACTCTTCGAAATTGTAAATGTAACAAAAGTACAAGGCAAGCTATGTTAAGGCTGAATCACTCTGACTGAATATATAAGAAATTTACTGTGTGTTTGTGTATGAGTAGTATAAAAAAGTAAATTGTCTCCACGCAAGCATCATATATCAGGACGCCTGGAGGTGAAATCCATTTTCAGCTATAGAACGCATGTAGATCAACTAAATGAATAACTAATGAAGAAATCTAGCTTGCCATTGAAAAATCAGTAAAATCAAACCTTGGGTTAGAAACACTGCTCTGCATTATCAAATCACATTTCAGCTATTTTTCACTGTTACCGGTAAATGGCTTTTTATGGGAGTCCAGTGGTACCATACCCATGGCTTTCCCTGGGGTGCTGTAGCTGAGTGATTCCATTACGCTGGTTTGTTCTGGGACGCGCTGTTGAGAGCTCCCCAGTCAGTCAGTCAGTCTGCTCTGTGCAGAGTGCTGTTCAATGTGCAAAGTTGTTTAACTTGGAGGTAGAAAGGGATTTTACGTCGATATGGTGGCTTTGCATCCCAAACTCCATGTTACAGTAATTTTGTTACAATGGTAATACTTTGTTACATGTTTTTAAAATGATTGGTTAATAACAGGGTATGATACTTGTCATTTAGGCTTTCTCTGCAGTCTGTGGAGAAAGAGGCAGGTCAAATCCGATTGCCAAAAGTGAGTGGAATGGTTTGCCAGGTGCGCTCATTCCTCTCCATCTTCACCTCCCCTAGTAACTGTATAGGGAGACTGAACAACTGTAACTAGGTCCCTGTCTGTGACCTGGGTGAAGTGTGTGTGCGCCACCGTTAGTGGCCTTCCCGCCCCAAACGCTCACGTGCGTGTGGCACGGGAGCAGGAGGAGCTTCCCGACCCTGCTGCAGCCTCACTCAACACTTAGCCTGTCCCTTTGTTTTTTCTCCACTGCCCAAATCCCAGGGTGTGCTTCGCCCCTGTGGCACTCTGACTGCTTCTCCAGCCACGTGTGAAGCACGTGTGTGAAGCAGGTGTGAGGAGAACATAAGGTAAAATGTCAAAACATACCAAACGAGGAGCTGGTGCTAAATTAGTGTTTGAAGTAGGGATACAGTTGTTCTTACTAGTTTTCCTGTTCAGTTGGTGAGAATGGCTGGGTTTGGCTGCAGTAGATTTGCTCTGATACCTGCTCAATTTTTAAACACATTATGAATATGTATTTAGAAATTGTTTCAGAATGTTTCTTGAGTGACGTAGTTCTGTTATACTGAAGGAGTGCTGAGTTTTTATAGATCCTTGTGGTAATAGACACTTCAGTCAATCACTTGCTATGTTCTTTGGATACAATCTTAACAATTATATAAATATACCTTTCTCATCTTTCATATTCTCATTTAGCTGTGATTAATTTATTAGTCCTTTATAGTATTGACAAAATTTTCAAGGATAGGTAAGAAAATTAAATGTTTTTGACAATTTCAACCTCTAGCCTTTATATAAAATGTGCCTTGCATGTCAATATGAGACCATCTTTATTGTAATACCCCTCAGATGTTAGATTTCTTAGATATTTAGCTTATCTATTCTACTGCTTGTGGATCCTTGACTTTTGATCTTCAGGAAATATTCCTAACCAGTAGGTAATACCTTTGCACTTAACTGGATATTTGTAGTGGCACAATTGTGCATAAAGTAAAATTAAAAACTGTTTTCAAAATTGCCCGAATTGACACTTCTGGAAACAAAACATCTTTTAATTGCTAACTGGTGATCACAAAAGAAATCCTGGAGATTAAATGTAATGATGCATCAGTCAATCAAAGAGACATCAGCAAAAACATGTTTCAGGCAAAAGGCAAGCCAAGAAGAAGCAGCAAGGCTTACATAGTAGAGTATGAATGGGTTTGTTTGCTCAGAGAGACAGAGTACAAATCCTTGCTTAGTCTGTGCGAAAAGATTTCATTTTTTCAGAATTCTACCTCTTGATGTAATTTTTTAATAGATGAGTTTTCATTTTTTAAAGAGTCACTGTAGGTCTCCTTTCGTCTGGTAAAGTGTGTGTTTTGCTCAAACAGAATCTTGCATTGAAGGTAAAATACTTTCTTAGTCTGTGTCACCGCTCTTGTTCAAAATAAGCAGTACAACAATGTAATTTTTTGTCAGCATTTCATTGTAGGCCTTAAGGACAGCTGACCACACATATTTTTAAGTAAAGCAAAACAAAACAAAAAGTGAGGGGTCCTTAAATAAACATAATTCTACTTCTGTTGGCATTTGCATTTTGATTGTATCAAACTATATTTAATTGTTGTTTTTATTTTTCAGAAGTATCGCAGTGTGTCAGTGGGGGCTGAAGAATATATTTATGAACAAACAAGGTATGGCATAAGCTTTGAAATGTGTTGACTGGCATCACGTAGGAATGTATGGAGGAGAGGCTGCCTGTTTCCACTTCCCACCCTCTCTTTCATCACCCTGGGGCACCTACAGGGCTCCCTTGATGCTTCCCAGCATCACTCTCCCCTTCGTCTCCTGCGCATGTTAGCTTTCATATCTGACCAGTTTATATCTTCATCTGTTATCTTCCTTCAGCATTGTTTTAAGTTAGTAACTCCTCTGAAGCCCCCCCAGAGATATGCGAGATTAAAACTGTTAAGAGAGGTCCCCCAGGTAGCAGGGCACAGCTTTGACAGCCAGGTCATGGAAAAATCTCCACCTTTCAGGATGGCAGGGTACACAAGTCAGATGTCCAGGATGGTTGAACTGGCTCCACCAACCTTATGGAATTCCCATCTTCATTTTTGCCTTCTGTTTTCTAGTTGCTCCTGGCATGTTTTCTGGGAAACCCTCTGTCTTTTTACACTGCTTGTTGTGGTACTTCATGTTTACCTATAAAATAATACAAAGTATCTATTACAAACCATGTAAAAACCCCTAAGAATCTCAAAAAGTTGTTTAGAATGTTTCAAAAATTGAAGTTTGAAATTAACAGTGTCGTCCCTAAGCACAGAAAAATGCATGCGTAGAATGGGCAAACACTGCAGAGTCACTTCAACTAATAAGGACTATGATCAGTTAAGTTTATAAGCTGATGCTTCATTTCGTGCTTGTGAATAGCTCTGTTTGTATCTGAGAGATTGCTCTCACTTTGGAAATAGGAACATGCCTACATATCGTATTTTTCCTGGAGTAGGCATATGACTGCTTCTGTAGTGCAGGTTCCTTATGGCTTGATCTTTTTTCTGAGGAATATTAAAATAATCATTAACTGCAGTGAGCTCCAAAGTGAGTCATTATATAGGCAGTATATATGAAACAGATATTTAGCAAAGACTGCTCACTTGCTACTCCGGATATTTATAAAATTGAATCCTGAAGCATCAGTATTGTTAAGAATTCTCAAACATTCTTTCATACTGTGGCCCAGGTCCATGTTAGAACAAAACCTTCAAATGCGCACTAAGAAAAATTAAATACATCTTTCCTGGGCGTTACCTGGAAGTGATAGGTGCTCAGAAATGAGAACTTCAGATTGAAAAAAAGAAGCGGTGAATATGAAAGTAATTTGAAGCCTGATAGAAGATCCCTTAATGACTACACAGGGCTTTAGTTAAGACTCCTGGTGAGATTCAGAATAGTATAATCATTTGAGTGACTGCAATAAGTTTTAAGGGTAATAGTAATCCTCCTGCTATAGGGCACACTTTGATTGCCAGCTGGGATCAAGAAGAAAATTCCCAGGTGGTACCACACAGAGACTGCAAAATTGGCCAGGTGCAGTGTGTCTGGGATTTACATTTTTTGATGTCTTTCTGAAACATACAAAATTTGGAAACAGAAGGAACAGAAGGAAACAGAAGACCAGACCGTGGCAGAGTGTAGGCAGCTCTGTTAAGACACTGTGTGTCTGACTTTGGTTCATCCTAAGCCCTTCTCAGCACACATCCTCATTAGGGTTTCTGTCTGGTGGGAGGTTTTGAGGTGCGTCTCCCAGGGCACTCAGTGTGCTTTGGTATGTGTCACACAGCTGTCTTGCAGCGTGCAACCTGCAGTCCCTTCCTGTGACACTAAGCCAGAGGATGTGCCCCCCCCACTAACGATTGGCAGTCAGTCCATAGGGCAAGCATATACAGCAGGATGGGTGCTGGGTCTGCAGCACCGGTGGTTCTTGCTCTTCCAGTCCGCTCGGACAGGGACGTACAGCTTGCCAGTGTCAACAGAGCCTCTGTTCCCCTTGCCCAGAGGACAGAGGGACTGCAGCAGTGCACACCATGGTGGGCATTAGCGGAGGGGATCACAGTCCCCTTCATGCCGCCTTCCCACTGTGCTCGAGAGCCTTCGTGTTGGCAGCAACTGTGTTGTTGGGAGGCGCTGGTTCTGCCATCTGTGGTTTGGATAGGTATAGGTTAGTGTTTGCTTTTTACCTTAGTTTTGCTTTGATTTGTAACTTTTAAGCAACTAGAAAAATGACTGGATTTCCATTTATAAGCTAAGAAACACTTAGAAATTGTCTTCATTTGACTGAATGATTGATGCTAAGCTAAATAATTGGTACTCAACTGTCTGAAACTTCTTCCTTTGGATGGAAAGGCAGTGGATCAGGTTCTTTTTTTTCTTCTACCTTCTTTTCAAGTGAGGATTTAAATATTATTATTATTCATGCATTTTAGTGATTTTTTTTTTTTTTCCCCCATTGGATAGTTAAAAATGTTTTTGTCTTCCCCTTATTTCCAGATTGCTATGGCAGTGTTACGATGATCCAGAGTATTTGCTCGAATGAGAAATTTTAGGGTACACTGGTGTTTTGGACCAACATATTCGTCCTTTTGGTTCTAATTCAGCACTGCTTGAATACTTAGCTGAATTAGGACTTTTGTGAAAATGCTTCCCCTGTATCTCCAATTTGTGAGGACATCCTGCAAGTGACTCCTTGCATTAAGCTTCCTGTGGTGACCAAATGCAGTTTGACGAGAAGGTTTATTCTGCAAGGTTAACATTATTTTTCATTTAAGAGAATGTGAGGAGCTGCAGGCATATTTTTATTGGATTATTGTTCAAGCCCGTTGTTGGAAGAGGCGGCTGGAAGAGGCTCTGTGAGAACTGTGTTCGGCTAACAGTTCACTAGTTAATGGAGCTTTAACTTTTCATGGTTTGAGAACTGCTTTAAAGGTGGAAAGTTCTCCTGTGAAGGGGAGGGTCTTTTCTAAAATCTAACTTCCAACACAAGAGCAAACTATCTTTTTCTCTAATTTTTGTCTTTTTCTAAAGGGAGGTTACTCGATTGCAGATACAACTAAATGTAGGTACTTTGTTCTGTCTGATTAATTTTGAAAAGAAGGCTTGTAAAAACCTTGGCTGCATGTTGTCTTTAAACAAATGAACCTACTGTCCCTTCTAGTTGTATTCCTTTTCTCCAGCGTGCTGAAAGTAGCAGTTGGACTTTCCAGTCTGTGTCCATCTTTTGCAACCAGTTTTATTCTGGGTTTTGGCTTTTTTTGGTTTTGGTTTTGGTTTTTTTTTAATTTCTCTTTCTGTGACACTTCTAAGTTTAAATGTCTGTGGAGGTAGCTGATTTTCTACAAATCATACTGAATTCCCCCCTGGTATTTGACACTCTCACTGCGGGGTACATAGTCTTGTACTTCATGATGGTTCTTTTCAGAGAAAGTAGAGATGTAGCCTTTGATGCAAGAGACTTACAGTCCAGATACTTTTATGCTTGATTGTCAGATCTGATGAACTTGAAAGAAGAAAATGCATTTTTAAATACCTGTGTGATGTTTTCCTGGAATTTTACTATTAGTGTCTTATGCCTTGCTTATACAATGCATGAAATACGTAATAAATGGGGACAAAGAGAAAAGGAGAAAGTTATATGGATTTTGTTGGTGTTTTTCTCCCTGTCTTTTCAGCAGCACTTTTCAGTATACGCTAGAAGCTACCAAATCTCTGCGTCAAAAGCAAGGGGAGGGGCCCATGACCTACTTGAACAAAGGACAGTTCTACGCCATCACCCTGAGCGAGACGGGGGACAACAAATGTTTCCGGCATCCCATCAGCAAAGTCAGGGTATAGTTCAATTTCTTTCCTAGAGGGGAAAGGATTTCTGCAGATAAATGTAGTTGTGGTTGGTTGGTTTTTAATAATTTTTCTTCTTGTGAGAGAGGACAGAGCAAGCTTACCCTTATGCCCAATGTAAAAGTGGGAGAGTAATAATGATGGTGGTCTCAAATATTTCTGGGTCCATTTTTTTCCAAGTGTGATCTTACAAGTTAATTATATACGTATCTGTGCAGTTAATGGTTTGGCAGAATAGTAATTGCCCAGATATTGCACTTGACATTGGTGAACTTATCATTGCCGTAATTAAAGAAAAAAATCAGAGAACTGCTACATCTACTATATAAGTCCATCTTGACTCACTCTTGCACTTCAGGGGATGCTTTCTAGTGCATTTCAGATAAAATGTGAAGAGTTGAAGCCATCCTTTGCGGCATAAATTTTAAACCACTCACATCATATAAGTGTGAGCTTTCACTTGATATTCACCCAGAAGTATGACCAAATGGATGATTTCCATCTTAGATTCCATGGGTAGAACTGGAGCTTGGGTATTCAGCAACATCTGCCTGGTGAACAGGCCTCCTGATTTTCCTGGTAATATTTTTGAGTAAGCAAATCCTAACCCAGTAACCTTGGAATGAACAACAAGCCTCAAAGTTGCTGCCCTGGAAATTTCACCCTGAAGCTGGAAGGGCTGCATATGTATGAGGCTGCAAAAGTGTTTCCATCCAAATAAATGTACTCTAAAAACGTAGTGACTTTAGTCGTAGGAACCAATGAAAGTCAACATGAGCAGTGAAGCAGACAACAACTATATGTTTCTATCATACATGAAGTTTAGGGAGACTCTTCGGAAAGAGAGGCAATGATTTGTAAACCTGAATAGCAGTTAATTTTTAGCCTGGTTTCTTAAGGACATGAGGCTGATGATGGCGTTTTGTTGTTGGCTGAAGCTGATGTAAGACTTCTATGCTGCTGAAAAGTCTCTCTCCCTGCCACCCACCCATTCCTTCCCCCTTTGTGCTGCCAGCTCTAGCACTTATACAGCTGAAACGGGAGTCAGGAGCTCACTGGTCTTGCTGAAAACCAGTCCTCCTAAGTCTGATTCACTGCACAGCCAAATGAGTTTTGAAGCTGTGGCAGCAGAAGGGTGGACATTGTAAAGGAGAGATGAGACCATTTCTTTTGGAGGACCTACAGTTTACAGAAGATTGTGAAACCAAATGCAACCTTCATGATCATGTTCTGTTTGCCAGGCCCCCAGCCAAACAACTGTTGAATTTATTGCCAATTCCATCCAAACCTGACAGACGGGCAAGAGGTTTTGAAGGTATTAAACCTCTACAAGTTCCATGTAAATGCTTCACAGAGGAAAAAGATTAATGCTGTCCCTGGTGCAAAAGCTACAGTCTGCGCTGCCAGTTCTGGTTAGTGCATCAGCTGGCCAGCTAGCACATACCTGACAGACAGCCAGTATGCATATGCATAACTCAGGACTCATGCACAGCATGTACTGCCTTGTGCTCATGCAGTAGCTAGACATGGAAGAAGCAGTGACGATGTTTGGCTTTTATAGGTGGAATGGAGAAGGTCAGAGAGCATGTGAAGGGTTATGGTGGTGAACATGAATCAGTCGTGATCCAGCTTCTCGGCTTCTGAAACAGCTTGTTGGTGTTTTATGAGCTTTGTGACTCAGGGTTAAAGAATGGAAACAAAAGAGGATATTTAAAAGTGAATTTTTTTCCTCTGTGATTTTTATTCACTTCAGTTTACCTAGTATGAGCATTTTTCATTGTTTTGTGTTTTTGTTTTGCTTGCCTACAGCAGGCCTTTTTTAAAAAGCCTTTGTTACTTATGTGAAGTTTTGCATAAAGTTTCAATCTGTTTCCTTTGAATCACACAGTTTAACAAAGGGAATTCAGAACTTGAACTGAAAAGCTCTCAGAACTTGAACTGAAAAGCTCGGCAAATCCCAGTAAATAGTCACACTGAATTTGTCATTAAATACACGTATGCAAGAGTCCTGCTCCTGAGAAGGGTATCTGGACTATACGCTAAAACTGAAAATGTCCTGCCTTTAGCCAGTAAGCCTAAGCTTCGTAACAACATGTCCCTTTACAGTGTAATGTCATCTTCCAGAGTGACAAGGAATCTGAACTCCAACACTTAGACTGGACTTGGATCAGTATTGGAATTGGGGATCCTCTGACTTTGAAATGACCACTTTTTACTTAAGCCAACTTAGGCTTCTTAAATCTAAGAATATGATTAAATTTTATATGGACTATCAAGAATATAATCCCAGGCCCTGCATTATTTAGAGCTACTTTTTTTCTGCCCTGAGATTTTAAATGCATTGCAATATTGGACTGGAATAAAAAACAGCAATCTTCTGCAACCCAAGTACTGGGGGAGGGTGGTGACTGGATCAGCATTAGAGGCGTATGGGAGATGTTAATTTTTGTGTTTCTGACTGTTAATTACATGTTAACTAATGCAAGTTCTGTTGATTTTCTTAGAGCGTGGTCATGGTTGTTTTCAGTGAGGATAAAAACAGAGATGAACAGCTGAAATACTGGAAATACTGGCATTCTCGGCAGCACACAGCTAAGCAGCGGGTCCTTGACATCGGTGAGTGTAAGAGGATCTCCAAATGTTTCAGGGAAGATTGCAGAATGTGGAAATCTCTGGTACCTTGCATAGGGACGTGGTGGGATACATTGGCAATGGCTGCAAGGCTTGTACCACAGTTTTTAGCAATGGCTCATCCCTGCTAGGACTGGGCTATGGGGTCTATGAAGCATGACAGGGATCATGCAGAAGGAATGGTCCTCAGTAGTCACAAAGAAGAGCTGCTCCTTGCATGTGTACTTAATGGTGTTCCACCTTCTGCTGCTGGGAAGTCGAGGCACCTCCTCAGGAGTGGTAGAGTTTTTGTTTCCTTTAGTTTTTCAAAGGCTGATCCACTCTTTGATCCAGTAACAGTAGCAGCCCACATAACAGTTATGTTACCTGATCTGATGTGTAAGTGCAGCCTGAGAGTGAAGATGCCATCATTATGGTGACTGCAAAGGAGCGCACAGGACTCCTACGCCCCCAGTTTTTGAGTCTTCTCGGTGTCAGAGAGAAGGGAGGGAGAAGCAAGCTCTGGTGTGCTATCCTGAGAGACCTGTTTACCGTTCGTCCCATCTAAGGTATTTACGAGCCCATTTCAGCCACAACTGCCCTATCCACATGCTTGGGAGATTTTAGCGGAGGAAGAACACGTACCTGCTGCCAAGGAGCCTGAAGTTGAAATCTGTGGGAGTGTCTAGACATCAAGCGCTTCTCCCCTCCCACGTGCAGTTTACACATGCAGCCATCTGCAGCAGATTCATTCCAGTCAAAGGAGTCGGCGAGACCAAAGCAGACAAAGTCTATCTTGTTTTGACCGCCTGAGGGAACCAAACCATTGAATGGCAGGAATGAGAGGGGGCAGAGAGGAGGGAGAAAAAAAAGCAGGGTTACTTGGAGAGAGTACTGCAAGACTTCAGGGGTGATTGAGCAGGGCGATCAGGGAATCGTTTCCTAAGTGGTCTTACTCATGCCTTTTGACTTTCAAATGCTGCAGCCTCCACTGAGGCCGGCATTAGTTAAAGTCAAGTGTATTCGGTCAAAGCAGCTCTTTCTGAATCTCCTCTCTGCCTCTTGTCTTATCCTGATAGCTCTGACTGAACTGTTTCCCCAGCTCCTTTTTTTTTTTTTTTTTTTTTTTTGGCCTTTGGGGTAGTTAAGGCAGTAAAACCTCCACCCCAGACCAAATGACTCCTATCATGACACGTTTAAAGAGCAAGTATGCAACATCACAGCTATTTCTGAAGGCTGCCTGTTTTTTTGTGCTAGTCCCTACAAGCTTGCAGTGCTAACGCTCATGCCTCCGAAGGTATGTGCTGAGGAGCTTGTTCCATTGCAGTGCCAACACCCTCCAACTCCACCGCACTTGTGGTGTACTGGCACATTTCAGTCCCCTTACCCCGAACAGTCAGCTTATGATGCATATTCTGTAAAATGGCGCTCTGCAGAACAAGTGCTGTGCATGAGCTGTGTGTTTATCTGTGTTAAAGTGAATGTCTTTTGTGTTTCCTTTAGTTTGAGATTAAATAGGTCTGTGCTGACTTTTGAGGCACTCTGGCGCTTATTTTTTATTTGGACTGCAAACATGAGCAAAGCCTAGTGTAGTAAGACTTACTGATATAGCACTCCCTGTCAGATGTAAGAACTGTAAGGGCACAGTTCACCTTAGTGTTTTCAGAAGAAAGACCTAGATGTTGCTCAGTAGTGTTTTCTTGAGAACAGCTGAAATACGGCCTTAGCTCTTACCAAGTACCATAGTTCTGAAGTACATTTCATTTTCTTTGGGACTTACATTGTGGATATTGGGCTTATTACGGCAGAATGGCTCCCAGCTACATTTCCCATAGAAGCATCAAGCTGTGTTTAGCAAAATCTTCCAGTGTTATCATCAGATGATCTAACTGAGCAACTTCATCCAAATTTGAAGTTGGCCCTGCTTTGAGTAGGAGTAGGGTAGGAGTTGAACCAGATAACCTCCAGGGGTCCCTTCCAAGCTAAATTATTGTGTGGCTCTATGAAGATTTCTCTTTACATTAAAAATTCACATCCTTGAAGGGCTTCTGTAAAGGAATGCTGAGTTAGCATCCAGGTCCTGTGTAGTTAACAGAGAGAATTAGGTGTCTATGAGGGAGATTAGCAAATGCCAGGGTACACCATGGAGAACCATTTAAACAGGCAGTGAGAGAAGCTTGCCAAGGACAGGGGTGTGTATCAGATTTGTCCCATCTTCAGGGCATGGTCTGCCAATCTGCTGGTAGCCCCACTTTTATTTTGGATTTCACTCCCAACTATCAACAGTATTTAGAGGGTTAATGCTGTATTAGGCTCCTTTAAAACTATCTGTGAATAGCCATAAATCTGTGTAACCTGTTCCATAGATGTTTATGATGATTAATATTATTTTACGTTAATGTTTGTAGCATATGTTTAACATCTGTGAAACCTTTTGAATTGTTTATGAATGCACTTTTAATCTAGAGCATGACTTGGTCCACAGCAGGCAGAAAATCAAATGAATTTGGGATGTTCCAATTCTGGGGTCCAGTTATTCAGCCCTCACATAGGGGTGACTACTCTGCTTGTGCTGCTTTCCATGGTGGCATGGGTCTGTCTGCCTGCCTTCTGGCCTGCAGTTATATTCTGGAGGTCAGAGGAAATAGAGTGACTTGTTGCTGCACTCCAGACATGCAGGGGTCACTGCTTTAATTTGTTTTGTGTACTGGCTGGTGAACCTCCTGGGAGGAAGGATGGTTGAATGCATTAGATGCAGTACTGGGTCTGAAGATGTATTGATACTAGTAGGACAAGCATGTACTTACATGTAAGCAAGTCCTCAGTGCTTCAGGAATAAACTCGAGGACTTGACACTTATTAAGCAAGAAGGAAAGGTGTTTTCCAGAATTTAGGCTATGTGCTGTTATAGATTTTTCTGAAGAAGGAGAGAGTCACTTTCACTGTTTTTAGCAGGAGTGACGAAAAAAAAAGCTGACTTTTCCACAATGCTGTGCAGTGACATTGGATCACTAGCTTTTTCTTTTAAAATATTGTCAAATAAAGAATACAATACTAGATTGCAGCAGATATTGATTATTTAGAATCAGTACCATAATTTGACAAATACTGGAACAGGTTCAAACATGGACATAAAGAGTGGGTGTGGAAGCTTTAGATTGGGCTTATTTGTGCTCCAGAGTCTTGCCCATATTTTTTTGCAGGATAGTTTGTATTATTTATGTGCACAATACAAAAACTACTACAACAATATGTAATGCATGCAGATGACTAGTGTTTAGTGTTGAAATTTGCCATTGTTTAATATGCAGTTTACCCAATAAAAGAGGAAATAATTCCTATAGAGCCATTTTCTTGCATATCAAAAAAACCCTAATTTTCTATTTCTGGTAACTCACAGCAGCAGAAGAGGAAAAATAGTAGTCAGACTAACAACTTTCAAATATCCTTGGATGTAAATACTTTCTTAATCAACTGAGGATCCCTCTTTAATTATCTGTACATTGAGGGGAATAGGATGTACTTCTGCTTTTAAACAGCATGTCACATAGACATTCCATGAGATTTGTGTATGGCAATTAAGGAAGCGGAGGCATGTGTTGGGGGAAGGGAAGGTGGGATACAAGGTTCTGACAGCCTTTTGGGAGAAAACATGTGTCTTTACAAGACATCTTGTTCATATCTTTCCAAAGTGCACCTACACAGCACGCCCATATGCAGCAGTCAGTTGCACTTTCTGGTGAATCATAAATTTAAGGGGTGGGTGGATGTGTGCACATGCATATTAAACTACTTATGTGTCTTCTAATTCTTCTCATTTGCATTCCTACACTGAATTTAGATAGTGAAGCCAATGACTACAGTTAGAAAGGAGATCTGAGTTCATGATGGGAATGAAAAGCCTGCCAGCCCTCTCAAACACCATATTCACTTGCTGCATCACCAAATATCTCGTGCTGTTCCTATGGTCAGAACAATCAATTTTTACTGTATCCAAAGTCATTCATGTATCCCAGGCACACAGTTTCACTTTCCCAGTGAAATGCCAATATCCCTGCATTTCAGATGAGAGAAAAGTATACTGATTGCACATCTCAAATGTTAAATAAATCTTACAGCAGTGGTTTTGTTATAAGTTATTTTAAAACAATTATTACCTATAAATTATTTCTTTGGGACCAATAGTTTATTTTCAGAA
Organism: Haliaeetus albicilla; assembly: GCF_947461875.1. NCBI lineage: Eukaryota > Metazoa > Chordata > Aves > Accipitriformes > Accipitridae > Haliaeetus > Haliaeetus albicilla. Next base: position 54,559,250 of record NC_091485.1, read on the forward strand.
GGGCAAAGGAAATGAATATTGAAACCATTTGAGGGTCTTATTTATAGAATACAAACCCATCCTTTTTCTGTAAGTGATTACAAAGCTAAGAATCAGCATGCTTCTGAAGCACAGATTTGGGCATATTTAGATCAAGATTGCTGCGTGACGTAATCTCAGCCCTCTGGCACTGAGTCCAATTACAGCCATTACAGCCCTGGAGGGATTCTAAGGAAATGTATATGTCCCAGAGAGAGTTGATGCATTTGCGTGAAGAATTTGGAAGTTCCTTTAATCAAGCAGATATTACCTTGTTACAAGCCTGGTCTTTCTCTTAATCTGTCATCAAAAAGAACAAACTGTGTTAATCTCGCTGGCAAAGGGAGAGAAAAACTGGGCTTGTTCCTCTCTTCAATTATAAAGAAGACCTGAAAGTTGTCTGTCTGAGGTGGTTTGCCCTTACTGTTTTTTTTTGGGGGAGGATGGTGGGGACTGGGGGCTGGGTCATCTTTGAAATTTAGACTTCCTCCCTCTTGCTTTGCATTCCTTCTGAAATGCTAGTTTATTGATAGTATTAACAGCCCTTTGGAAAGAAGTGAGAAGAGGGTGCAGATTTTGTAGTTGGACAATTTAAAAATACTTTATGTTTGTTTGTTTGTTTGCTATTTTAGTATCATACACACTTTGAAGAAAGGATCTTCGTGTTTTTGGTTCTTTGTTCTGTGGAGTTTTTTTGCTGTTTTTTTTTTTTTAATAGAGATCTAGCATCCAGTGCAGTAATTCCTGGGAAAGTTGAAACAGCTGGGCAAGGAATGTACACTACTGATTATTTCCTCCAATGATAGCTCTTAGGTTTTTAGAAAGCTTCTTTAGGATTTACCATAATGTCATTTATTTATGTTTCAATAGCTTTTAGTTAATTTTCCAGTTTTGGCCATTCTTTGGCCAAGCTAATGAATACACCCGCTCATTCCCACTACGGTTGCACTGATTCCTTTTTGAGAGCAAGCATTAATTTGCAAGAACATTCGCTAGTGATGTACTATGCATAAGACTCAAGTTGCAGTATATTACCTCTTTGCAATTAAGCTTATTAATAATTCAACATAAACAATACATGAGGTAGTTTTGGTGCATTAGAGAACCCAGCTGAAAAAGCAAAGATGTATTACGAATTGTAAAGGAGAAAATTCAAACCTTTTTCATGAGTCTTTTGTTTGTTATTTCTTACAGCTGATTACAAGGAGAGTTTTAATACCATTGGGAATATTGAAGAAATCGCATTCAATGCTGTGTCCTTTACTTGGGATGTCAATGAGGAGGCAAAGGTGAGGAAAAGCTGTGCAGATGGTATCCCTTTATAAGTACCATCCATTCTTAGTCACTGTTCCACTTCTCTCCTTTTTAACAAATAATAAGAAGGCTAGGTGGAGGTGAGAGAGCTCAGTCTCTGCAAAGCCAGGCAAACCGTGGTCTTTCACTGACCCCAGGGATTCTGGCCATCTGTAAAAGGCAAGATGGTATGTAACAGCTGTTGGGATGATATTGCATTCACACCTGTATCACTGACAAATAGAGATGTACTTCCGAGGAAAGCCTGCAGGGCTCTCACAGTGTAATTTCTTAGTTGTGGCCTCTCAGTGATGCTCCGTTTAAAATATGCCCAGCCTGAGAAACAGTAAAAGTTTTTTTTCCTACTTGCAAAGTCAGTGTAGGACACAAGATGAGTGTTTTCTTTCTTTAAATTATCAGCTTCCTTTCTACACTATTAACATCTCCAATAATCAATATTCTGTAAAGTAGACTATGCCTTCCCTTGTGTTGGTGCCATTATTTTTTATAGTGTTACACAGACTGTCCTTGCAATTGGGAATGAACGTATTTTTGAGGACTGTTTTTGAGGTGTGATGCATTCATTCTTTCTTTCCTTTCTTGTGTTTTTTGGTGGTGTGGTTTTTTGTTTTGGGTTTGTTTTTTTTTTTTCAGCAGTCAAGTACTCTCAAACATGGGGTTTTGCATTTGGGGATGTGACTGCTACAGTGGACTTATAAACCAGGACAGCAGTGCAGCTTAACAAGTTTCTTATCTATAAGTTTATCCAAAGGGTGGCAGAGTGTTTCAGCTGTGCAGACTTGTGTAGGGGAAATTAAAAGCTGCCGGTAATTGTAAGAAGAAGTTGGCCCCTGGAAAGCAAACAACAAGGGAAATAGGCTGTGTAAAATGAGCAGGGGGTATTGCAGGACTCTTGGGGATGTAGAAATAATAAACAGCAAACGCTGTCGAGCTTAGCAAATCCTGATACTGTTTTCATGTTGAATACAAAACGCTCAATGTACAAGTAACGCTAAGGATCTTGCAAATACAGAGACATCTTCATGCACAATTCCCCACTGCCTTTCTAACCGCATTAGAGAGATTGTATCGAGTGAGTGAGTCCTGTGAGAGATTGCATCGCGCATGGAGTGGTAGCGTTAACACTCACTGTCCTTACTTCCTGACTGAAGGTGCTGAGGTTTGTCGTAACAGGGATTTTCATCTCTGCACATTTTAAAAGAAGAGAGCGGTAAAGAAAAGACAATAGTTCTGAAAACCACCTAGCTCTTTCAAAAGCTGGCCTTGGTAAACAGAGTTGTACTTGGCCCAGTTGCTAATGGTGCTATATTTACTCATGTAATGATTACATTCTTACTGCCCCAGATATTCCCCTATTATATCATTCCATTCCATAATACAGCAGTGTGTTGTCCTCTGCAGTCACAACAGATGACCACACAACAGCTGTGTGCATGTGATCATTATGCAAGCAAATACAGATTTGGGATCTCCAGCATGATGGACTTTCCTAAGGACCTTTACAGAAGCACTACCAGGGCTGTAAGCATGACAGTCTTGTCCCACCGGCAGCTACCAGCCCCTTTGCCAGGGCTGGCAGTTCTTTAACACATTTGCATTTGCAGCTGCAAGCCAGACTTAGCAAGACACCATGTTGATCTAGCAGCAAGAGGGTCACATTCACTCATGTCAGGTGTTATCTTCAGCCATTTTGTTCTAATCTCGCACCATTCACATTGCTCTTGCCTTGGGTACCAGAACATTAACAACACAGGTCTCACAATGATCACTGGAAATACAACATAGTAAGATTTTAGAATAATGACTCTCTTATTGTTGCTGGATTAAAAAAGTGTCAGGAGTGAAATTTAAGCAAGCCGCTTGTATTTCTGCAGGAAGTAGTCATTAAAATGCAAATTGGCTTATTTATTTTGGGGAGTAGTTATCAAATATTTGATCGTTTAGGAGCTTGAACTGCAAATGTATTGATAAAAGTAAGAGGATTCATAACATGCTTTGGTACTGGGTTATCAAGCATAAATCGGGTTGTACCTGAAAGCTTATCACTGTGCTCTAAAGTGTTTTCCCTCCCCGCACACGTGTACGTGTACCCACATGCTTGCTCTTGTTGGAGAGTCTAATACAATAACCAGCTGCGCTGGGTCTGGGGATTCCCATAGGATGTCCCTGCAGTGTTTGAAAGCTGTGGGCTCTGAGGCACGTCACTGAAGGCTGTGTTTTTTCTCCAGCAATTACCTCATCCAAGAGAGATGAAGAATTTCAAGGCCTAATTACAGACTGTCTTTTCTTAAGCTTTTTGAACGATGATCTTTCAACTGGCTCCATTGTTTCTGCTCAGTGTTGTTTTCCCTTTTCACCACAATTTCAAGATTAAAACTTAACCTCACAGGCACAAAGACCTTTCTCTTCCGAGTCAGACAAAAGCGGCACAGAGCAGTTCTTTCCAGGGCCTCTGAGATATGATGTGATGAAGCGCTCTACTGGCCCGGGGAGAAATAAAGAAAACAGACCAGGTGTTGGAAGTGCATGGTGGAGCGATCTTGAAAAATCAAACAGAAGCAGCAGAAATCACCTAACCGAAAATCACCTAATCAAATATCCCTGTCTCTCCTGGGAGACTAAATCCCACATCTAGGAAGACTTATCTGGAGCATCAGATTTCTCACTTTCCTGCTCCACCTGGAGGGCAGCTGATTTAAAGCCAGATTTCCCCTCCCACACGCAAGCAGAGCAGTACCCTCCTCCTGGAAGCCCTTCAGGGTGAGGGTATAACAGCGTGGGTGTGACAGCCAGAATCTGCCTGCTAACAGTGAGCCTGCTAAGGGTTTGTCAGGCAGCATCTCGGTTGGATCTTATGTGGAAGAAACAGGCGTTCAGAGAGTACAGGCAGAGGCCTCTCTTTATCGCCTCAGTAACGCGAAGGAACTGGGGTGCAGGCCCTAGCTCCCCATGCTCAGTTCCTCGTCTTCTGACTGCTGCTTGGCAGAACAAGCCAGTGGAAGAGGGAATCTTGTACAGCTCATGTTGAGCTGTGGAATGATCTCGCCGTTGCTGTCCGTGGTCTAAGGGAACAGCACCAAAGTCAGAAACACCACGCCGCTAGCGTTTCCGCTGCTGTATCTGGTCGACAACAGCAGTCCCCTTGCCTTCTGGCAGAGCAGAGTTGGGCCTGGCACATCCTTACTTTTTTCCAGAACGACATCCTTTTCTGCTGGGGTCGTTGTCTAGAGGTCACCATGGGGCTTGTGGTTCAGAGCAGGATACAGGAAAATGAGAGGAAGGGTCTACAGCCACGTCAAACTCTTCCTTATGCTTCCTTGAGACAAAAATACTGTGCAGTATTTAAGCAGAGGTGGGAAGTGAGGGACACCTTTTGTACAGTCCATCTTAATTTCACTCCCATAGTTACTTCTGTGTATAAATATGCAACATTTATGGGCAAGGTGATTTGTTGGCTCCCTTTGGTTGAACCTGAATGCTATGTTTGGTATTTTTAAAGGAGCCCTTTAAAAAAAGGTGAGAAAACAAACAACAATTAACAAGAACTGGCTGACTTTTTAACAATCTTTTAAAAGTCTTTTTATGATATGCTAGGAGGTGGGTAGTTGCCTTGCTGTTGCCCCACAGAAGATTTTGCTGCAGCCTCTGGCTGGTTGACAAGAGTTCTAATGAAGGCTTCTGAACAGAGAGCTCAGTTTCATTTTTGATAGACGTACATCTGCCTGCTTACAGTCTTATTGCTGAGAGAAGTTAGTTTGCAAGAAAGACAATTAAGAACCAGAACTCTTCTGGTTAAAGGAGAATATCTTTGTCATAAATCATGCCAACTCTTTGAGATATGCCTTCTGTCGGATTAATACTTTGCTAATTTAAAACGGTTAGGATGATGTTACTTCTGAAATAATATGTTAGTTGTATATTTTTATGGAAAGTACTTTTTAACCTTAAATTCAGAGGTGTGACTTCAGTGAACAGTTGCTAAAGAAAAATGCCACCTTAAAGCAGACAAAAACTACTTTTCAGTGGTATCAAGAAATTAGTGATTTCTGCTAAGCACTGCAACTTGGGCATGTGGTAAACAGGCTTGTTGGCGGATATGTTATTCAGGCAGGTGCTGGCACATGCTTTTTGGTGTGTACAGTAGTTGTGTGCTGTGCAGTTGTTGTGTATACTTGCGTGCAATCATTGTCCTGCTATATTTAACTGAAATGTAGATCTTTAATCCAAAGCATGCTGAAGCTTCTGGGAACCTTTCCAGTTATTTAATGAGTTTTGGCATAGCCCATACAGTAATAAGCTTTTTTCAATGAGTGAGTGATTTGCAGGATTAGGTTCTTAGATATTGTGGGCTGAAGTGAGCTATGATTCCAGTGGGTACAATGATAAAATCAAGCTTATAGAGCAGCACAGTCTCTAGCAGTGATTTGTATTGTGACAATCCATATTTCTTCAACATTGCTAGTGATACTTCGGACAGGCTTTGACTAGTATAAGAATTATTTTTTTCTTAATTATTAATTTCCTTCCTAAGTTACATCAAATTTCATTTAATTAGGGAGGAAATTAATATTTTCTCTACTCTCAAAATTTAAAGGTTGGAGGAAAAGATACTTCATTTGGGGGAGTTAGTACCAGAAACGATGTAGGATTAAACTTGACAGCTGCTTTAAACCATGTTTGTGTGTGCAGGCATGCATATATGTATTTATGCCAGGCATGCACATGCACATGTATATATTAAAGAAGAGTTAACCTGTGGTTGCAATTAATGTTGAAATTTCAGTCTATACAAATGGCTTGGTAAGTATGTATCTGGGATTCAAGGCAAATGGCATTTTTATGTAGTTGCTGGGGTGTGGTATGGTTTGAGGAAGCTTCAAAAGAGTAGTGTAAACATTTGGTGGAGACATTTGTATTGAAATAAAACAAAGGTCTTACCTTTGTAAGGGATTTATAAGGTAAATGGCTGGCAGGAGAAACTATAAAACTATACTTTTTGTGTATACGAGGAATGATGGGATTGATGTTAGTCATTTGAGAGACAAGCCATTTAACTCTTTGTTGCTACAGTCTGGACGGACGAACCCTTTTAAAACAGGATTTTGTAAAGACCTGTCACCCAGGCATAGATTCTATGTATTGTCAGTAGAGAAATTGCTTTAAGTTTCTGATTTTGTGCTGTAACACACTCTTCCCTCCCTTCTGCCCTTGGCTCTTTCTGAGATGATGGGATCCAGAAATGTAAATAGTAATAAAAGGCTTCTATTAGAAGTTTCGTAACTGTAGACCTTTAAAGTGTATAAGCTGAGAGACCGCAGCAGGAGTCATGTTGGCTGGATTAAATGATAAAAGGGGAAATGCATTTCTGAGCCTTGCTTTCTCCTAAGGCAGGTTACTGTGTTTGTGTCTTGTACATCACTAATTATGCTGCAGTATTTAACAAACAGTCAGTAATTCACATAATAACAGCTACACTGTAGAGCAGCGCCTTCCCCGAAAGAGAGAGTGATTTTTCTAGACATGCGCTATAACAAACAGAAGATTGTCGTTATCTTAGGCCACTTTTGAAAGTTTCTCAGGCACCAAATGTTTCTCCAAATTAGTTTTGCATTGCCAATGGCATGCCTGAGCTGGAGACTAGATGGGTGGAACTCTGTCATTAATTGTTCTAATCTAAGATATGCTGACATTAAAAAAAAGACATCACTATAACGACAACCCAAATGTGTTCCTGATAGCAAAACATTGCTAAAATCCAGTTTGCACACACACACAAAAAAAAGTTTGTAAATGAATTCAGGTACAGCCATAGTCACATCCATTAAAATAGTTCTAAGTCAAGTGTAGACAGGGGCCTGGGGACAAAAAAGCAGTGATGTCTACTCCTGCTGCTGTCATTTCTATTTAACTCTACATTTTCTAACCGTGTAACTCTACTATGCAAGAGACCAGAGCAAGGAGGATCTTAAACCTGGGTGTCTTCCAAGAGAGGTAGAGCAGGAGTTCATCTTTTCGTGGCTGCCTGTGGGGTTGTTTTGCTCGTTGTCTCATTGAGAGTGGGAGTACCTGCATTACGGACAGGAGCTGCAAAGGAGGGAAAGATGAAGGTTGTAAAGGGCAAAGCAGGCTGTGCTTGGATAGGTGGGTGAAATCATTGCTGCTCAGAGCAGGCTGCATTCCTCGGCCACTGCTTCGGGGAGGTGAAGATTTCTGCTCAGAGCAGGGGCAGAGAGATGGGGACTGTGCAAAGGGTTCCCCAGGTCCTGTTCACCACAGCAGCCTCCTGCACCACAGTGTTAAAACTGGTGTAAATCTTCAGTCATGCAAAGAACCCCCTCCCCAAATCAACTCAAGTACAGAACTTACGCCCTCTTCTCCTTCCTTTTGCACACCCCCCGTGTTTTACAAATCCAAAGTCAGTGTTGTGCTTTACAGGAAAGCTAATAGAAGATTGTGTGGAGACAGAAAGTTTTCCCAAAAATGAATGATCTGTGTTAATTTGAATCCATCTGTCTATCTGTGAGGTGCAAATGGTATTGACAGAAAGTATAGTATACTTCATGCACATGAACATACAGTCACTGCTCCTCAGAGAGCTCCTGATGTACTACAGTGTCAGGACAAGGATATTGAATCTTACAACATCAATCTGTTATTCATGCTGAATAATCTGTTATTGCTGTATGGGGACTCTTGAATAAAGTCTGTCTTCCCCAGCCTCTCCTACTCTGCTTTGTGTTTCTGGAGGCAGTGGAAGAGATGACACACAGTGTGCGTAGCTGATTAAGGTGGAAGAAGATCTTTTTTTACTTCTCAGCAGAGTGTGCAGCAGAGGTGGTAGATGCACAAACTGCTGGGTAGACGCAAAGCCTGCACATACCCTCTCACATTTTAACGTACAATTTGGAAAACTCCTGTGCAGAAGTATGGGCTAAAATATAGCAAGACCAGATTCTGGTTTATGCCAGGCCTGATTCCACTGCTCTGTATTCACACACACTTTAAAGCATTGCCCTGACACTGGAAAGGAGTCTCAAGGCAAATGAAAATTCAGGCTGTCATATTTCAAAGGCATATGCACCCAAATCCACACTTACCTTTGGAGCTGGAGAGACCAAGTTGTAATTTGAAACAGAAATAACACTATCAGCTTCAAAATCAGAGTTTCACCTAGGGCCCTTCCCCGCCTCCCTCCTCTGCCCGCAGTTAAAGTTCAACTATTTCATTTGTAAATGCAGCTCTCTGATACAATCAGAAGCAGAAATGCGGAGGGGCCTTTAGCTCAGTCAGGCAAACAAGCTGCTCTAGGTCCATCGTAAAAAAACCCGACTGTAATGTTAACTTCTGCCATTAGGGTAAAGTATCCCTCCAGCAGCCCTACCGGAGCCTGTCTTTATTCTCAGCTGCCTTTCTCTTAGGGATGTTGCATTCTGGTCACTCAAACTGGTTTTTTCCCCTGCTTGTGGATGGAGGAGGGGTTCCTTCATGCTCTCCCTTCCTGAACCCTTCCAGACCCCAGGGAGTGCGGACCCAGGGGTGAGGTGTGCATCAGGTCTGTTTGAGATCTCTTCCTTCCCGAGTGTGCTCTTTCTGCTGGAGCAGGTTTCACATCCTCCTGGTTCAGGAAATACGTACTGACGGTTTTCTCTGTCCTTTTCCTTGGTTCACAGTTTTGGGGTTTGTTTGTTTGTTTGTTTTTTTGTTGTTGCTCTTTAAACTGGGGAAAAGTGAAAAGTAGAATCAGGTTAATACATAATTGGCCCAAATTACTATGTAATGCACATATTCCTCGCTGGGAAGAAAATTGGATTTTTAATCCAGTTTCATCTCTCAAGTTTCATGCACTCTATCCTGACTGAAAGATATCAGTGATGTTTCAGTTCACAATGCTTGCTTTGCATTAGAATAGTCCTCGGGAGACTTGGTGGTGGGCAGCCCTTATCCCAGGTCCTGTACAAACACATGGCAGATGAGGCACACCTTGTCCCATGGCACCGATGGGGATTAGAGGGCAGGAGATGACTAGTGGCTATCAACAGGCGTAAGTGGGTGGTAGAAGGAAAGCACTGAGATGGATTTCTGAAGCAAAGGCAGGCAGGGGGCTTGTCAGGAACTGAAGGCAAAGTCCAGTTGTGTGGATGCTACATGGCAAAGGGGACTTTGACAAGAGTTATGGAGTAGTTTTGTAAATGTTTGAGAAACTCCTTCCCAGTTTGAAAGACAGGGTGAGATGCAGTTTTGAAATTGAAGAAAGACAGTGAAGGACCCTCAAAGGGAAGATCAGGAGTATGTGTTGATGAGATGGAGGAAGGGCTACTGCTGATGAGAATGTGAAGAGAATTTGTAAAATGAAAAAAAGGGTAGGATTTATCTTTGGCCACACTGAATTTAAATTGTGAGCTGTCAGAAGAACAAGCCAGACCAAAAGACAGCTGGAAAGGACGATGCAAGATCATCTTGCTATGTCTATATTAACAAATAGTACAAACATACAGAGCAGGTTTGTAGAGTGAAACAAGTCAGGGCTAAAGACCTGACATCCATGTGAGGCACATTTTAGGCGGTTTTATCTCAGATGATCTTTAGTCGTTTCACATGGACTGAGCAACCATTAGCAGCTGGAGCATGGGAGGTGTGCTCCTAGGATGCATCTTCTGGTCCAAAAAGAATCCAGCTCGTGCACTCTGAGCTCTCTGATATGAACCAAAGCACAGTAAGTTGGGACAATCGGATGATTCACCTCAAATGTGAGCTCTGATCCAAGCTGAAGCAGCGATACACAGTTTAAAGGTTTGTCCTTCTTCCCAGCATGAGAGCATCTTTGCTGGACTTAGGACGGAGTGGAGAATAAATGTGTGAATTGCCAGAGCGTGGATCATAGCTGCGTTAATTTTTTTTTTTGGGGGGGGGGGGGAATCTGCTTTTATTTTCCCATTTGTTGTCATGTGTTTCTGGAATTTTAGTAGTTATTTGCACCACATTTTAAAAGTAATCTTTCTGGCACACAGATTTTCATAACAGTGAATTGCTTGAGCACAGACTTCTCCTCGCAAAAAGGAGTAAAAGGGCTTCCTTTGATGATTCAGATTGATACATACAGCTACAACAACCGCAGCAATAAACCCATCCACCGAGCCTACTGCCAGATCAAGGTGTTTTGTGACAAGGTAAGTGGAAAGCACAGTTACCACGGATAGAGGAGGAAACTTGTTAGACAGTTTATTATTGCTGTATTTTAGACATAATTAAATGTTTTTTCTTTCCCTAAAGAATTGTGTTTCATGGTAGAATTTGGACCAGCTATGTCATAAATCTTAACAGATTATCATGTAATTATTTTACTGCTTTGCAGCCTTTTTGGCCCTGATTCCTCAGCTTGTGAGCAATAGTTGGACTGTTTAAGGACAGCATGTTATAGGTCACGATACACGAATATCAAAAAAAAGTCACAGGAAGTACAAACGTAAAGAACTCTACTTGGAAGGTCAGTGCTGACCATAGGCTCATGCAAGTGCCAGTCTGATGATGTTATCCCTTCTGTCTCTAATAGCCAGAATAGGTAAAGTGTAAACTTTGTGGAGAGGTCTCTGACAGGAAATGCACCTTTCAGTAAAGGCCTGCTAAGCGTTCTTTCATGATACTGGAAAACACAGAGTCCCAATGATGCAGCTGATGTTTTTTCCCTTCTCATTTGATTACAAGCTGTTATTTTGGAAGCTTCAGTGAGAACTTCTATGTTGCTAGGATTTTCTTATTAGAAGTTAAGTAAACTACAAAAATATATTAGCCATTAGTTCAGTAACTACTTTTTTTTGTGCTCACTCCCTCTTTTGCAAAATTTTGTTATTTTACAATGCATTTCCCTACTCCTTTGTGGGAACTGGTAAGATTTTTCAGCACCAAAACATAGATCATGCCTTAGTGAGTCTGATAGTGTCATGGTCAGCTGTATATATCACCAAGTAGAAACAGTTGCTCAGAAATGTTACATCAGTGATGATTTTTAGATGTGAGCATGACCATGTTTCAGTTGTGTTTAACACCTGCCAGCCGATGACTTTATTCCTGTTGGGAAAGATATTCCAGGGGGGAGCTGGATTCTAGTCAAGGTTCAGGGATTCAGGAGCCAACATCTATTTTAAGTGACTCAGAAATTTATCCAAATTAGTCTTGCCATCTTACAGGTGGGAATAGAAAAGCAAAAGGCCATGCCCCAGGCAATACGTAGCATTAACTTTTTAATGGAAAGGGTAAGAGTTCAACTGTTCCAGGTCTCTGTGCTGCTGCTCCTTCCCCTTTTTCAGTTCTTTCCCTTGTTGCTGTCTTGACAACGGGATCTTGAGGGCTAATCAGTCAGTTGTGTTAGTGGAGCTAAAACTCTGAAAGTAATTAATGTAAATGTATGCACTGAGGTCTTCTTGCAAGTCAAAATGTTATGCTTTTAATTTTAACTTTGAATGTCAAATATTTAGAGATTTGAAGCTACAGCTGGATGTTAAAAGCTCCGTAAATATCAAAGTAACAAGTCGTTTTCATCTACCTGTTTTTGAAAAGCAATTAGAAAACTCTGAATTATTTTTAAAAAGGAAGGAAACTCAGAGCACAAACTCATCAAGAGTGACCTGTAGACACAACTGATGGAGATTTTGAATAATACATGTTCATTGCATCTATTGGATTAATTGGCACTTCAGATACCCAGACTAGAAAGTAGGAAATGAATGCTGAGTCTTTCAATCAAGACCATCTCAAAGTAGAAGAAAAGATCACAGGGGTAGTTAAAGCATTATTCACATCAAAACTATATTGAAAGTGGGAACTGGAGGGCTCAAGGGTATTAATAATGGGGTTTATATCTGTATAATATAAATGTATACCCACATACATGCACACAGAGCTTTTTAACTTAATGCAGGGATGTAAATGAGTTGAATGAATGAAAATGAATGAAAATTATCGAGGTCAATTCACATGACAGTTTGTGCTAATTGGCACTTGGAAAGAGACTGAGGCCTGCTTCTCCCCTCACTTAATGCTGCTATATCTTTACCGACATCCATTTGTCACGGTGCTTTTGTAAGTAAATAAATGGTTGGAGAATTTCCACCTGCTGGTGGCACTGCGAGAATTCGTTGTGCTCAGAGGAAAGTAGCTGGTGGGGCTGGGTACCCTCATGTTCCTAAGATGCCAAAATAAAACCCTGGCACTGGTTGAGGCAGTGCTAAATGGAGGGTCCTAGCTCAGTCTCTCTTGGGACTCTGAGACTCGCCCTCTAGTGACAAAGACAGGGTTTGCTGCCTGTTTTGGGAAAGGCCGTGAAGCTGAGACAATTAACTGCCCACTTCTTTGTCAGGGTCAATTAAAGAAGTATTATGGGGCCATTTAAAAAAACACAGCAAACAAAGAATAATTTTTATACATTTTAAAAGTGAATTGCACCATTATGCCCCAATCTGACAACCCCAAAGAGAAGCTGATGAGAAAAGTGCTTGATTTATTAACAATCATCTGGATCAGAGGAACTGCACAGTAAATTCCTCCCGCCTAAGTACTGAAATGTATCTTAGTTTGAAATGTGGAAGAAAAAATGTTTCTGTGTCTGTCAGCGGTCCTATAAATGCTTTTTCTGCAGTGATGGTGCGTCTTTAGGACCAGTAGATGTGTTTGTATATTAACTTAGATAATAAATCAGAAGTAGAGGTGCCCAGTCTTTAACAAAAACATTTGCTGATAAATTAATGCACTCCAGCTGAATATAGCATAGCTGTTGTGGAAAGAGTATCCCTGAAGAAATAAAACTGCATTTAGCTAAGTGGTACATATTATATATATTTTAGTATTTACTCAGGCAGTTGCTTAAATTTAGTTTTCATTTACATATAAACTAGAGAGCAACACCAACTCGGATCCAATGTGTGCTTTTTGACATGAATGTATGGAGATAAAGGCTGCAAAGGTTGTAATCATGTGCTTGCTCCCTATTCATTCTCCAATCTTTTGTCCGTGTTTATCTTCTAGTAGGCAATCTTCAAAGCAACCGTTACAGTGCACATCTTGTTTTCTCAGTGCTAATTCTCTCTGCCCTTGCAGTCTTTTTATCATGTGCAGATCACTGATGCTGCATTATGATAAGAGAATATGATTTTTATTCCTTAAGTAGGTTGTCAGGGAAACTTGCTACCAGGCCTATTTATATTTATATATTGCAAGATGCTTTAGCCACTGTGGATGAAGGAACTGGGGATTCAGAGATATTTTGATTTTCTGTATGTGATTAGCTTTGCTGAAAAGAAGCAGAAGCATTTGACTTGGCAAATACCATAACATTGTTCCAAAATCAAGTAAATTAATCCCATTTTCTTTACTCTGAAAAACTACATGTTGTTTGGAATATATGCAGTTCCTGCCTTCTTGTCCTCAGTATGGATCATCATAGAGAAAATGGATTATCATAGAGTATTGAGCAACTGTAATTGCCTATTAATCTTCAGCTTTAGAGAGAAGGCTGAAGTCTATGGGCCTGTCCTACCTGATGTGGAACAGTTTGGTCTTGAACCAGAAACAGGTGTACACATGAGCTTCATAATGGTGATGGGAGTGGTCCTTATGATGGTAAGGGCTTTGCTAGGCTGGAGCTAGAACGTAAGACCTAAGCTTAAATGAGTTGAAGTCTTGGTGAAAAAAAAAAAATGAATCAGCTGTGTGTTCATAGGCTGTGTTTTGCTAATGGTTAATAGCCAAAGTACTTGTTGCATTTATGAAAAGTCCAGACATCAATGAAAAAATTAAAAACTCATTTATTTATTTGACTGGTCAGAGCCCAATTTATAGTCCCCTATGAGAGGGTTATTTTTTCTTCTGTCCTGAAGAGATATGCAAACTCCTATTTATTAGATATGTGTCAGATGGCTCAGCTGTGAAAACTGTCCAATAGAAATGCTCTGGTATGCACAAATCTTATTGTGGTCCATTGCCTCAGCACCTACAGCAATGACGTACATCAGGTAGGCTTGGCTGGCCCCTGCACTGTGCCACGTGGGATGCTCCTAGCTCAGAAGGGCTGGTAGATGTGTGGGTATTGCAGTTGCCGCAGCTGTGAAATAGCTGTGGCACAAATAACCACTGGCAGATGGGAATGGCTGCCCTGCTCAGAGATTGCCCGCACCCCAGAGGACTTGGGGGGTGTCTTGCCGTGAATGAGTGAAGACAAAGCTGTGGAGCTTTACCAAGTTCGTAGTTACAGAGAATATAAAATTAAAATCAGCAAAACATACGTTCTTTATTGTGTATAAAAGGCTGAGCCTTCCTCAGTTTCTGCTTTCCCGAGAGGAAACTTGCACTTGCTGCCGTGTATGAAATTACTTTCATGGTTCGTCCTGCTACCTGTGAGCAGGAGAGCGGCAGCACCGAGCGGTAGGTAGGGCTGTGGCCGGCTGGCAGAGCCGCTTTGTGCGGTGCAGGGCTCTCGGGGGTGTGCCTGTTGCCAGAGAGTGGCTGTGAGGCATATTTTTGCTCCTTTCTGCTAAAGAACAGGTGGCCTTTAAGGATACAAATGTACCTCTAGAAACAATTTTGATAAGGGCACGACTGAATCCCTTGGCTTCTGTGGTTGAGGCCAGTGACAACTTGATTGGGACCTGGGCCTGGAGGCAATGTTTTTTAAAGAGCTGTTTCTTCCTCCACCTCCTTCAACCTCTGGAAATCTATTAATAGATGACAGCCAGGAGTACATCTTTCCTTGCATTCTTTACAAGCACGGTTCATTGGCTCATGTGTGAATTTTGCCATCTTGAGTGGGTATTTTTGCCTTTCCTTACCTCCCTTCTCCTACCCCCTTTCTTTTAAATAAACTTCTAATTTTAATTTGGATAAAATCTTCAATTTTGCATGCGAACTGTCTGGGAGCATATGGATCTTTAATACCCTTCACAACATGACTATTCATATTTATAAAGTAAATTAGGAGAACTTCAAAGGAGGTGTTGCTGCTTTTTCTGTCAATAACAAGTTTTATTTTCTAAACTTGTTGAGAGTGTATTTACATAATAGAAGCCTGCAACTTCCCAGGAGTTCCTGGGGCCTAATAGGGCAGTGCTACATTGCTTTCCAGTTTCTGGAGGGCTTCTCCCTGTTTGAAATGCCTTTATTTTTCTGCAAGAGCCCTTGCACTGTTGGCAAGCTGTCAGTGTAGCCTTCTTGCACTGGCAAATCTCAAAGCCCTTTACAAAGCTGGCCACAGTGGAGCAATGCCACCACCCCCAGACAAGGTGGGTGGAGGAGAGTTTAGGGAAAAGCTTAGCACAGACATGATCTAAGATGATAGCAATCCTGCAGGTGTTTTACGTCAGTACATACGCAAAGTATTTGGCCTGAGCGCTCTGTCCGTTGCAGAGGCGCTGGGCTCAGGATGCCCTTTGTGCAAGTTGTGGTGGCAACAGCCCTGCTACAGACTGCATGCAGCCTGAGCCATCCATCCCGTGTCCTCCAAGCTAGCATGTGGATATGTTCCTCTTGCTGTCTCCAGCCCTGGGGGCTGCTGGATGTGCCAGCCTGAGTTTCGGTCACAGGTGATCAGTCTGAAGCTGGCATGTTCCCAACAATCTGGACAGATTTGTCTGCAATGGGATAACCAGTCTCTGTTTCAACATTTCTGATGTGTCTGTCGCTGTAGTTCCAGGCATTGCAGGGTACAATGCTCACGGTGGTTCCTTATTGGATAATATCTGTGGGTTGTCTTTTTCGCATCAGGGAGCAGAAAGGAAAATCCGAGATGAAGAGAGGAAGCAGAACAGGAAGAAAGGCAAAGGCCAGGCATCCCAAGCCTCGTGTAACAACTGTGAGTAAGATGGGCCTTTCTGGGTTGGGGCTAAGTCACGCTTAACATGCCTCCTCTCATAACCATGTTTCTTTGTGATCCTCCTAGCAGCTGAAGGGAAGTTGAGTGCACTCCCTCCGCAAAAAAAGAGCGATATCACCTTCTTCAAAACAATGGCTGACCTGGATTCCCAGCCAGTTCTCTTTATACCAGATGTTCACTTTGGAAACCTACAAAGAACTGGACAGGTAGGAAAGGGTAATGAGACAAGATGGTGCCCACCTGCTGTCTGGCTGCCTGTGCTCTGAGGCAGGTTTTAGGAAAATAAATCACTGTTCCTGGGGGCCGCTTGTTTCAGGTCTCGTTTTGGTAAATGCAGCTCTTGGGGAGTGACTTAAAAAAGACCTTACAAGAGACAAGTGCCTTTCTGAGTTCTGGGTGTGAAAAAGGAGTTTATACTTGATTAATAACTGACTAGTTTGTGTTTTTTATGGGTTTGCCATTCCTTTGCTAGGAAGAAAATCTGGAACAAATAGTCAAGAATTCTAAAATAGAAGGTTGCTTTGTGACTGCAAGAAAGTTTAGTTTTGAATGTGCTATTTGGCTTGATGAAATGAAGTGCCACCTTGTGGTAACAGAGATCCCCCTCCCTGTGACAACTGAAAACAAAGACCAAGCTCTTACATGTATAAGGAGGTCAAGACTAGGCTCACCACTGCCCGTTTTCTGTCGGCATCACCTAGAGATCTGGGAATTCCTTGGAAGAAAATATTTTCACTCTACAAAGTGAAAATCTCTCATGCTAATGTTAATATTCAATATTGGCAGTCATTATCACCAGTAAATGTGAGGAAGTCTTTGCTGACTTGACTCTTTTAAGACTTACTTTATTGCTTGCTGGGAAATTGCAAATCTGAACTGGAGGGTCAGCTCTGACATTTTTTTCAGTATGAACCTGTTACTTGTTAACATCTCAGGGAGTAGAATGAGACCTTTATGCATGTGTTTATATAAGGACAAATAATAGATGAGGAAATTTTATATGCATCTTGCTGCCAAATATTAAAATAATGGATTAAATGATACCGAGTGTTGGAATTGTCATTTATTTTAAAGCAGTGAGAATTTTGGTGGAGCAAAGCACAAAGAGCGCAGACATTGCAATCACAGCTGTCGCTGACTTACCCTCCAAAATTGGAAAGACGCCCACTCACATATCAGTGCTGGGTACCTTCTGTCCTCATGGCTTTCAAACCAGAATGTGGATTTGTCTCAAAACAGGAGAAGATGGAAGCATTCCTTAGTATATGTAATCCTGTAAATAATTTTCTAAACTAACTGGAAGATCGCCCAGTTTGCTAGCTCTTAGGCAACGTTCAGCCCTGTCTTTTACTGCTGTATAGGTTGCAGTATCAGCATTCTTGCTGTCCTGAGCTTTTCAATTGTTTTGTATATTACTTAATATAAGAATGATTTATTATGACAATAATTTATTATTTATGACTGTTTTATTAGGAGAGTGTAGCCACTTCCAGGTCCTGGTCATAGAATGAGTTACAGACCTCAGCTTTGCACACATACACTTCTGAGCTATTTTCATTGTAGAGGTTCAGAAGTGAAGGCTCCCAGTGAGAGCCAAGTGTGCTCTGAGTCTTGCCAGCACAAGTGCTGGAAACCTGCCTGAGATGCTTTGCTCTGCCCCAGCAGAACGCAGGGCTCTGGTGCGCTGCCTTCGCCCCACTCTTGCACAGTAACACAGCAACTGAATACTGGTACGCTTGTTGGTGTGGACCCGTGGTGCAGGCATGTTGTGAGGAATTTGGCCGACTGTTCTGTAAAACCTTTGACAACAGACGGTGATTTTATACCTCCCCTGCTACTGTTAGCTGCATTTGCTGCTGTTGTAAATTTGGTCCCAGTGACTCTGAGCTATACTGATTCACAAAATAATGGTCTGGACTTGAGCTTCTGCCCACAGCCTGTGCAAAAAAGTTCAGCTGTACTATTAGTAATTGTATTTACTTCAGGCCTGTAGTTTAATGTTGGTCTTTATAGTTTAATCAGATTTTCAGACAGTATTAAATACATACAAAAGCTTGTGAGTGTTGTGGCTTAAATCGTATTAGGGGTAATTTAAGTGAGTAGTGATCTGATTTAGAGGATTGTAAAATAATTGGGAAAATGATATAAACCAGGGGAGAGGGCAATGTCTGTCAAAATGCTTTGATATATTTCCACTAGCTGACATTCAACAGCAGTTTTTCTAAGCCACGCTTTTTCCAGATCACAATTGGAACCAGAGATGTTTGTGTTGTATAGAAGGAAAAGGATTTTTAACAGATGAGAAACTGCAAACCACTTGTCTTTTTTCCCTTTTGAAGTTATTCTGTTAAGCAGGTGTCTGAGTTTTGGGAATAATTGTTTTTTTCCACCCTTCTAGGTTTACTATAATACAGATGATGAGAGAGAAGGGTAAGACATTTATTGTTTCACAAGCTTTGCATTTAGCAGTTCAAACTCATAGAAAGCAGGCACAAAACATGAAATCAGATAAAACTGATCCCCTTTCTCCCTCTTCCCTCATGTTCTCCCATTGCTAACAGTAGGTGAATCATATGTAGAACTGGTAGAGGGAGGTTTATTTTATGGTAACTTTCTTTTCCTTCATGTGAACTGGCTGCTTTTTATATCTATTCTTTATTACATTTCCAAGTAAAATAGTTTAAAGAGCCATGAGGTTCCGTACAGGGACAGGACAATATATTTGATGATAAAGTGCTTTTTACATATATGTAAGGGTTCTCAAATAATTTAAAAAAACAGGAATTTTTTAATGAAGCACTGAACTTCACTGCAGTCCTGAAAGCTGTTTAGCAGTACACGTGTGTGCATGTGACAAATACTGGAACTGCAGAGAGAGTGTCCAAGTGCTAGAAGGGAAAGGCAGAAAGAGAAGGGGAGATCCTGGGAAGGGGGAAGGTGGAAAATGGGAGCACCCCCTATCTGGCTTTGGAAGGACTGGAAGAATTGCAGAAAGTCCCTAAAATATTTAGAGATGTCATGAAATAAGAGCTTTAATATGTGTGGCTGAAGTTTAGCCAGTATTAACTGTGATGTGTGCAAGCCCCATACTTTTGTAAGTTGCTTGAATCTCAAGTGAGCACTCTCAAATCTGAGAGTTTGGAGTAAGGCAACTGCACTCATGTAAGCCTGCAAAAAGTGGCCTGTGGTAGGGAGTGGCTGGGCACTGGCAGCTAACATTGACTTGAAAACATGAGGCTCTTTTTGTTTCTTTTATGAAGCTAATGTTCTTCATAAGGCTCACGGTGGAATTCAAGAAACAAAGGGGTTTATTGCACCAAGCACATTGGCTTCAGTTCTCTCCTCCAAGACTAAAAGGAGACACCAAGTCCTGCCAGAGCTACGCCGAGGGGAGGGGGCAGCCGTAGTGCCTGCAGCCCTCAGCTTCCCCAGTGGAGTGTGCTGCAGCTTTGGCTGGATCTGGCCCAGCGTATCACTCCTTTTGAACTTGCTGGCGTGTATGGTCTCAGATTTTAGAGATACTGGTGGTGTTTCCTGAGGCTGTCTCCTTGACCCCAAAGACGAGGAATCAATGTGTAAATGTGGGTTCAGCTCCTTACTTAGCTGTTTCTTCTTCCCCACCCCACTTCCCTCATTATTTAAACAGTTAAGGGCCTTTGGGGTTTTCAAAATGGTACGTAACATTGGAGCATGGTTTCCTGTCACCTGTCTCAGCCAGTCAGTCTGGGCAGTTTGAAAGGCCTGGAGAGTTCAGATAAGCATCAAAAGCTAAATCCTTGCAGTTTCTGGTCTGGTGCTACTTGAGTAGCTAGTGGGGTTTTTGCCAGAGTACAAAGTGAGTCATGACTGCTGCTGTTGTCTCCTCTCCTGCTGGGAGTACAGTTTTACTGTGACATGGTCCCTGTTGTGTGTTTTCTAGTAGCAGTGTCCTGGTCAAAAGGATGTTCCGGCCTGTGGAGGAGGAGTTTGGTCCATCCCCTTTGAAACAAATGAAAGAAGAAGGCCTGAAAAGAGGTAACAGCCAATTCTTAGCAGTTAAAAATAATGCTGCGGGACTCATGCCCTCAAGTTGGGAAGGGCAGGTGTGGCTTGGACCAAGTTTTTTGTTTGATGCTGGTGCAAATGTGGGGTAGATGAGAGAAGAGATCATTACACCTGCCAGTATACAAGTAGGCATTTTAACAAATAGTAGTAGTGACTTAAAAGCAGAAAAGAAAAAAAAAAAAAAGGACTGTGCTATCTCAAGAAGGGATCAGGACACAAGTGTATATAAAATATAAAAAAGCTAGAAAGTTTCTTGGTCTTTGGCCAAGCTACATAGTTCATAAATGTTCCAGTAGCAAATCTGTGATTGCCTATTTTTAACTTTTGCTCATCTTTTCTGTTCTGGCTGGGATCACAAGCAAATATGCAAGATGCACTGGGTCAGATACACAGACCTTACACAGGCAAGCTCCTGCTGACTGCAGACTTAGGTTAGCCTGAATAAAATCTCAGAAATTTCCTACCCAGTTAGAAATATAAGGCATGGAGAGACATCTTCCAGCAGACCCGAGTTGTTTAAAAGTTTGTTTCCTCTAACTGTTTTTACTGCTTTGAGTGAATATTACTACAGTCGTGTTTCATATGCTATACCAGTCCAAATCCTGTTTTCCAGTCTGCTACAGTGAAGCTTGAGTGACATTGAAGCAATGGTTTAGGTAGAGCTGTTAAGCTTTGCACTGAAGGTAAGGATGAGCAGATGGTGTTTTTGTCCACAAAATCTGCTTTGTGTACAGTCAATTCCAGTGCAGTTCTATAGGTGATAGCTTTCTATGCTGCCACAGTTAGACACCCTGGAGAATATTTGCCATTCCTTCAGACTCAAGAGTTCTGTCATCGTAAGTTTATTGGAGGCTCCAGGGGTTTGACCAACCTATATAACTCAAACTCGCAAATGTTTTGAGGCTCACCCATCAGTTTGTGAGACAGCAAAGCGATAAGGTACAGAAGTGAGCTCGATTTTTCTTAGTGGCACCATTTGTAAAACTCATTTGAGCTTTATAGGAACAACCTCCCATGAGCCTGCATTTGCAGAGTTTCTCTGTTGGTTAGGGTGGTATGCTTGAACCAGGTGAAGCATATAAGATTACAGGATGGAGACTGACATCTTGCTGGAATAAATGTGAACATATTCTTCTTTTAATTAAATCTTCTATTAATTATGTGATGTCAGCACTGACCACAGACTTGCATCTGGTTGACTCAAGGCCTTGACCAAATTCACGTTATCAGGGCTCCATCAAGCAGAAGGAGACAGCCACAAGGGCTACATAAAGAACTGCAATTTCCTGCAATTTCACCTGGGTTTCCCAGCTGGAAGCCTGCAGAGTTGCCTGCAAGGTGATATTGGTTTGCTTTGATTATTCCTGTCCTTTGCTGTGGTAAGTTGTTTTAATATTGTCCAGGACTTGCAGCCATTTCAAGGGGAAGATTTGAAAGAAAAAAAAAAAAAGTTTTTCAACTGGTGGCAAAACTATGTTAAATAATTAAATCCAGGAGAGGCATGGAACCAGAGAAGCTGGAGGATGCTCTCTTCACATCCCCTTCCTGTTCAGTGTTTCTTGCAGCTTGGACTATGCTGGCTGGAGGCCAAGCCTCTTCCAGCGTGGCCTTTGCTCTGGTGAACTTCCTGCCATCAGGAACCCTGCATCTGGGATTGTGCTGATGGAGCGCAGCTCAGCTGAATCTGCCCAATTGACAATACTGTCTTTGCCACAGGAGTCACGGAGTATTAAAACGTTCTGCTGTTTTTCCCAGGCTTAGCCATACTAGAAGCTTTTTTTCTCCCAGATTTATTTGGTACAGCAGAATCAATAACTCCTAGAGTGCAGGTATAGATGGGGCACTGGTGTAATGTTTGAGAGAGAGCAGGTCTGATGTGTGAAAATATGCATTGAAAGCAATGTAATCCCAAGGTGGCTCATTATCAGAGCAGTGCAGATAAGTAGCACTGAGTGAGGGGTCCAAGCTCAGCTGAAGAACTGAAGTGATAGTGTGTGGCCTCACCTCTGCCTGATGGACCTAACTGTATTAGTGTCCAGTGGAAGCAAAAGTATTAAGGGGCAGCTTTCCAGAGAACAGGTCTGAAGGGGTTTCAAACCGTTGGTAAAACAAGGTTCATATTCTCACACAGGTAGCTGCATCTTTGTGAATTATTCTTTCATCTCCTTGACCTCTAAGGAAGGTACAAGTGCCCAACACAGAAGTGTAAAGTATGTTAATCTGTACCAAGTGTGCAGCGCAGCTAGTTACTTGGCTAGACTTGCGGCCTTTTCCTGTTTTGAGTTCTCAGTAAGAGTTTTCAAATCACTTTCCCTTTCAGATTTCATAGGGAGTTTCCCATTAATTATAAATCCAGCACCTGTTGTTACAGATCAGGGAGATTTCCAGTCTTGTAGTTCTCAGCTTGAAGAAAATCATATTTTTGTCTAGCTTTTGTCTCTCAGGAAAGTAGTGTTAAACTACTCTGAAACATTTTGGATTCATAACAGTCAGGGTTTTGTGAACCAGCCCTGTGGAGGACAGCATTCGCTCTGTCACCTAGGGAATTTGTGCCTGGGCAATTAGTGAAAACTCCAAATGTGGCAAAGCCAGGTCACAGCTACCAGCCCTACTTTCTTTTCCTTGACTAAAATGTGCCACATCTCTATCCAGAAACCACTTTACAAAGACTGTAGTCATTGCTCATCGGGTGTCGGTTGGAGCATCAGTAATGCCTGGGCTCAGACCTTCATAGTGGCCTGAGTCTTACTGTCTCATCACGTCCTTAGTTTGATTTTTGCCACATGTCCGTTGCTTGTCTTCTGCCTTGGCAGATTTGCCAATGGAGAGCCCAGCTGTAACCACTTTTAAGAGAGGTATCTAACATTGTTCTTCTGCATTCATGCTTAAATCCTCAGTTCAGTGGCCTGGCTTTCAAAAATCTCCAAGGTGCAACAACCTCCCTTGCCTTCAGCAAAGTCTGGTTGCCACTCCACAATTTTGTGAATCAGGGCTATTTCTTAACTAAAGATAAATTTATCACCCCCATCTTTTGCAATTCTTTTTAACATCTAAAGACCATTAGGGACTACTGTGGCTTTCAGTGCTGGTAAGGAGGTTAAGAACTGAGGCCGGGTAGTGTAGAGGTCAGACAAATTTGAATTTATCTTTTAACTTTCAGTCAAAAATAGCTCATTGCCTGGTACAAGATTTTCCGCCCCCCCAAATATTGCAGTCTTTACTATTAAAGTGAGCCCATCCAGATGCTATGAACGTTGTGACAGTAGGATCAGAGGGCATAAGTACGAGTTGTGTCACGTCGTCACAGTCATGGCTTGGCATTCAGTGGCAAAGCTGCTGAGCCCAATGGAGCCTTTGCAGCCCCTTTCCCTCCCTGGCTGTGCCTCCTGCTGCAGGCCAGCCAGCCTTCTCTCTGCGGTTATGCCAGCAGGAAGGCTTGTGGGGCTGCATTGTATGCTGAAGCAGGGACCTGATTTGTCTGAAGAACAACGCAGAAAAAAGGGTTGTTTTTTCACTCACATCTGCTGTTTGAGAGAGTTCATAGTCCAGGAAAATTCACTGAGACAGGCCAGAGTAAGAGAGCATAAGGGCAGGGATGAGACAGGGGCTTCTTAAGGCATCACTGTCACCAGAAGTCATTTATGGAAAAGTGCTCTAGTGAATCAAAGCCAGGATTTTCACACCTGTCAGGGGAAAGAAAAAACCAACAACCCTCCATATGTTTACTAATCCTGGCTCTCTGTGTGTATAATAGCGATTCAAATTCCCAGTTATCCTTGTAATGGATCCTTCATTCAGCACAACGTTGCCTGACATGTCAAGCACAACAGAGAGATTTAAAGCCTAGCACTTGGATTGTATAATGTCCCCAACTTTAACTTTTGGATGGAGTGGTTTTTCCTCCTTTCAGATACGTTTGTAATTATTAAGGCTGGCAGAGGTCCAGATGTTTGAAAAGCCAGGAGCTACAGGACAGCCCTCTAGTCACAAGAAAAGAATTACTGAATTAATAAAATCATTAGTACAGGTAAAATTAGCACTTTGAGTGAGTGCTTGCTCATACAAGTAAACATATCAAACCCAGTAAAACTTAACTACTGATGTGGTTTGTTTGGTTTTTTTTCTCTTATATTCTGATGGTTATTTAGGTTGTGACCCAAAGTTATCTCAGCTTCTAAGTCCTTTAAAAGGACACTCTCAGGCAGGTCCCAAAGAATTACCAAAACGTAGGTGAAAAGGATGTGGCTCTGCGTGCTTGTGGTCGCAGTTTTGTGGCTCATACTTCTAAATTAAAGATGCAAAAACCCACCATTGTCCTGCACATCTGGTTTGTAGACTGTCCTGGTTTCGGCTGGGATAGAGTTAATTGTCTTCCTAGTAGCTGGTACAGTGCTATGTTTTGAGTTCAGTATGAGAAGAATGTTGATAACACTGATGTTTTCAGTTGTTGCTAAGTAGTGTTTAGACTAAAGTCAAGGATTTTTCAGCTTCTGATGCCCAGCCAGTGAGAAGCTGGAGGGGCACGAGAAGCTGGGAGGGGACACAGCCAGGGCAGCTGACCCAAACTGGCCAAAGAGGTATTCCGTACCAAGTGATGTCACATCTAGTATAGAAACAGGGGGGAGTGGGGGCAGGGGGAATTGCTGGTCGGGGACTAACTGGGTGTCAGTCAGCAGGTGGTGAGCAATTGCACTGTGCATCATTTGTACATTCCAATTCTTTTATTATTACTGTTGTCATTTTATTAGTGTTATCATTATCATTATTAGTTTCTTCTTTTCTGTTCTATTAAACTGTTCTTATCTCAACCCACGAGTTTTACTTCTTTTCCCAATTTTCTCCCCCATCCCACTGGGGGGGGGGGGGAGTGAGTGAGCGGCTGCATGGTGCTTAGTTGCTGGCTGGGGTTAAACCACAACATAGACCAAGACAGGGGACTCATCTGCCCACGTTTTAAATCTTTTTTTCAATCATTTCAACACCTGGGCAAAGAATTCTCTGCAAATGGGCTTGAGTCCACCCTGCTACAGTCTTGACCTGAGAATTAGCTTCCAAACAATTACTTCTGTATGAAAAATACCATCATCTCTGTTGATTCATCTGCAAGTCATCTGTTGAGTTAGCTGGTGAAGATATCTTTTGGACCACAAGGATTAGTAGTTTCAAAAGATATCTTTTTACCAATAAAAAGAAAAAGATGATTACCAATGTAATTTGTCACACAGACATAAAATACCTAACAGTGCATGTGTATTTGTACCTAACGTACAGCACTGCTATTTGAAAAGGCATTTTATTTAGGGAACAAAATAAATTGCGGGACATCTTATTTAACTTGCTACTTTATCAGAGTCATGTGAGATTACACCTAAACCACTTCTCTAGTGGTTTTTTTTTTTTTTCCACTTTGTAGCTGTCTGCTTTGCTTTTGCCATGTAGCAGCAAGTTTCCTGCTTTTACCTGTGCAAGTCAGAGAGGAGAGAGCAAGAGCTAAAGAGGGCAGGGCACTGCACCTGTGAACCACTAAGACCAGGCAGGATATCTGAGGGAGAAAGGAGATTTTCAGGAGTTCAAATGGCATTTGGGTACCTGAGCAGGGGTGGGCACGCAGGTAAATGCCTGCCTGCCAGCTGTGCTTTTGAATGTCTCCCCTCTGAAGTCTCAAATGACTTTGGATTCATTCTTTCCAGTGTTTATTTTCAGACTGGCCAGGCCCATTTGCAGTCATCTGTGTGGTAATGTCAGAGAACTATTTCTTTTTCTTTTTGTTGATTTTGCTCTCAAAGTCTCAGCTAAAGGCAAACCAGACTTGCCTCTACTGAATGTCTTTTTGCAGCCTTTTGTATGAAGCCATGAGAGGTGCAAGTGGAGACACAGGTTTAGGAAGACCTAGCTTGTGTGTTTTGTCCTGTGACCCAGGGACAGGGCCCCAGTGCTTTTTAGCTTCTTTTATTTCAGTAAATGGAGGTTTAAATTCTTGAAGATACAGATTCCTCACATTAAATTAAATTTGCTGGTTTTAATTTGTGTGTTTTCAAAGCAACTATGATGTGTCTTCCATGTTTAGATCGCTGATGATATGAGAGTACTTTTTTTTTTTTTAAGTGCAAACCATCTTCAGCACTTCATTTTATCTGTCAGGGATTAATATTTGTTTTTCTACTCAGTGTGGGGTGTTTCATCTGTTCAGTTGACTGAACCTGCTCCAAGTTTGACTTTTTTCTGTTTCAGTGCTTTTGTATGTGAGGAAGGAGACAGATGAGGTGTTTGATGCTTTGATGCTGAAATCACCCACAGTAAAGGGGCTAATGGAAGCGGTAAGTATCTGATGTCTTCACATGGTTTCTCTTTCTTGGCAAGAAAATCTTGAGGCTTTCAATGTATTATTGAGATAAAACATAACATAAAGATGAAGTTATTCTCAAATACATTCAAAGCATTTCATAAAGGCTTTCTGGAGCACACCTCTGAAATGCTAGCATGTTCCGAATTCAGTACCGTCAGCAGCTTGCTGGGATTAAATAGTGTCGCAGAGCTGATTTATTGGAGACCTGAACCTTGAGGAATGGTGGTAATTGACCAGTGTCAGGGAAGCAGAGTGGTGCAGGCTCCATCTTCTGAAATACTTCTTTCTGAACCGATGATTCAGAGCCTGTTGAATCTTCTCCTCTAACGCCCATCAGTGAGTTCACAGCTATCTTTTAAAGAAGAGGCCCAAGGATGCACTGTTTCTCTGTGAATTTCATATGGCTTTTGTGCAATTGCTGTTCCAGCATATAAGAGGCAGTTGCCGAGCCAATGCAGACTAGTCATTTGTACCTCCTGTCTCAGATTCCTTCTCTAGCCCTTACTGCCAGAGTGAGCTACCTACCAGCCTGCCTCTTTGCTGCTTCTTTAACTTGAGTTTTTGCTTGCTACCCATTAGCTGTGATCATATGAGTGGCTATTTCTGCATTTAATCCTGTTTATAGAGCTGATGGCTAGTAGATGTGTGAAATTTGGTGAGGGAAGAGTTAAGAAGCAACCACATGTCTCACTGCTTCGGTGGGGGGACTAATGTGAGATTGACATGTGGGATGCTGAGTTGATTTCCAGCCTTGGTTACATATAAAAGAGAAGATGGGAATGGATGAAAGTGTCCCTAGAGAGCTCAGTTGAGTGCTAGAAGTGTCTATATTCATATTCTCATAAAACTGTCACAGTGTCTTGTTGCATGTACCAGACACTTCAAATGCAGTAAAGATTGAGTTATTTGGTCAATATTTGGCCAGCAGCAGAAGGCAAAAGATTTGTGGGTTAGTGAAGTTGTTTAAAGTACCTATTCAGATCAAGGTATCTCTGAGGAGAGTCAGCTGCATTCTAAGGATGTCCTAACTGTGCTTTTGCTGATACTGTTTGTTAGCTGTGACTGCAGCTCAGTTGTTAGGCAGAACACACATGTATAATAAAAGCCAGGCTTCACTTAAAGAGCCTGCAGTCTGATTCATGATAAGCTGTAACACGATCTCATCTTGTCTTTGTATGGAAGTTAAAAGTGTGTTATAGTCTGTGCCTCTCCGTGCCTGTTTTCCAGCCACTGTGTAACATAAAAACAAAGCTGGTGCAGAAGCAAGAAGGGTTTCTGCATACCTTTGTCAGCACAGCTGCTGACTCAGTGGCATGTTTTCGGCACCAGAGAAATCTGATCTGTTGTAAAATGTCCCAGTTCACTGGAAGGAACACATTCAAAAAAATTTAATTCTCTTTGGTAGGATATTGGGGATAAATCAATGCCAAAAAGCTGTCAAACTGCATTTTCTTAAATTCTCTCTACAGTTATTTTAGCAAATCATGTGATTTTGTAATTGTACTCATCCTAAATGCTCAATTCTAAACTCCGTACTAAGAACTTAGAAACAGGCTCTGAATATTATAGAGCCCCAGATCTGAAAGACAGTGCCAATGATCTTGAATCATACCCTCCTTCTCTGTTTATGGATTTTACTTTTTTTTTTTGTTAATCACTATTCCTGGTCTGTGGCTTTCTCCAAATTTTCATGATTAATAATACTGTTTTCTCAGATACTATGTTTATTTTATTCTCTCGTATACACCCATTCCAAATGGACAATTAGATTCCTTCTCAGATTTCTTTCTTCTGGCAAATATCTAGAGGTCTCAGGTTTCAGAGGTACAGTAGATCTCAGAAAGTGATGCAAATATTTGGTTTTTAAAGTGTTTGTTTAAGATGACTACAGTAGTCAGTCTTGATCAACAGAAAATAGTGAGACATTTGCCCATCACAAAACATCGCACATGTGGTGACTGACCAGCTCTAAATCCTGCTCTCAGCCTGATCCAAAGTCAGGTTAACCCTGTGGATCTCAGTAGGTACTCCAGTCTTACATTGTGCAGAATCACATATTTAATCAAATTACAGAGGGCAATCTAAATTGGGAAATTGAAGCATCTCCCTAAATTCTAAAATTAAAAGCTAATAGCTGAGCTCAGTAGAGCTTGCTTAGACCAAAGTTTATTCAATACCTGTCTATGTATGTGTCCTTCCAGCCAACGTAGGGTAACAGACTGGACCATTCCGTAGAAATAAGTCGGCAAAGATTTTTTTTCCCATGTGCTTTGACAAGCCCAGATGTTGCCCTTTCTCTCTTCCTGACTCCAGCGGAGAAAGCATTTCTGGTGGCTTGTGCAATCAGATATGTGCTACAGACAAACTTGCCATGCCAGGGAACTGCAGCCCAAAGGGAACGCAGACTGTTATTTCAGTGCCACTCTGAAGGCTGTCCCACTGGAAAGAATTCGCTGCTCAGAAGACTGAAAAATGGACAATGGAGATGGTGAAGGAAAATATTGCTCCAAATAAAGATATATTTTAAAAATTTATTGTAGCCTGCTTGGGGTCAGGTGAGAAATCGTGTTGTTTTATAAGGAAGTTGGCAGTAGTGGTGTTCCCCCTGAGTTGGCAACAAACGTGTTTCAGAAGAGGGTGTGAAGTGAGATGCCCTAACAGATGCTAACTCTCTGCTTTCTCAGATTTTGCAGCAGGACTTAGCACATTTGCACTGGAGACCTGTTTTCTGCATCTGTGAGGGGGAGGCTTTCCCATACCCCCACTTCGAGCCTTGCTTCCACAGCTCGCTGTTTGGCATAATTGGTTGAATCTTTAGGGGTTCCTGAGAAATGTGCTTATTCAGTCAGCTGGAAGTCTTTCGCAAAGCTCACTAATCCCTGCATGTTATATAAATCCTACACCTGTCATAGGCAGTGTGACAGGCAAGGCTTTCTCAGCTCTATCTCTCATAGCTTCTGTAGGAAGTGGTGTCCCAGAGTCCCAAACCACTTTCAGCAATGTTTGGAATGCATGAGTGTTAGGTATCCCAAATATCCTAGGGAAGTTTATGCTGGAATGTGCAGAATGCTGTATATTAGCTGCTATTAAGCCTCCTTGGCACAGAAATGTTTCTCCCTGCATGTTTATTTGCATGGAGTCAGTGAAAAGTGTCTTTGTGTACTGCTCTTTACAATATCACTAGGCTTCAGAGTTAACATCCCAGAGAGGAAGATACATAGTTTCCTTATGTTCACACAGTTTTGACATTTTCTGCAGTTTCAGATTGCATTTTTTCTCTGATGCCTGTTACAAAGGATTTTTTCAAAAATCTGATGAAATGGAGCCATTTTCATTATTGCTTTACATGAAAGCTTAAATTTAGGGGTACAACAAAACCACAGATAGAAAAGTTCAGCACCAGATTGCTTATCTGACGTCATTCTGTTCATGGTAAGCAAAGCTAGAGGGTAAGAAAGAATAAAAGGAGAACATGAAAGTTTCTCTGAGAAATTCTCTGAGGCAGTCAAGATTTGCCCTCACAGTGTGGCACCTGGGTACCCCGGAGGTGTCACCAGCCTCAGGTTAAGCAGCTGTCCTCCAGCACAGGATGAGGCATTGAAGGAAGGGAGACTTGGAAAGATGGTGGTAGTCAGAGGTGGAGCGTGAGTGAGGAGCAAGGTGTGGGTACCCGTACAAATGCTTCTGGCCAGAGGTAGGTGATTCCTTCTACTGGGGATCCTGCCCATGGATCCTCCCTTGGATTTATGTGCGTAGGCTAGGTCAGGCATTCACAAAGGCTAGGTGGGGCAGCCTGTCCCGTCTGTGATGGAGGGTAGCTGTAATAGGTTAGGATATAGCACACAAGGATATGGCAAAGCCTGGGTTCAAATCACCGTTATTCTGCCCTGTTTGGAGCAAAGACTTGAACTTGCTCCAGATAAGCTGAGTATGTTATGGAACTTCTTTGTAGGATGGGTTTCCACCCTGTGTATGTGGTTAGGTAGCTTTTCCGTAGGCTACACGGAGCCTTTTGCATAGGCTACATAGAGCTCAGAGTGAAAAAGATTGGTTTTATAGTCTGATAGTGAGGATGCTTGTGTGAGATGTAAGACAAGTGGGGTGAAGCCCCTCTTCTCATAATTGTACAAAGCAGACCGTTCCCCACAGCAGGGAGAGTGTGACTATACAGCATGTGAGCTTGTGCAGCCTTGATGCTGATTAGGTCTCTCCCAAGGCAGGTGAGAACATGGATACTATCGATATCTCCAGCACCATATCCAAAAGGGCAGTGAAACATGCTGGTGCAAGTAAAACTGAAATAGCAAATAGAACCCACAATTTAATTTGTATTTTATTCTCTGCTAGGTGCAAAACTTAAGGAGTGGATGGGTCCAGTGTACCTTATCAGTTACTCCTTATTTACACCCTCCCCTTTCAGTTAGCCACAGATGTATGCTGTAGTCAGAGGAAATGGTTTGCAGTGTAAAAGAAGCTTTATAGTTCTTCAAAATCTTGGAGTTATGCTATACTTTTTAAGTACAAAATTGTATCTTAGGTAAGATGACAATTATACAAGTGTAGGTGATGTAGGCAAGTATAGGCTAATTCTCTGTCTTAGAGAATCCTGGCTCTTTGGACAGGAGCAGTGCTTGGGGTTCAACCTGTGGCTGTCTGAATCTGTCCTTGGTGCTGAGTTTATCCACTGTTTTCTTTCTGTTTTCTATTTCGTGATAATTGCTTTAATTTGCTTCTCTAAAATACCACTTTTTCAGAATTACGTTGAGAATGCAAACACAAAGAAAGGATTTTACAGTGACTGATGTTTGGCAGTCTTTAAACAGATTTTTAATTGTGCATTTCAGTTCTCTAATGCAGAAGATAAATAGTCGGCTATTTAGCTGCAACTTCATTTCACCTGGGAAGAGCAGGAAACTTACTTTGGTTGGCAGTAAAGTACCACGGAACATTAATCACTGACAAAAAGTCATTTTTCCATAATTATTTTGCCTTTTGGGACAATCTTCTAAAGTATGAGCTGTGAGACCTGTTCTCTCAAAGAAGAGTCATAATTTGGAAAAGAAACTTGGCTTAGACGGAGGGCTCAGGGACACCATCTCTACAAGCACACCACAGGCTCACTGCAGAATGGACGTCTAAAAAAGTTACTAATATACTGCTGCAAAGCAATGCCAAAGCATCCCAGTGAAGTGCTTGTTAGTGTTGGTAATTCGTCAGCTAAGTAGTTCTTCCTTCAAAAGTTTTCCTATATTTTCTGCTTTTATCATTTGAGTAGCTGGCAAGAGGTTTATTTTAGAAGTCCTTTACCTTGTTAACACGCTTCTCTGCAGCATTTCATTATCTGTACACTCAGACGATGTTTTGTGAGCCAAATGGTGTTCTCATTTTGCCACCCTAGTAACTAGACTGAGTCACCTCCCCAACAATACAGAAGCTTCCTAATCCTGTGTGTAGCATGTTTCTAGCTCACCCACAATAAAAGATACCTTGAAGATACTTTTCAGACAAAAGAAGTACCATGGAGGGTCCTGTTAGCTTAATAAACCTTGAAGTGCCATTGAGAAATAGAAATGTGCACTTTTTTTTGCTGATCCATCAATCCATTAGCTCCCGTTGTGTTTCTACTCATCTGCCTTCTGCCTGGTGGAAGAAGCCTTTGCTTCCATGAGCCCAGAAAATCAGAATAAGAAACAGCAGAAAGGCGGCTGATCAGATTGAAATTCCCTGGTAAAATCTGAAGCTGGGAAGGTGTTGACTCCTTGAGCAGAGCAATAGGAGATGCTGAGGCAGTTTTGATGACTCACACCCTATGAAAACTCCAAGTCTCTGGATGGAAAAGATTGTGTTTTTTTGATCAAGATGTTTAGGATTATTCCTCCCCAAGTCATCCTTAAATGAAGCTATGGTATGGTTGCGAGTGACTTTTCTGTATAGCTATCCTGTCAAAGTTTGCAGAGATAGCGTTTTAATGCCTTTTGTAAAGTGAGAGGTGACAATTTTGTATTTCTCATTAGTCTTTAATGATATTTCTTTTCTTTTTATGATTTCAGATCTCTGAGAAATATGGCCTGCCAGCTGAAAAGATTGCAAAACTTTATAAGAAGAGCAAAAAGGGGTAAGTAAACTATCTAGGGGCTATTGCAGGATCCTTTAGAAGTACTCAGAGATCCCAAATATGCTTGGGGCCTCATGCTGCTGGGCAGTATAAACACTTCTAGGAGACTATGCTTGAAATCTTTCATATGCTTGAAATCTTAATGTCTATGGAGACAGCAAGGGGTGGCAGGGGAGGAAACGTGAATCTCCAGTCTGTGTCTGACCAGTATTCATAGGCTTACTGTGAAGAAACAGTTGGTGTGTGGAAAATGTATTTGGATAAAGTCTGTTTTGTAGACTGTATGCTTAATAACATCATAGAGTGCTAGCGTGGGAGAGGTGCAGCCTTTGCTGTGAATGCAGTGTGGAGTTTCCCTGCAGTGTTAGGAAGAAGTATGCCACTGTCCGAATCTGAAAGGCAGGCAGGCAATGTTTGCTGCAGGGGTTTCAGCTGAGTAAATTTAGACATGAGCATCACAGCTGCGATTTTAGAATAGCTAGGCTACTACTCCTTGCCATAAATCTAAATCTCTCCACTTCAACTTTTTTTTACTTCTAAATAATCACAATATTGTAGTGATATAATTTTAAGTCAATCATTTATTTTCAGCTGTAACTCTAGCTTAGGGCATTGTTTTGTCTGGGGATTTCTTTAGCTTTTGAGAAGACAGGTGAAACTTCTCATGTTTTGCTTCTTTCTAACAAGTGATATGTTTGTTGGAAGAAACACTTTGCGGTAAAGAGCGAGGAAAACACTCATATACACTTCTAATAGTTGTTGTCAATATTCTCACATCCAGGCTCAGTTCTAGGCCTGTGAGCTGTGTGCAAAGCACAAATTACACTGCTTCCCCATATTAGCGACTTACGCAGCTCACACAGCGTGGCTGAGGAGTAGCATGGAGGTGTACCTGGGGGAGCCAACACCAGGCATGGGAAACACAGCTGGGTCTGCCAGGGGTCTGGAGTGCAGTTCATCTTGGAGGCAGCTTAAGTGGGTTGACATCCCAGCACTGGCATGTCACTTACCTTAACTATTTTGGCAAGGAGCAGCCTCTAATCCAAAGATTATAAGGGATTGTTGGGCAGATCTTGATGATGATTCCCACTATCGTCCCTGTACTGGCATGTGCTGGAGTCTGTTTTTGCATTGTAGTGAAGTGAGCACATGCGGTGGAGTGCATGGCTTTTGCTTTACAGTGTCCTGGTACATAAAAATATTGGTTTTTGCCTTTGTCACCAGTATATTGGTAAACATGGATGACAACATTATTGAGCACTACTCCAATGAGGACACGTTCATCCTGCACATGGAGAGCATGGTCGAAGGATTCAAGATCACACTGACAGAGATCTAGCCTCAGGCAGACCTTTTTCGTAAGGAACCACAGCATTTCATCCTTCTTGGAAAGCAGAAGATTCCCTGGGAACTTGACAGACATTGATCAGAGAAACTGTTACAAGACTGCTTTGAAAATACTGTCCATTCTGCACGTGTGCACCCACTGCATATAGACTTGGGTTTGTCAAGCACAAGGCCACTCATGTTAACCTGGTCCCTTATTTATTGTTCCCCACTCTCTAGTGTATAAGCAGTTACCAGCCCCCAGATTTGTAACCAGATGACCCACTGTAAATGTGAAATGCAGCATTTTAATCCATACTTTAGTGTGGATAAGCTCATTCTAAAATGTGTTAAGGAACCATGCTGGTCTAGCTTCAGAAATCTGGTGTAAATCACTTTACTAGTAGTTCTCTCCATCATTGCTAAAAAAGTGGTGCAGCGCTAAAGATGGGGAAAGTGGCTGACAGAGTTCACTTGCTCAGACTGATCCATATCTCTCTATAGTGTATAGTCTTGCCAAATACCTCTGGTAGTTCTCAGCACGTAGCAATGAGGACTTGTAAGTAAGGCATTCAGCTACAAATGTCACTTGTAAGTAAATGGTAAAGAAACCATTTTAACCTTGTATATAATGTTTATAATATGCAATAATATATTTTAACTACTGTATGTGGGCATGTTTACTGCCGCTATGTTTTTGTATGTATTGGGTTTAGGGTTTAACAGAATCTTTCCTAGAGGATTAGATTGCTGCAATCTGTTAAGGAGTGTGTACTGAGAAGCTGATAACTGCATCTGCACTCATATGCTGCACCCTTGCCCACAAGTTTTATACTGAAATGTTGGAGCAAACCATGCTACAGGGTCTGGAGTGCTCTAGCACAATGGGACCCACCTTAGGTGCCCAAGTCCCAGCTGTAGATACGTGAGTGTCCCATCCAGCTGTCACCAGATCCAAGAGGCATCATGTGTCTGCTGCCTGGTGTGCCTAGAGGTATGGAAGGGACTTCTGCCTGTTCCGTTGATGAAGTGGAGGCTCTCAAAGTGGGCTTTTCCCAAGCCTGTGGAGGGAAAGGTGCTTTCCGCAGCAGCCAGCTCATTAAAGCATTCCTCTAGACTGTAAGAAACAGGACTTCAAGCTCTTCTTCTTAAGGGTACTTGCTCTTGTATCTCCAATGAATGATTCTGTTTTGATTCCTAGGACAGTTGGGTGAGGTATAAACCCGGGCTTGATGTAAATATTTTATTGAAACTGGAACAATTTTACTAGTGGCGATTAAGTATCCCACAACTGAGGTGTGGATATAGGTCTCTCTCACAAGGGCTGGATCTGAACCCAAGTTGAACTACAAGGTTATCCCATCAAATTCCACCCCTATCTCATGAATTCTGTGAAGAGAGAAAGTTGCAAGCTAAAATCATACCAGGAAAGGGCTTCAAGGCCTGAATGTCCCTAGCACATCCAAACCCAGCACCTCTTTCTCTCCTTTCCAGCTCCTCTGACTATTGTAGAAAGCTCCTCACTCAGTATACAATCCCGTGAGTTTCAGCTGCAAGCATTTTATCCTCTATGCACTGTATGTGGATCCTGTGCAACAGACAGAAATGTGGGTCCTTTCCTACATGCAGCCTTTAGAATGTCTTTTTTTTTTTTCTCCCTGTCAGAAATCTTTTTTTTCATTTAATCACAGAGTGTTTTTTATTAAGGTGGTTAATGGTGTAAAGAAACACTGCCTAGTTTAACAGGCTCATTCTGTAGTGTTTTGAGCTGTGTGGACCTATTTACATTCAAGTAAAGTAGCTGGGATAGCTGACCAGTCTGATTCAGTCATGTTTTTGCATGAATTGTCCTGCAAGCTCTTGCACACTTTCTTAACTTCATTAGCAATAGCATCCCATTAAAATCTGTACTTCAAATGGAAATGTTAGGTACCTGTCAAAGTTTTTGTGGGACCAGAACCTATAAAAGGTTCAGGCTGTTAGTGTCAGGGCTAACGTACTCAGAATCCACATGTCTGCAAAGCGAAGTGTCTGTTCTGCCTTCTTCCCTCCCTCCCTCCCTCCCTCTTCCTTTGTCATGTGCTCTTTCTCCTTCTGATGCAGAGTTTTGTAGTAATTCCATTATCTTTTAATAAATATACTCCAGCAAAGATGCTCTTGCTACCTTGCTCAGGAGCAGACAGCCTGGGAATACAGGGGATTTATGGTGGTTCAGTTTGTTTCTACTTGGCTCAGGCTCAGATAAAAAGTCTATGCTGACTTAGCCCAGATACTTTTTTCCTAAAGAAAAAAAGAGGACAGTTTTGGCAGGTGGCATTAGGAACTGGGCCCAGCACATAGGACTAGTGAACAGTGGTGTTAGTTCTTGAATTTCTCTGTTGTTTGATGGTGTTTAGGATCCTAAGGATATTAGCTGAGATCTCTCAGCTGGTCATGATGTCTGGGCAGAAGCTACAGGTGAAGCATATGAATAAACGTACACAAGAGTTGAGCCCTGGTTCTGCCCCCAACAAACTTGCCATCCAAGCTCTCTTATAGGGAATGCCTGTAGTGCCTGAGGCTGGGCTGGGTTGGGATGTGCTGCATTAAGAGAGGACAGTGAGAATTTGGGGTTCACTCAGAGAAGGACAGGGCTGTCCTGACAGCACCAGCACTCAAGTTAATGGCACATTCTTGTCTTACGTATGGGTGGAGATGAGCTGGGATCTGTTGGATGCTGCAGCATCCTGTGCCAAGGAGCAGTGTAGGATCAGTGAGAAGTGCAGTGCTCCAGGGAATACTGGGGCTTAAGGAGCTATCTTTCCATTGCCATTTTAGGAGCTTTTGGTCAGGCACTGTCCAGAGAAGGAAAGTTGCTTCCAAGATTAACTGAAAACTTTTCTAAATACGTCTTAAAGTGTGCGAATTCCTGATACAAGAGAGCTCATACACCTGCATTTAGTTCCTTCTTACAGTCTCAATTAAGGTAGCAGGGTTGAGGAAGATGAGTAGGATTTACCCTGATGGAAATATTATTTTAAAACAACAACTAGAGCTAGTTAAGGATGATCTCCCTTAACTTTATCTGCCAGGGTCTGAGGGCTTTGTTTCTCTGCTCCAGATGCAGATGCATCACAAGCACCTAAGCCATTACAAAGACCACATCACCCTGCACCCCTTCAGCTGTAGTTACAGCATCAGCTGTTGGAGGAGCGCTGAACCTTGGATCCTGGTTCTGGCAAGCTACAAGCTCTCAGGGTTCACCTTGTTGGTCTAAAACAGGCTATCAAAGTGATGGAGAAGGGCCAGTACGAGTAATACAAACTTCTGAAGCAGTGGCCTGCCTCATGCCCTGCTTGATTCAAAGGTCTTGAGGCATACAAAGTGCTCGCATGTATATTGTTTAAAATATACGTGTTGCTTTTGTTTAATGAAAAATATTGATTAATGCTGGATCTTCCAAATATTATGAGTTAAATGGAAGTAATATTTTCCTATTGTTCAGCAGGGCACAGGAGTATCTGCCTTGCCTCCTTTTGTCTCTTTGTGGCACTGCTGTGGTTGTTTATTTAAATGAACAAAACTCTCATTTCCTTTCCTTCTTCAAGATAGCAGTCTTGAATCTTAACTAGTGCAGCCTGAAGGGTGGCTTGCTGCTCAACTCCTTTTCCCTATGAAGAATTAGAGCAGTGCATTGTCTGTAGATGTTGTGTTTTGAAAGACTCTGGTAGAGATGTTCAAAAGAATAGTCTTCTAAGCTCTGATTTTGGTTCCCGCTACAGATTTGGCACTATGTCCGTCCATTAGATGTTTTATTATGAAAACCCCAAATCTCAAATTTTAGTTACTTTCTACAGTCAGGTGCTGCTATCCCCCCAAAAAAGTGCATCCTTTCAGTGAAGCTTTGTTGATGTACAGTGATACCCCCATCGAGACATTTTGGAGGATTTTTACCACTGAATTTAAACTACAAAGAAAAGAACTTTTTTTTTTTTTTCCTATGCATCCTCTCTCATGAAGTTTTTGGTCAATGGAATTCAGAGATCAAGTGTCTTTCTTGTATATTTTCCTCTTTCAGTCTATGGATTGTTTAAATGTTGTAAATTAATTCAAACAATTAGTAAAAGCTGAACTCTCCAGCCATCAGAGATGCTGTATATTGATCAATATGGAACTGGAAAGGAGTATCTTATGACTTTTAAAACGTAAAGCTTATGAAATGTTTATATGCTCTTCCATTTTCTATGAATTGAGACAAGATACAAACAAGAATGTTTGTGCCAAAGTTTCTGACAAGCCCTCTTTCTGGCAAACAAGGAACTTTATGTATAAATAGTGTGCTTTTATATTAAGAAAATAGCTCATGTAACTTAATAGCATTGCAACTGGGAGAGGGGTTTGATAAACTGTAAATACAGTTATTTTATTTTTTGTACATTTTTAAGAAGGAAAAAAAATAAATATTCCTATGTATGAGATAATATTTATGTTGCTGTGGTGTGTGTTACTACATACTGGGGATTGAATTCCTACTTTTGAGCCCAGAAGACTTTTCAAAAAGAAGAAAATAGAAATTCATTCTACCGAGAAAACAAGAACAGAGACTGAAAAAATAATCACCAAAACATGGGTTCAATGACTGGCCTGGTAGACGGGGAGAGGGACGTGGATATTGTCTACCTGGACTTCAGTAAGGCCTTTGACACTGTCTCCCGTAAGATCCCCACAGAGAAGCTGTTGATGTATGGCCTGGATGAGCAGACAGTGAGGTGGACTGAGGACTGAATGGCTGGGCCCAGAGGGTGGTGGTCAGTGGCACGACGTCTAGTTGGAGGCCAGGGACTAGCGGTGTACCCCAGAGGTCAATACCAGGTTCAGTCCTGTTCAGTATCTTCATTAATGACCTGGACGATGGAATGGAATAGAACAGAATGGAATAGAATGGTTTGGGTTGGAAGGGACCTTAAAGATCACCGAGTTCCAACGCCCCTGCCATGGGCAGGGACACCTTCCACCAGACCAGGTTGCTCAGAGCCCCATCCAACCTGGCCTTGGACACTTCCAGGGCTGGGGCATCCACAACTTCTCTGGGCAATCTGTTCCAGTGCCTCACCACCCTCCCAGCAAAGAACTTGTTCCTCACATCTAATCTCAATCTACCCTCTTTCAGTTTAAAGCCATTACCCCTTGTCCTATCACTACATGCCCTTGTAAAAAGTCCCTCTCCGGCTTTCCTGTAGGCCCCCTTTAGGTACTGGAAGGCTGCTATAAGGTTTCCCTGGAGCCTTCTCTTCTCCAGGCTGCACAACCCCAACTCTCTCAGCCTGTCTTCATAGGAGAGGTGCTCCAGCAGTGTGTACCCGCAGCAAGTTTGCTGATGACACAAAACTGGGAGGAGTGGCTGATACACCAGAGGGTTGTGCTTCCCTCAACAGGCTGGAGAAATGAGCTGACAGGAACCTTACAAAGTTCAACAAGGGGAAGTGCGAAGTCCTGAATCTGGGAAGGAACAACCCCATGCACCAGTATATGCTGGGGGCTGCCCAGCTGGAAAGCAGCTTGGTAGAAAAGGACCTGGGAGTCCTGGTGGACACCAGGTTGAACCTGTGTGCCCTTGCAGCAAAGGCGGCTGATGGTATCCTGCATTAGACAAAACATTGCCAGCAGGCTGAGGGAGGTGATCATTATCCAGTGCTGGTGAGGCCACACCTGGAGTCCTGTGCCCAGTTCTGGGCTCTGCAATACAAGAGAGACATGGACATGCTAGAGAGAGTCCAACAAAGGGCCACTAACCTAATGAAGGGATGGGACCACCTCTTCTATGAGGACAGCCTGAGACAGCTGGCACTGTTCAACCAGGAGAAGAGAAGGCTCTGGAGAGATACTATCAGCGTGTACAAATACCTGAAGGGAGGGTGCAAAGAGGACAGGCCAGGCTCTATTCAGCAGTGCCCAGTGACAGGACAAGAGGCAGTGAGTACACACGGAAACACAAGAGACTGCCTGAACATCAAGAAACACTTTTTTCTCTGTGAGTGTGATGGAGCACTGGCACAGGTAGCCCAGAGAGGTTGTGGAGTCTCCATCCTTGGAGATACTTAAAAGCTGCCTGGGTACAATCCTGGACAACTGGCTCTAGGTGGCCCTGCTTGAGCAGGGGGGTTGGACCAGATGACCTCCAGAGGTCCCTTCCAACCTCGACCATTCTGTGATTCTGTGACACATTGGAGTGTCCTGGGAACCTGGCTGGAAGCGCTGGCACTAACATCTTTGTGAGTCCCGGGCACCTGGGCTGAGATCCTTACCCGCATCTGCTCCTGCTGTGCCCTGCGTGCCCGAAGCACTGAAGCATACCTGGCCATGCATCTTGCAGTAAAACATTTTCATCAACCATTTTATTGTCCACCAGTTGACTTTGTCTTTTCCAACAAGAATCCAGGAGGTGAGAACATCTAAGTAACCGGGACATCGCTTGGGAAAGCATTTGTCTTGGCAAAGGGATGCTGCCCAAGCAGTGGCAGGGCAGCCCTGTCTTACTGTGGGGGGAAGTTCAGCGCTGCTGCCGAGGGCAAGTCCTGAGTGGGACAAGGTGCCATGTGAGAGCCAGCTGCTGAGATCTCTTCTCGTGTCAGGCAGAGACCACACCTGGGCAATGAGGAAAGAAGTTATTCACCTGAAATGTCTCGGCCAGCGGAGCGTTGGCTCCAAGAACCCAGCTTCCTCCAGCCCCTCCCCATCCAAGCAAAACTCATCCAGTTGTATCCAGCTCTAGGAGCCTTTTCACAGTTGCCAAAGGCTTTAAAAAAAGGCCTTCCCTGTGTGCTTGGCATTTTTCTAATAGTTTTGAAAAGTATTTGTCAGCTGTTTGTTTGCAATACAGCAGGAGAACTAGGCACTAAGTGCTCCGTAGCTTGACGAGTGACCAACTAACCAAGAGTGGAAGAGGTCTGGAAACCAGAGACCCCTTCCCCTCCCACCACATGCTCTTTGCCCTGATGATGGTCTCCAGTGCAGCCTGTGTTCCCCCACCAGCCCATCTGTAGTCAGAACCTGAGCTAGGGCAGAAACCAAAAGCTGTATGTATAAAATGCTGTGTGTGTGTGTGTGTGTGTGTGTATATATATATATATATATATATACACGTTGGCTCACAGCTCAAGGTTTTGGGGAGTTTCTCGGGGGCTTTGCCAGTCCCTGGGGATGCTATCTGGATGACCAGCGTGGGGTGAGCCAGGACCAGCTCCCGTGGGGCTCTTCGAAGTAATCGTGTTTCCTGGGTGCTGCCTGCGGTAGATGTTTAATCGTGTTTCACAGGAAATAATTTTACTGAGTGGCTTTTAAAATGCGAGTGCTTTAGCAGCCAAGTGGTTGGAAGTGGTCCGTTTGCGAGGCCGTGGAGGAGCGAGGAGAAGCGTGTCAGCTGATGGGAACTGCCGCGCTCACGGCGTGCTCAAAGGCCAGGCTGTTTCTGGCATGGCTGAGCAAGGGTTTAGCAAGGTGACTCACAAGGTCTTTAAGAAAGATTGACCCTCCTAGGAGAGTGGAGCAAAACACCCCTCCTCTAGCTCTTGACCTAATCTTTAGGGGCAAAGTGGGGCAGCAAAGCTGTGTTTTTCAGCACCTTCCCAAGCTCTCGGCTCGATTCGTGCTGCCGAAAACAGTGATTGACTCCAGAGCATGTTCTTTGCCAGACGGGGCCAGATCCAGGGCTCACAACCGAATGAGCCGCAGGGTCTCGGGTCCCACCCTCCCCAAGGCAGTGGGAGAGACAGTCGCGGGCTGCCGGGGTGCAAGATGTGCTCGAGTGCCTGGTGGTGGCCATCACCCGAAGGCAGGCTCTGCGCTGGGAGCCCGTCACATCCCTGTCCTGGGACAGAAGCCTCGGGCTTTGCACAGAGAGATGCACAGGCCAGCAGAGGTGATCAGTGGAGGATTTTAGCACCCCTATGCAAATAAACACCTCCTTACACCCCTGCCTTTTTAACGCTTTGATGCTAAATCATATTATGGCCCTAATGGGAGGGTGAGGAGAATGTATATCACAGGGAGTCTGGCACACTGGAAGCTCATGTAGTAAAGCCGGTTTGGAGGTGCACTGAGCACACAGGGTACCTGGGTGACGTAACTGTTGCTCCATCCAGGCTCCAGCCTGTGTCAGGCCCACGTTAATGTGCATTCCACAAATAACCTGTCTTATTTTTTTTAATCTGAAGAGGAAATAGGCACTGGTTTCAGTTACCTTCTAGAGGGTTTTAAACTACTTTTAGCACCCCGGTGCTAATCCCAGCTCCAAATTTAACCTAGGTAAAAGTTTGAAGAGCTTAGAGAGCATGTACAGGAGCACGAGCCAGCCCCCTCGAGAGCCCGGCTGAGGCTGGCAGGAGCCCCTGCCACGATGGGCTCTCCTGCTGCCCCATAAGCCACGTCTCAGAGCAGCTAACCGCAGCTACCACCCTACCAACCCGCGCTCCCTCCCTCCCTCCTGCCCTTGGGGATAAAAAAATGCCCTAAACCTGGAGAGGGATTTATCTACGGCAGGGAAAGCTTCCATCAGCCAGCTAAGCTGGCCTTTCCAGCTCTGGAGGACCGGGGCGCTCAGCCTTGCGCTGTCCTTCCTTTGCTTTTATAAACCACTCCACATTATCTCTCCCCGTGCCTGGCTGCCGGCTTTAGCTGCTGGAGGAAAAACTGTATTAGCAGCAGAGAGCCCAGCCGGCTGCAACGTGCCGGCGCAGCGCCTGCGCACGGCTTAAGCCCTCGCTAAGCCCTCCAAATTGGCTTGCCCGGCTGCTGCCCCTTTGCCCGCAACGGTGAGCAGACTGGGGGCTGTGAGGACAGCAGGCAAAGGTTTGCTCACCAGACCATGGGGCTACTTGATGAGGCTGTAAGGCTCCAGTGCGAAGGGAGTAACAATGCACGGCACATCATAGCTAGCTGCAGCAGAATGTTTATTAGTAGGAAAGAACATTTAGGGGATTTCAGTAGGACAATTTGTCTGGACCATTGGTATCCACCATACATTGGGTTTCATCAAGATTATTCAAGGTTACATATTTATATAAGAAAACAAAATAATTCATATTCAGGTGCAATCAGTAATTCCAGTATGAAAAAGCACCATGTCACAAAACAGTTTACAATACAAAAGTCT
This sequence comes from Haliaeetus albicilla, assembly GCF_947461875.1. Classification (NCBI taxonomy): domain Eukaryota; kingdom Metazoa; phylum Chordata; class Aves; order Accipitriformes; family Accipitridae; genus Haliaeetus; species Haliaeetus albicilla. The sequence goes on from NC_091485.1 coordinate 54,602,400, forward strand.
TCAAAATCTAACATTTAAAAACAATATTTGTTCAACAGTAATAACAATACAGTAAAAAAATTCTTATTTCCCTTCAAACAATACTGCTTATATATTTTGGCACTGAAAAAGAAACTATCACAAACGCGCCTTTTTAACCACACAATGCTGTTTTGTGAGTGTCTATATAATAAGAAGGAAAACCATGCTTTTGAAGTCAGTCATTTTGCCAGGTGCAGTTTGAACCACTTTCTCCATTAAAAAGAAAAAAAACAAAAGAAAAAAACTCCTAAGCTGCAGCATGTCTTGTCTTTTGTCCCAGGACACGATCTGGAGAAGCAACTCTCTCAGACTCAATCCATTGAGTAAGTAAGTCAGCCCTGCCCGAAAGGCTGCATCCGAGCCCCTCTTCCCTCTCCAAACCTGACAAGAAATGCAGATCTAAGCCCCCCAAATGGTCCTGTCTTTTAGGGACTGATCCCAAGTTCTCGCTATATTAAGCACCCCACTAAGATTCTGACCCCAAACTTGCCACTCAGGCTCTTCTTTTTCCTTAATTGCTTAAATTCCTCAAAATCCTAGTTAATTAATTTTAAAGTCACTTGCACAAACGGTCTTAAAATGTGAACCCATCAGTTTTGTCCTGCTATAGCCAGCAGTCCCAAGGAAAACCGAGCGTGCATGCGGGTGAGCCAAGGGATAAGGAAGCCTGATGCTGGGACCAGCGGGGTGCCCCAGGTTGGGGGACCCTCCTCTCATGTCTCCTCCTGGGGCCAGGACTGGCACACAGCGTGGGACGGGGAAGCTTGAGTCTGAGAGAGGGAAAGACAGAAAACGAGACTTTTCAGGAAGAATTAGTTTCCGCTCAAAACTGACCCCTACTAAAATGAGATCGCAGGTACTATGCTCCGGGTGAAACACCGGTGCCTGTGTGCAGCTATGACGGCCCTTGAAAAAGGCTGATTCTAGTGAACATGCAGTCCTTGGTGCTACCTCTAAAAGCTGAACAATAACAAAACCAAATAATTTTAAATAGTTTTTACATCTTACATCAAAGATGCCACTACGAAAACACAATAGTATCACACATTAATTAGTACAGTCTTAAAAATGCAAACCGACACTGGTAAGACTCCCATACATTCTGCATATTGTATGTACAGAAGAGAACAGCTTCTCGAGAGGAGAGGACAGTCATAGAGAGATCATCTTCTGTTTTTTTCTTAGTACGTTGCATAATACAAATACATTATCAGCATAAGAAAACTCTACTCTGACACTAAGAGTTCAAGAAAGGTCCTAACTGGAAGTTAATAGCAGGGGGAACGGTGCACGTGCTGGGGGGCACAAAACACATACACAACCCTCCACCAAATCCTCTGTCTCCTCCGATGGCCTGATCATCTACTTCCATTTTGCCGGGCAAGTTTAACACATTGCTCTGCGGGTACATGCTCCCAAATCATGCAAGCACAGGGCCAAATCCCGAGAGCTGCTCTCAGCCTTCCTGAAGGCAGCTCACCTCTAGATGCCCTTTCCGTGGGCCTTGCCTGGGCTGAGAACTGGCTGGAGACTCAGAATATCACCAGATGAGCTTACAACAGAAGCGGGGGGGGAAATTAACACATCACGATAGCTACGGGCAACTACACGCAGGACACTAGCAATTCTAGACAGCCATAAGAAAAATATGTGGACCAAATGCATTTAATTCATAGTCGTCTCTCTCCTTTCTGAGTTGTAAAAGTCTTCCTTAGGATATGTAGGTTTGCTTACAAAGCATTCATCTAGAGAGGTATCCAATTTTGCCAAGACGCAGGATATGCTGAACTCCATGCTGCTGCAGTTAGTCTGCCCATGGTAGCTTATTTAAAGTTAGATTTAGTATCTCTACTCTACACTGCAACGTAGAAACAGCCTGAGGGAACAGAGATAAGAAAGCTCTCTCTGTGGAATGGTCATGGACTTAACAGGAACTGGACACTTGGATCTATTCAGCTTTTCGCCATGGTTTATCTCAATTTATTAGTCGCTACAGCATCAAAAATACCTGCTCAAATTTACACAAACAAATGTATAACTATTTACTTTTGCATCCATTGCGTCATTCATTCGGTGATACTTAAAAATCCAAAGGTATCAAGTACTTCTGTCAGAAGAGGCCAATATTGGTCACCTCGTGTTCAAGAGCGAAATAGAACTGAATACACAAATATTAACTACAAGACTGCTTGGATGGAATTGAAGTGAGCAAGTGGAAGAGATAAGCATATTGAAATATGTCTCAATCTGTCTCCTTGCAGGAAATGTACAGACAAAAATAATCCCTAACGTAATTAAGCACTTCGTTTTTGCTAGGCACAGTGAGCCCACCTCGCTAGTCATTGCTCCGGCAGCTCTGCTCTTGGAATCATTGGGACTTTTGCTAGCATATGAGCTAAACGACTGGCAGGGTTGAATCGAAGGGGATCCAAAATAAATAAATAAATTACAAGAAAACTAAAACACAAATAAGGAAATTAAACACAAAATACCAGAGAAACATGATCTTGTAGAGCATTCATATGACTAACGCAGGGCACAATATCTTTAGTAAGCTTCCTTAGATTCTTATCAGATTGAAACTCTGGTTTTGTTTTTTCTTTTTCTCCCAGATACTAATAAAAACTGTTTGGTTGCCCTGGAAATGGGAATAAGCTAATTACAGGAAATAAAAAGGTGGTGGTGGCAAGGAACTGCAAGTTCTCCCCCAAACAACTGCATAGGACCCATTAATCTTCCCTCTGAGCGCAGCCAATTAACAGCACAAATGAAGCTTAGAATTTAAGAGGATTTTCTCAGGTGGGTTTACTAATCACCATCATCCAGTTCGGTGGGGGAACATGAGGCCAACCCTGAATACCGCTGAAACCCCTGTCCCCAGGGAGGAGAAAACCAGAGGTCACATCCTCAACATGTGTTTTTGACAGATGGGAGGAAGAGTTTCCACCTGACATTCCTGCGCCAAAATTATGTCTTGGTCCACAGCACCTGGGCAGTCCAGGAAGCATCGGGGCACCGCACACTGAATGGTGACACACAGGAAGATGCTGCTCCTGCCTGGAAGAAATCAGCTCTCTGTGGAATAAACCATGGGAGCGGAGAGCGAGCACCGGTCAGGTTCAGTCTGCAGTGCATCAACAAACACAGACACGATAATGAAAACCACATTGTTCCAGAGGTTCAGTGTGTTCTTGAAATGTTTAATACTGCCATTACTTAATAATAGGAAATAAATAGTGTGGTTGGCAAGGTACACACAGGAGAGCCGAAAGGCTGGGAACCAAATCAGAAGCTGTTTCATCTAAATGCATCAAGCCTGGCTCCTCCAGATGTCAAGGGCTGGTGTTTGTTATTCGTTCACACAGAGAGTAGGGATGGCAACTGGGAGGTGGGCGCAAAGTATCGGAGAGCTGGACACCCTGACCGCCTGCCCTGAGAAGGTGAGAACATCTTTGGTGTGAGGTCAGGGCAAGAGGGGAAGATCTAAGACGTGTCTTGGCTGCACAGTAAGTGAACACTACAGAGAGGGTGGCCGTCATGTGCTTCGAGATCTGGGAAGCACTCAGCAGGCTGAATAAGCTCAGTTGACCACCTCTGTGGCAGGACCCAGAGCGCCCAGCCTCAGCACACAGTGACATAGGGATGAAGCAGCCCAGGAGGTCCCAGGGACGAGGCTAGTCCAGAGGAGCTATTCTGTGCTGACTATCGCCAAGTCCCTGATCAGACCCTGATCTAAAGGCAGTTTTTCATTTCCCTAGTCTTTTCACATTGTTCACTGCAACCCAAGCTCTTTTTTTACCTTGTTTATTGTGCATTAGCCAGCATTTTACACGTGATAGCTTAATCCCAACTATACGTATTAAAATAACACTACCAGTTGGAGCAATGAGGAAATCAAATCTGTACATTGCAAGAAGCCCCTCATATCTGGCCTTTCCAGCTGTTACTTGTTAAGATATGGAGAGTGTATCTGAAAAGCTTGATATCTTATCCTGCGAAAATCCCCACCCCTGAAACAACTTCTCAGTATGGATGATTTGAAAGCAACAGCAGCAAAAGCCAGGCTGGAATAAGGGGTGCTGCTAAATGAGACACCCATGATAGCCAGGGGTAGTTTCTGCAAGAGACGAAGAGATTGACTTTGCATTCGACCGACCGTTCTACTGCTCTGAATGCCGGAGGCACCTAACGGCTTCTGCAGCTCCACAACAGCGGTCCCAATTTCTAGTGTCACTGCTTTCCATGCCAATTTACAAACCCCGCTGCTTTTCCCCTCTGTGTACTTAAAACACAGCTGCTGTTCTCACCTTCCCCAGCCTGCAAAATGGCACCTGGGCTTTGAGACTCAAACAGAGCTTTCCCTTCTTGTCTACCACGACCGGGAAGAAAGGTCCTGCAGGCAGCGTTTTGCCCTCAGTTACACTTGGGAAATGCCTTATGCTCCTCCTGGGACCTGTTTGCTGAACTCCCAACTGGGTCATGGCAAACAGCTCTGTTGCTTATATGTAAGAAAGAGCAGAGTTATTCTACCCCTGCAGCTGCCTGTTCATGCTGAAGGTATTTAAAAGTGTATTTTCTCAGTGCCTCTGACTGAATATGCAGCAGACATTGCTGCTCAGCTAGAAGGTACCATTTCGGGTCTAGCCCTATCTCAGAGCACATCACACCACGAGTCTGACATATCGCTGCTTTGCATCTTATCTGCCTACTGCACAGTCAATGGAAAACTCCACATGCAGCTCTGAGCGTTGCTCGGCTGTCTGACGCTTGCCAAGTTTCTCTGCATTTCTAAGCACAAGTTCTGCCCACGATACCAAGGAAACCAACTTCCCCCACTTTAAGACTCCTACGTGAGATCCCACCCAGTAAGACACAGAGCAAAGAATGCATCCAAATGCTTGTGCAAAGGGCAGGTGAAATGTTCTTCTCCACCAGTCTTGCACCAGTTCCCTGACATCTAACTCCTGGGCCCAAGGACTGCCTCGCCAGGAAACCAAGGGAGCACCATGAGAAAGGCAAAAGGAGGTGCTGGCGTAGCGGGTGTTCCGGAGAGCTTGTCCAGCCCTCCCCTCTGCTTGTTTAACTTGGTGCTTGTATGCTAGGCTTCAAAAGGAAACTCTTTTGAAGGATGCCTCCTTTACCCTGACTGCACTGTTTTGCTATCATGTTGCATCTTCACCAGTGTTGCTGAAAAAAAAGGGAGTTTTAAAAGAAGGGAGACAGCTGAGCTCAGGGTGTTTGCTCTGAGGCAGGAGATTCCCTCCCCACCGCCACGTGTCCCCAGGGACCTGCCAGTTGTCACCGTGTTCCCCAGTTCACATGTACTGAGAGACATACGGCTGCGGCCACATTCTCATCTTGGCTTAGTCGGCGGATTAGGGCTCAACATCAAGTTACTACAGTTCACCAAGTTTCCATGAGTCAGCTGAGACGAGGTTTCTGCCCATGTGTGCGCTTCCAGCCCACAGCAAATGCAAGGTAATGCGACTTAGCCTGGTCTGCAGTGAAAGAAAATTAAGCTAAGCCGTATTATTGCACATTTGCCATCAGTGAAGAGACCACATGCTGAAAAGTCCCTGAAAAGACTCATCCCCTGGGGGAAGTTATTAAACCATGGGGACTTGGTCATGTGTGACCACTTCTTGTGCTGCACATAGACCTCGTCCAGCTACAGAAGTTACACACTTCTGGCTTACTCTTTTACGCAGCAGTGCCTAGAAAATGTGGAGGTCATGCTTTATAACAGAGAACAACAAAGGGCAAAGTGCCCCAACAATAAGATAAAAATCCTACAAGCTCCTAAGAACAGCAAGAGGAACAGCACAGCTCCATGTACCTCAGGAACATCCACTGCTGTGAACTCACAGGGCTTCAAATAGTGTTGAAACACAGATCTTTCTTCAGTCCCTCTCAAACCATAAGTGCTCACAAAAACAGATGCATGCTGGTTTTACAAGGGTTGTGTTCCCCTTTTCTTTCCCAAAGCACCCTAAAACAAAGACAGGCTGCTGCAGATCGCACGAGCCGTAGTCCTCACTTCACGTCTTCTGGCCCAGATTTTGGCAAGCTGACTGGGAATGCCCGATAAACGGGACTGGCATTTTCCATGGATTCAGTCTACATGCGGGATGTACTCATTAATTCATTTGACAACACGTGAGTGAAGGTGACCTCTTTCACACGCAACTAATATTGGAGAATGCATCTACAAAATTGAGAGGTGATGTGAAATAGTATGTGCTGTCTGCCATCCTTCCTGTATGAAAATATTGCTAATTGATCACTTGAAGTGTCTGACTTGCTGTGCTATTTCATACAGGATAGGTCATTTTGTCTTCAAGAGGTTTATGAAGGCAATTATGGTTGCAAATGCGAATGGCAGCAAAGCAGAAAATTCCAATCTGAGGTGCAGCGCACCACTGCTCTCCTGCTGATCTGGGGTCTGTGGATGCTCCTATCACAATTCCAGCTATGGATCACTTTTGAAGCACGTGCAGAGGCAAAGAAAGAAAAGGATAGTTAATAATTTAAAACAATACCAGTCATCAGTGGTAGTCAGGTAAAAGAATAACCTTAGTTCACTCTGTAAATGTTTATACAATAGTCTTATCTCCAGCTACATCCTCTGCAGCTGTAGGCTAATTCTTACTCTTCCAGATTTTGTGAACTGTGGGAAGAATTACATCTCCGCTGGCCTGGGGTCATATCGCAGGTTGCGTTTTCAAACATGTGTTGTGCAGTATTAGCACATGAAGCAAGTCTGGCCCCAAAGCCCCAAAACTACTGAGCAAAAACAAACTGAGAGACTAGGTTCTGGGCCAGAAACCTCTTATAAAACTAAAAAGAGATGGAATGCAGTTGCTTAAACAAGAGGCAACGCTTCAAAGCTTTCAGTCACATGCAACAGCTTTCACGACATTAAGAAGAAGATGGAACTGCAGAAGCTATCCAAGTTCACCTTCGGTAAACGCCAGCTTCTGTAGGCCTGGGCCGCCTTGGGTGTGGGTGCCTGCACCGAGGCGGTGGGTTGGCAGCTCGGCAGGGCTCCTCTAGCATCGCCTCGTCCTGCCCGCGCAGCCGTGGTGGTGGTGGAGCACCCAGGGAGCCGCTGGGGCAGCGGGACGGGTCCTGCCCATCTGGCGGAGGGGGTTGACCAGTGCGTGTCCATGACCTCCCTGCAGCCATCCCCAGCAGCCTGGGCGGGCTCGTCCTGCTGAAAAACAACCCGCCGAGCACTCGAGAGGGAGCATGGCTTTCAGGAGACGTGAGGTGACGGATACGGGAGAGAGGGCCAGAGCCTCTCCAGGTAAAGCAGAAAATTGCCTGGAAGAAGGTAGGCTCTCCTTTGAAGGGTTAGATTTGTGCACAGAATGTCTAACGAAGATTAGGGAGAAAGAGAGAGGGAACGTCTCCATCAACCAGAAGAATTGGTGCAAAATTTGCTAAAAGCGCTAGGTATTGAAATCCGTTTGTGTCTGTGGTTGGGCCTCTTTTGCTTTCTCCTTTTCCCCCACACATGTCTGCTTGGTATTTTGGTTACTATAATGGGCATATATCATCAACTGGATTTCTGTGATCTTTTGAGACAAAGGTGTGTGCCTGAAGACATTTATTGAGTGTAATTAGCCACTCATAATAATTTTAGTACAACTGATTAGCAATGTTATTATCAATTTATTTTTATTTTATTTTAATATGCTCTGCACTTCACACTTGGCAAAGCAAATGGTATGGAAAAATCAAGTCTAGGATTTTTTTCTCTCAGTTATTGTACCTGCTAGCTAGTGTTCAACAAAAATTTATTCATACTTGGCTACTTATTCATGACTTCTAATTAGTACTTAGCTAATCAT